>NC_138301.1:38227500-38262500 GCF_965601325.2 Salmo salar
CAAAATGATCATTCATTACAAAGAATTAGAAGAAAAAAAATATTTATTGTGTGAAAAGCCTCAATGTGCAGTTTTGGCAGCCAAATATGCATCCTCCTGCCACATCCTGAGGGACAGACAGTGAAAAGTGCAATGTAATTAAAAAAATAAATACAATTATTTCACCTTTATTTAACCAGGTAGGCCAGTTGAGAAAAAGTTCTCATTTACAACTGCGACCTGGCCAAGATAAAGCAAAGCAGTGCGACAAAAACAACAACACAGAGTTACACATGGGATAAACAAACGTACAGTCTATAACACAATATAAAAATATATATACAGTGTGTGAAAATGTAGTAAGATTAGGGAGTTAAGGCAATAAATAGGCAATAGTGGCGAAATAATTACAATTTAGCATTAACACTGAAGTGAAAGATGTGCAGATGATGATGAGTAGGTGGAGATACTGGGGTGCTAAAGAGTAAAATAATTTAAAATAATAATATGGGGATGAGGTAGTTGGATGGGCTATTTACAGATGGGCTGTGTACAGGTGCAGTGATCGGTAAGCTGCTCTGACAGCTGATGCTTAGAGTTAGTGAGGGAGATATAAGTCTCCAGCTTCAGTGATTTTTGCAATTCGTTCCAGTCATTGGCAGCAGAGAACTGGAAGGAAAGGTGGCCAAAGGAGGTGTTGGCTTTGGGGATGACTAGTGAAATATACCTGCTGGAGCACGTGCTACGGGTGGGTGTTGCTATGGTGACCAGTGAGCTGAGATAAGGCGGGGCTTTACCTAGCAGAGACTTATAGATGAACTGGAGCCAGTGTAATATCAATATTATTTCCCCATTTTATTTTGTTGTGGCTTTCATACCATGTCATGTGGCTTTCATACCATGTCATGTGGCTTTCATACCCTGCCACATCCTGACCAAAACGAATCCAATTGCTCCCTCTGCTGGTCAGGATGTGACACCACCCTTTGCAATGATGACAGCATTGCACACTCTTGTCATCCTCTCAACCAGCTTCACGAGGTAGTCACCTGGAATGCATTTCATTTAACAGGTGTGCCTTGTTAAAAGTAAATGTGTCTAATGTTTTTCCTTCTTAATGCGTTTGAGACAATCAGATGTGTTGTCACAAGGTAGAGGTGCTATACAGAAAATAGCTCTATTTGGTAAAAGACCAAGTCCATATTATGGCAAGAACAGCTCAAATAAGCAAAGAGAAACAACAGTCCATCATTGCTTTAAAACATGAAGGTCAGTCAATGCGGAAAATTTCAAGAACTTTCAACTTTTCTTCAAGTGCAGCCGCAAAAACCATCAAGCGCTATGATGAAACTGGCTCTCATGAGGACCGCCACAGGAAAGGAAGACCCAGAGTTACCTCTGCTGCAGAGGATAAGTTAATTAGAGTTAACTGCACGTCAGTTAACTCAGTTGCTAGAAGCAGGTCGATTTGTTGCTAAAAGTTGCTAAATACACGTTATGAAGTCATTGCGTGATGACGTCAATAACGTAAAACTGCGTCATTACGTAGAATACACAATAACGTTACTCAAATTGACTGGCCATCTCAGCGAAAAATATGATTTGGCATTTGTTAGTTTAGTTTTGTTTGTTTATTATCACATATTTTTATTTGTAAAAGTAATATAAACACAACACATGTTATATGATCAGATATTTTTATTTTCAAACACAACACATTGAATTATTGAACAATTACACATTACACATTATTGAACAATTACATTTAATTATTTTATTTTTAACTAGTTAACCTACACATTCTGAACAATTATAGTTTTAAGCAATGTATTGGTAGTTAGTTAACATGCTAGCTAACTGATCAACAATTCTAGGTACAAGCTAATAAGAAGGTATATATGCTATCTTATTGAAGAAGCAAATTAACTCAAATAATGATGTGTGCGCTAGGCATCTCTCTCTAGCTCTCTCCAGGTTGTTGTGCTGGTTGGCTGGCTAGCTGCTCAATGGTTTCCTCCAGATATTGCCACTGTTCTCGCTCACACTGCAGTACACACTGCCACCATCAGCAGAGTGTGTCTCCGCCAGTTCCAGAAAGTCCACTCCTTGCATACGCACAGTAAATATGATGAATCATAGATTGCCAAGATAATCCTCTTTATCTTCACTGTCCAGCTGCATTGTCACAGAGCTGGAACCAGCAGAGGAGGATGGAGTGGCCTTAAAGCTGTATGCTGCTGTGGTACCAAACTGCTGCAGAACTTCACTTGGTAGTTTATGCTGGTAACAGGTATCACCAGACAGCTTCAGTCCGTACCGCACCAGGAGTATGGAATTGAGAGTGTGCAGTGACATTCTATTTCTTAACTTTGACTTGACCACACTCATTTGGCTGAACAGCCGTTCAACCTCCGCATTTGAGTGTGGCAAGGAGAAGGCAGCGACTGCAGCTTTGCACAGTTCGTCAAATGGATTTGACCCAGAAGAGTCCGTGTAGTTATTCACTTCACTCCAAAACTCGACTGTATTTTCATTTAAGTCCCACCTAAACAGATGGATGTTTCTCCAATTTTATCAATTGTTTGGGGCTGGTACAACAGTAGCTCAGATCCTTTAATAATTTCAGTGGTGCCTTTATTGTGCTTTAGCGTTTCCTTAACACTGAACAAGGCCATGTTTCGCAAGGCTTCAAGGTTGTCTGGAAGCCTTGCTTGCAGCTCCGTGCTTAAAGCAACAATGTAGTTGACTGTCTCCGAATGACCTTTTTGTCCTCTGGCGCAAGACTGAGTTGGTACACCGTGCTCTCGAAAAGGTACCCAAGGTATGGTGATAGAGTGAGATGTTTATTTTTTATTTAACCTTTATTTAACCAGGTAGGCTAGTTGAGAACAAGTTCTCATTTGCAACCGCGACCTGGCCAAGATAAAGTGTAGCAATTCGGCACATACAACAACACAGAGTTACACATGGAATAAACAAAACATACAGTCAATAATACAGTAGAACAAAATAAAACAAAAAGTCTATATACAGTGAGTGCAAATGAGGTAAGTTAAGGCAATAAATAGGCCATGGTGGCAAAGTAATTACAATATAGCAATTATTCACTGGAATGGTAGATGTGCAGAAGATGAATGTGCAAGTAGAGATACTGGGGTGCAAAGGAGCAAGATAAATAAATAAATAAATACAGTATGGGGATGAGGTAGGTAGATAGATGGGCTGTTTACAGATGGGCTATGTACAGGTGCAGTGATCTGTGAGCTGCTCTGACAGCTGGTGCTTAAAGCTAGTGAGGGAGATATGAGTCTTCAGCTTCAGAGATTTTTGCAGTTCGTTCCAGTCATTTGCAAAAGAGGACTGGAAGGAAAGGCGGCCAAATTGAGGAATTGGCTTTGGGGGTGACCAGTGAGATATACCTGCTGGAGCGCATGCTACGAGTGGGTGCTGCTATGGTGACCAGTGAGCTGAGATAAGGCGGGGCTGTACCTAGCAGAGACTTGTAGATAACCTGTAGCCAGTGGGTTTGGCGACGAGTATGAAGCGAGGGCCAACCAACGAGAGCGTACAGGTCGCAATGGTGGGTAGTGTATGGGGCTTTGGTGACAAAACGGATGGCACTGTGATAGACTGCATCCAGTTTGTTGAGTAGAGTGTTGGAGGCTATTTTATAGATGACATCACCGAAGTTGAGGATCGGTAGGATGGTCAGTTTTACGAGGGTGTGTTCGGCAGCATGAGTGAAGGAAGCTTTGTTCCGATATAGGAAGCCGATTTTAGATTTAATTTTGGATTGGAGATGCTTAATGTGAGTCTGGAAGGAGAGTTTACAGTCTAACCAGACTCCCAGGTATTTGTAGTTGTCCACATATTCTAAGTCAGAGCCGTCCAGAGTAGTGATGCTGGACGGGCGAGCAGGTGCAGGCAGTGATCGATTGAACAGCATGCATTTAGTTTTACCTGCGTTTAAGGCCACGAAAAGAGAGTTGTATGGCATTGAAGCTCGTCTGGAGGTTAGTTAACACAGTGTCCAAAGAGGGGCCAGAGGTATACAGAATGGTGTCGTCTGCGAAGAGGTGGATCAGAGAATCACCAGCAGCAAGAGCAACATCATTGATGTACACAGAGAAGAGTCAGCCCGAGAATTGAACCCTGTGGCACACCCATAGAGACTGGCAGAGGTCCGGACAACAGGCCCTCCAATTTGACACACTGAACTCAATCAGAGAAGTAGTTGGTAAACCAGGTGAGGCAATCATTTGAGAAACCAAGGCTGTCGAGTCTGCCAATAAGAATGTGGTGATTGACAGAGTCGAAAGCCTTGGCCAGGTCGATGAAAACGGCTGCACAGTAATGTCTCTTATCGATGGCGGTTATGATGTCGTTTAGGACCTTGAGCGTGGCTGAGGTGCACCCATGACCAGCTCTGAAACCAGATTGCATAGCGGAGAAGGTACGGTGGGATTTGAAATGGTCAGTAATCTGTTTGTTAACTTGGCTTTCGAAGACCTTAGAAAGACAGGGTAGGATAGATATAGGTCTGTAGCAGTTTGGGTCTAGAGTGTCACCCCCTTTGAAGAGGGGGATGACCGTGGCAGCTTTCCAATCTTTGGGAATCTCAGACGATACGAAAGAGAGGTTGAACAGGCTAGTAATAGGGGTTGCAACAATTTCGGCAGATCATTTTAGAAAGAGAGGGTCCAGATTGTCTAGCCCGGCTGATTTGTATGGGTCCAGATTTTGCAGCTCTTTCAGAACATCAGCTATCTGGATTTGGGTGAAGGAGACATGGTGGGGGCTTTGGCGGGTTGCTGTGGAGGGTGCCGGGCAGTTGACCAGGGTAGGGGTAGCCAGGTGGAAAGCATGGCCAGCCGTAGAGAAGTGCTTATTGAAATTCTCAATTATAGTGGATTTATTGGTGGTAACAGTGTTTCCTAGCCTCAGAGCAGTGGGCAGCTGGGAGGAGGTGCTCTTATTCTCCATGGACTTTACAGTGTACAAGAACTTTTTAGAGTTAGTACGACAGGATGCAAATTTCTGTTTGAAAAAGCTAGCCTTAGCTTTTCTAACTGCCTGTGTATATTTGTTCCTAACTTCCCTGAAAAGTTGCATATCACAGGGGGCTATTCGATGCTAATGCAGAACACCACAGGATGTTTTTGTGCTGGTCAAGGGCAGACAGGTCTGGAGTGAACCAAGAACTATATCTATTCCTAGTTTTACATTTTTTGAGTGGGGCATGCTTATTTAAGATGGTGAGGAAGGCACTTTTAAAGAATAGCCAGGCATCATCTACTGACGGGATGAGGTCAATGTCATTCCAGGATGCCCCGGCCAGGTCGATTAGAAAGGCCTGCTCGCAGAAGTGTTTTAGGGAGCATTTGACAGTGATGAGGGGTGGTCGTTTGATCACAGACCCATTACGGATGCAGGCAATGAGGCAGTGACCGCTGAGATCTTGATTGAAAACAGCGAGGTGTATTTGGAGGGCGAGATAGTTAGGATGACATCTATGAGTGTGCCCATGTTTACGGATTTGGGGTTGTACCTGGTAGGTTCATTGATAATTTGTGTGAGATTGAGGGCATCAAGCTTAGATTGTAGGATGGCTGGAGTGTTAAGCATGTCCCAGTTTAGGTCACCTAGTAGCACGAGCTCAGAAGATAGATGGGGGGCAATCAATTCACATATGGTATTGAGGGCACAGCTGGGGGCAGAGAGAGGTCTATAGCAAGCGGCAACTGTGAGAGACTTGTTTCTGGAAAGGTGAATTTTTAGAAGTAGAAGCTCGAATTGTTTGGGTACAGACTTGGTTAGTAATACAGAACTCTGCAGGCTATCTTTGCAGTAGATTGCCACACCGCCCCCTTTGGCAGTTCTATCTTGGTGGAAAATGTTATAGTTAGCGATGGAGATTTCAGGGTTTTTGGTGGTTTTCCTAAGCCAGGATTCAGGCATGGCTAAGACATCCGGGTTGGCAGAGTGTGCTAAAGCAGTGAGTAAAACAAACTTAGGGAGTAGGATTCTAATGTTAACATGCATGAAACCAAGGCTTTTACGGTTACAGAAGTCAACAAATGAGAGCACCTGGGGAGTGGGAGTGGAGCTAGGCACTGCAGGACCTGGATTAACCTCCACATCACCAGAGGAACAGAGGAGAAGGAGGAGAAGGATACGGCTAAAGGCTATACGAACTGGCCGTCTAGCACGTTTGGAACAGAGTAAAAGGAGCAGGTTTCTGGGCACGATAGCATAGATTCAAGGCATTGTGTACAGACAAAGGTAAGGTAGGATGTGAGTACATTGGAGGTAAACCTAGGCATTGAGTAATGATGAGAGAGATATAGTCTCTAGAGACGTATTAAACCAGGTGATGTCATCGCATATGTAGGAGATGGAACAACATGGTTGGTTAAGGCATATTGAGCAGGGCTAGAGGCTCTACAGTGAAACAAGACAGTAATCACTAACCAGGACAGTAATGGACAAGGCATATTGACATTAGAGAGAGGCATGCATAGCCAAGTGAACATATTGGTCCAGTAAGTGGTTGGGCTTACTGGGGACACGGCGATTCAGACAGATAGCAGGCCGATGCTAACAAGCTAACAGTTAGTAGGCCGGAGCTTAACAAGCTAGCAATTAGCAGACCGGGGCTGGCAAGCTAGCAGTTAGCAGACCGGGTTAGCAAGCAAGCAGTTGGCAGACCGGGGCTAGCAGTTAGCAGACTGGGGCAGGCAAGCTAGCAGTTAGCAGACCGGGGCTAGCAAGTTAGCCTTTGGGGGACGTCGCGATGGGGGTAAGTCTGTTTTTGCCTCTTCACGCTGTGACGTTGATAGACCAGTCGTGGAATTAGTAGGGTTCCAAGTAGCTCTAGATAGCTAGCAGGCCGGTTAGCAGAATGGGCCTTCAGCGGACGTCGCGCCTGAGGGGCCTGTTGGAATCCTCGGCCAGATTATGTCGGTATTCCAGTCGTAGAGGATCGGCAGGGTTTCGTGCCCCGTACCGGCAGTAGAAGGGGTCCGGATATTGTAGCCCAGGAGTGGGCTTCGGTGGTAGCACAGGAGCCCTGGCCGAGCTAGCTTCAGGCTAATTGGTGCTTGCTCTGGGATGGAAACGCTAGCCAGGAGTAGTCACCCGGGATTGCGGTTAGCTAGTTGCGAAGATCCAGATGAAAATGTTCAGAGTTTGCGGTAGGAATCCAGGGATATGGGGGGAAAAAAATAAAAATAACAACAGGTCTGTTATGCTCTGGTTTGAGTCACGTTGTTCGAACTGGCGAGAGCTTTCCGAGCTAAAGGTTACCTGGTGACCGCTAGCAATGGTTTGCTGACTGATAGCTGGTAGGTAGTTAGCTGGCTAGCTTCAGTTGAAGGATTCCAGATCCGAAGTAAATAGAAATACGTTATTAAAAAAAAACAGATCCACGCCACATTGGGTGAGGCGGGTTGCAGGAGAGTATTTAGAAGTTGAGGTTTAGGAAAATATTTTTAAAAGATATGCGAAGAAAAAGATGTAAAAAGATATATACAAGGGACACGACAGGACAAAAACGTCTGACTGCTACGCCATCTTGGAAATCCTTCAGGACATCCATTTTTGCCATAGGGTTGACTACTCTGCTGCAAATTGATGTTAAAAGGTGTACCAGATTGTCCAAAAGCATGACAGGATCTGTTTGCTCTCCCTCAAATGACTTCACTGCAATTTGTACGTCGGACCGGATTGATTTCAAGAATGTCAGGTAGACATAGTTGGTCTTGTCCATGTACATGGTGTGGAGCACATCCGCCATGTAGCAATGCTCACTGGCCTTGGTCAACTCAAAGTGGGTTTCAGTTCTTCCCACTGGCTCAATATACGAGTTACCGCAGGCTCAATCGATAGCCAACGTGTGGCTGTCAGGTGCTCCCTAGGAGAGGTGGGTGTGAAGTCAGGCACAGGAGAGTAAAAATATAGATAAGGCGTTTTTTCAAGAGTCCATCCATAGAATGAGCACAGGACCAACAGCAGCCCACGAAATACTCCGGAACACAGTCCAGAAAAACACACTTGTTTTACCCAAACAAAAATAAACGCAACCCAAAACCAACGACAGGTAACCAAACAATCCCGCACGAAACCAAACAGGTAGGGTGAGATTAAATACCCCACTAATGAACCTAAACTAGACACAGGTGAAACACAAGACAGACAAAACCAAACGAAAAGGAAAAGGGATCGCTGACAGCTAGTAGACCGGCGACGACGACCGCCGAGCGCCGCCCGAACAGGGAGAGGAGCCACCTTCGGTGGAAGTCGTGACAGTGGCACACACTTTGGTGATCTGCAGGGGTTTCTGGCCACAATTAATGGTGGCATACACTGCTTTGAAACGCCTCGCGCCGTTTTGGGGAAATGGAAAACCAGTTGTAGGTTTCCCTGATAAAGTACTCAACACTCCTAGGGATGGTTTCTTTGGATGCTGCACTGACAGCCAATTGTAAAGAATGGCACACACAGCGCATGAGTACCAAATTGGGCAATGCACATTCTTCCTTTAAAATCTTGTGCACCCCAATCATCACTGACGCAGTATCAGTGCCAATACCCTGAAGATTCTCTTTTTTAAGGTTACACTTCTCCAGAAATTCAACTACTGCCTTTGTTATTGATCTGGCATCGCCCCCCTCCCCCATCAGCCCAAATCTGATGATACCCTTTTGAGAAAATAAGGAGCCAGTACTCCCCTAATCATTTCTGTGCACTTGGTGCGGTGCATTTGGGAGTTTGTTGCTGCCACAGAATCTGAAAAGGCAGCTATACAAGCCATACCTAAATGGTGGCATGCTAGCAGCGAATAATGCTCCGCAATGGCCATTGCCATAGTAGCTTCTGCAATTTTGCCGTTATCCACTTTCTTAACCAACTGTGGTAATGTAGACTGCGTTGCAGTGTTGTACGGTTTTGATTCATTTATATACATTGCTGTAGCACAATGTTTTTTGATGTCATACATTTTTCCATGCATATCTGATTTGCAGTACGCACAGTATGGCCGACAATCATCCCCAATTACTGGCTTCAGCCACCCTTTAAATTCAGGTACAGACTCCCACTATTTTCTGTACTTCTGGCTGTACAGTTTTGATTGAGACATGTTGATTGATGTTGTAAGTTCTGTTCAAGATCAAATATTCGTGACCAACTATATTCATTTGGTTTGTCTTGTCGAACGCATACTACTGCTGCTGCAGTCAGCCAAAAATGATTTGCAATTTGCTGAAATTGCTGCTGGCCTGCTGCTGCCTGTGCACGAGCTGAGCGCCTGCTGCTGACGTCACTCACAATGCACTTTTGCAGCCAGGCACGTGTGTTGTGACTGAGTGTGTGACACAGAAAATCGTTTTTGTGTCATTTAGAGGGAAAATGCGTGCATTTTAACGTTTGAGTCACTTTTTTAAAGTAGCTAAATTTGTTGCTAGGTGCTGTTTGAAACAAAAGTTGCCAGGGTAGTCTGAAAAGTTGCAAAATCTAGCAACAAAATTGCTAAATTGGCAATTGGCCCAAATAAATGCTTCACAGAGTTCAAGTAACAGACACATCTAAACATTAACTGTTCAGAGGAGACTGCGTGAATTAGGCCTTCATGGTCAAATTTCTGCAAAGAAACCACTACTGAAGTACACCAATAATAAGAAGAGACTTGCTTGGGCCAAGAAACATGAGCAATGGACATTAGACCGGTGGAAATCTATCCTTTGGTCTGATGAGTCCAAATTTGAGATTTTTGGTACAAACCACCGTGTCTTTGTGAGACGCAGAGTAGGTGAACGGATGATCTCATCGCCACTCTGGCTCCCGAGTGGCGCAGCAGTCTAAGGCACTGCATCTCAGTGCAATAGGTGTCACTACAGTCCCTGGTTCAAATCCAGGCTGTGTCACATCCGGCCGTGATTGGGAGTCCCATAGTGTGGCGCACAATTGGCCCAGTGTTGTCTGGGTTTGGCTGTGGTAGGCCGTCATTGTAAATAAGAATTTGTTCTTAACTGACTTGCCTAGTTAAGAAAAGGTTAAAAAAACGTTACATGTGTGGTTCCCACCGTGAAGCATGGAGGAGGTGTGGGGGTGCTTTGCTGGTGACACTGTCAGTGATTTATTTAGAATTCAAGGCACACTTAACCAGCATGAATACTACAGCATTCTGCCAACCCATCCGGCTAGCGCTTAGTTAGGACTATCATTTGTTTTTCAACAGGACAATGACCAAAAACACACCTCCAGGCTGTGTAAGGGCTATTTGACCTGGCCTCCACAATCACCCGACCTCAACCCAATTGAGATGGTTTGGGATGAGTTGGACTGCAGACCGAAGGAAAAGCATATGTGGGAACTCCTTCAAGACTGTTGGAAAAGCCTTCCTCATGAAGCTGGTTGAGAGAATGCCAATAGTGTGCAAAGCTGTCATCAAGGCAAAGGGTGGCTACTTTGAAGAATCTAAAATATATAACATATTTTGATTTGTTTAACAATTTTTTTGGTTACTACATGATTTAATATGGATCATTTCATAGTTTTAATGTCTTCACTATTATTCTACAATGTAAAACCGTTGAATGAATAGGTGTGTCCAAACTTTTGACTGGTACTGTATGTACACTTTGACAATGTAAGTAATTTAACTTACCAAGTCAATAAAGTCTACTGAATTGAAATTGATAGAAAGAGACATGGAGAAAGAGAGAAATAGACAGAGAGATCATGAGAGAATGGCAGTGTGTGACAAGAGGTGAAGGCAAGGCAGTGAGAGAGAGATAGAGGGAGAGAGAGACAGAGAGAGAAAGAAAGAGAGAAACTAGAGAGAGATAGCGAGTGAATAAGAGGAGTAAGAGTGGGAGAGAGAGAGAAAGAGAGAGAGCGAGAGAGAGAGAGAGAGAGAGAGAGTGAATAAGAGGAGTAAGTGGGAGAGAGAGAGCGTAAGAGAGAGAGAGAGAGAGAGAGAGAGAGAGAGAGAGAGAGAGAGAGAGAGAGAGAGAGACAGTGAGAAATAGAGAGAGAGAGAGAGAGAGAGAGAGAGAGAGAGAGAGAGAGAGAGCTACAGAGAGAGACAGTGGGTCATAGAGGTGTGGGCAGAACAAAGAAATTCGTTTTCCACACTTAGATCAGATGCAAATGTCAGTGATTTCATATACTAAACTTGAAAATACCTTCGTTAGAGTATGAGATGTATACAGATACAGAGACCCCATACTGTTTGAACTCAAGTCTGATACAGACACGCTCCAGGGAGAAGTTTCCCCTAAATAAATACATTTTCGGGTTATTTGTAAACTCAGGTTCCCATTATCTAATATTAGGTTTGGGTTTAAGATCTGATAACATTCAGTATCAAAAATATACAAAAATAAAGAAAATCAGAAAGAGGGTAAATCATTTTCACAGCACTGTAGATAGAAAGACAGACAGAGATATGTGTTGGGAAACATGTTTCTCATGCCAATAAAGCCCCTACATTGAAATTGAATTGAAATGAGAGCGAGAGAGAGAGAGCAATAGAGAGAGAGAGAGATAGAGAGAGACAGAGAGAGAGAGAGACAGAGAGAGACAGAGAGAGAGAGAGACAGAGAGAGATAGATAGAGAGACAGAGAGAGAGAGAGAGAGAGAGATAGAGAGAGAGAGACAGAGAGAGAGAGAGAGAGAGAGAGAGAGAGAGAGAGAGAGAGAGAGAGAGAGAGAGAGAGAGAGAGACAGAGAGAGAGAGAGAGAGAGAGAGAGAGAGAGAGAGACAGAGAGACAGAGAGATAGAGAGAGAGAAAGACAGAGAGAGAGAAAGAGAGAGACAGACCCAACCAAATCATGAGAAAACAAAAATAGAATTACTTCACACATTGGAAAGAATTAACAAAAAAACTGAGCAAACTAGAATGCTATTTGGCCCTAAACAGAGTACACAGTCGCAGAATATCTGACCACTGTGACTGACCCAAACTTAAAGAACGCTCTGACTATGTACAGACTCAGTGAGCATAGCCTTGCTATTGAGAAAGGGAAGACAGGCTATGTGCACACTGCCCACAAAATGAGGTGGAAACTGAGCTACACTTCCTGACCTCCTTCCACATGTATGACCACAGGCCCACAAAGAAATTGAAAACAAATCCAATTTTAATAAACTCCCATATCTACTGGGTGAAATACCACAGTGTGCCAACACAGCAGCAAGATTTGTGACCTGTTGCCACAAGAAAAGGGCAAGCAGTGAAGAACAAACACCATTGTAAATACAACCCATATTTATGTTTATTTATTTTTCCTTTTGTACTTTAACTATTTGCACCTAATGTGACATTTGAAATGTCTTTATTCTTTTGAACTTTTTGTGAGTGTAATGTTTACTGTTCATTTTTTATTATTTATTTCACTTTTGTTTATCATCTATTTCACTTGCTTTGGCTCATGCCAATAAAGCCCCTTGAATTGAAATTGAGAGAGAGAGAGCAGGGAGAGAGAGAGAGAGCGAGCAGGGAGAGAGAGAGCAGGGAGAGAGAGAGAGCAGGGAGAGAGAGAGAGAGAGCAGGGAGAGAAAGCAGGAGACTATATCAGATACAGAGTGATAACAGTGCCAGTCCTGGATAGTGGCAGTGTGATTGGAAGCGTGACAGTGACAATGACAGTTACCTAGTGACGAGCACGGCTGTGTCCACAGGTGGGATGTCATCCCTGCCCCCGGGCACGTAATTGTTGCCTAGGTAACGGGGGCCGCCGTACTCCTCCCATTGCCACTGACAGAAGCTCTCCAGGGACCTCTCTCCATGGTGGCCCACTTTCAGCCTGTCCTGTAGAGGAAACAGGGAAGGAGACAAGACAAGGAAATAATGAGAGGAGATGAGGACATAATCTTTCCAGAGCCCTCTCTCTGTGGTGGCCCACTTTCAGCCTGTCCTGTAGAGGAAACAGGGAAGGAGACAAGACAAGGAAATAATGAAAGGAGATGAGGACATAATCTTTCCAGAGCCCTCTCTCCATGGTGGCCCATCTTCAGCCTGTCCTGTGGAGAAAACAGGACAGCATCACACACAGGGTCAGGGAAGGAGATGAGGAAAGGAGACAAGAAACAAGGAGACAATAATAGAGGAGAATTGATAGGAGCTCTCCCAGGACCTCTCCCTCCCTGTGGAAAGAGGAGAAGTGACAAAAGCCCTTGTATTAGGATGAAGTGTCCTCAAGAAAGCTAGGCGAAGGTCTGTTGAGCCTTTTCCAAGCTGATCCTAGATCTGTGCATAAGGGCGACATCGACCGTGTAGCTTTGTTCTGGCACAGAGGTTGGTCGTAGTGACTTTCCTAATGGGACATTATATGCAGTACTATTATTGAGGTATAAAGCCCTGCTGAGGGTGTAGGGGTGAAGTTCCCCCTAATTGCTGATATTTGGTCAATAATAGTTTTCCACCACTAATGATTAAGGTTAGGATTGGGGGAGGGGAAGCTGATCCTAGATCTGTACTAAGGGAAACTTCACCCCGGAGCCGTGCTGAGGGAGTTTAGGGAGAGATAGCTATTTAAAGATGCTGGACCCAGACACGTTATTATACTGACTCTTATCAGTACTGCTCTGCCAAGATGCACACTCACACACACACACACACACACACACACACACACACACACACACACACACACACACACACACACACACACACACACACACACACACACACACACACACACACACACACACACACATAAAAGCAAGCATGTATGCACACACACACACACTTGACACCAATTTAGACTGGCTCTCCAGGGCCCTGTTAAAGTAGAGAGACAGGCAATAAAATAGGAAGGGGAAAACAGTGGGAAACTCGCACACACATTCCTTCTCTTTTTCTCTTTCTGTCTCACTCTCTCTATTTCTCTCTCACACACACACACACACACACACACACACACACACACACACACACACACACACACACACACACACACACACACACACACACACACACACACACATGCTCATACACACAGAAGACACATTACAAGCCCTGAGGCCAATGATAAAACTAAGTAGAAAACAGTTGGGTGGGCCCTGACTCTTCAACAACTTAGTATGTGTGGGTCAGAAGGATTCCAAAGAGGTCATAGAATGTCAAAGGTTAGAGGTCAGAACTTACTGGGCGGTTGTGGAGCAGGACCAGCTTGGTCACCCGTATGTTGATTCTGACGCCCAGACTCTTGCTGTTAAACATGTTGTACACCTGCAAGAGTATCGGCCATATCATCATCATCATCATCGTTTAAATCAACAATTCATCAACAATTAACATTACTAACAATCATTTGTGAGTATACTTCAGTGTACTTCAGTGTTCTTAATGAATCAATAGTAACAATAATTTACGAGCGTGTACACCCAAACTAAAAAGCTGACATGAGTGTTGAAGGTGGTGTAGGCCATATGGCTCTGGTCTAAAGTAGTGCACTAAGTAGTGCACTAACTGCTAGCCCCGGTCTGCCAACTGCTTGCTTGCTAACCCGGTCTGCTAACTGCTAGCTTGCCAGCCCCGGTCTGCTAATTGCTAGCTTATTTAGCCCCGGCCTACTAACTGTTAGCTTGTTAGCATCGGCCTGCTAACTGTCTGAATCGCCGTGTCCCCAGTCAGCCCAACCACTCACTGGACCAATATGTTCACTTGGCTATGCATGCCTCTCTCTAATATCAATATGCCTCGTCCATTACTGTCCTGGTTAGTGATTACTGTCTTATTTCACTGTAGAGCCTCTAGCCCTGCTCAATATGCCTTAACCAACCATGTTGTTCCACCTCCTACATATGCGATGACATCACCTGGTTTAAACGTCTCTAAAGACTATATCTCTCTCATCATTACTCAATGCCTAGGTTTACCTCCAATGTACTCACATCCTACCTTACCTGTACATAATGCCTTGAATCTATGCTATCGTGCCCAGAAACCTGCTCCTTTTATTCTCTGTTCCGAACGTGCTAGACGGCCAGTTCGTATAGCCTTTAGCCGTACCCTTATCCTACTTCTCCTCTGATCCTCTGGTGATGTGGAAGTTAATCCAGGTCCTGCAGTGCCTAGCTCCACTCCCCAGGTGCTCTCATTTGTTGACTTCTGTAACCGTAAAAGCCTTGGTTTCATGCATGTTAACTATAGAAGCCTACTCCCTAAGTTTGTTTTACTCACTGCTTTAGCACACAATGCCAACCCGGATGTCTTAGCCGTGTCTGAATCCTGGCTTAGGAAAACCACCAAAAACCCTGAAATCTCCATCGCTAACTATAACATTTTCCGCCAAGATAGAACTGCCAAAGGGGGCGGTGTTGCAATCTACTGCAAAGATAGCCTGCAGAGTTCTGTATTACTATCCAAGTCTGTACCCAAACAATTCAAGCTTCTACTTCTAAATATTCACCTTTCCAGAAACAACTCTCTCACAGTTGCCGCTTGCTATAGACCTCCCTCTGCCCCCAGCTGTGCCCTCGATATCATATGTGAATTGATTGCCCCCCATCTATCTTCTGAGCTCGTGCTACTAGGTGACCTAAACTGGGACATGCTTAACACCCCGGCCATCTTACAATCTAAGCTTGATGCCCTCAATCTCACACAAATTATCAATGAACCTACCAGGTACAACCCCAAATCCGTAAACACGGGCACCCTCAGAGATGTCATCCTAACTAACTCGCCCTCCAAATACACCTCTGCTGTTTTCAATCAAGATCTCAGCGATCACTGGCTCATTGCCTGCATCTGTAATGGGTCTGTGACCAAACGACCACCCCTCATCACTGCCAAACGCTCGATAAAACACTTCTGCGAGCAGGCCTTTCTAATCGACCTGGCCGGGGTATCCTGGAATGACATTGACCTCATCCCGTCAGTAGATGATGCCTGGCTATTCTTTAAAAGTGCCTTCCTCACCATCTTAAATAAGCATGCCCCACTCAAAAAATGTAGAACTAGGAATAGATATAGTCCATGGTTCACTCCAGACCTGTCTGCCCTTGACCAGCACAAAAACATCTTGTGGCGTTCTGCATTAGCATCGAATAGCCCCCTGTGATATGCAACTTTTCAGGGAAGTTAGGAACAAATATACACAGGCAGTTAGAAAAGCTAAGGCTTGCTTTTTCAAACAGAAATTTGCATCATGTAGTACTAACTCAAAAAGGTTCTGGGACACTGTAAAGTCCATGGAGAATAAGAGCACCTCCTCCCAGCTGCCCACTGCTCTGAGGCTAGGAAACACTGTTACCACCGATAAATCCACTATAATTGAGAATTTCAATAAGCATTTCTCTACGGCTGGCCATGCTTTCCACCTGGCTTCCCCTACCCCGGTCAACTGCCCGGCACCCTCCACAGCAACCTGCCAAAGCCCCCACCATGTCTCCTTCACCCAAATCCAGATAGCTGATGTTCTGAAAGAGCTGCAAAATCTGGGCCCATTCAAATCAGCCGGGCTAGACAATCTGGACCCTCTCTTTCTAAAATGATCTGCCGAAATTGTTGCAACCCCTATTACTAGCCTGTTCAACCTCTCTTTCGTATCGTCTGAGATTCCCAAAGATTAGAAAGCTGCCGTGGTCATCCTCCTCTTCAAAGGGGGTGACACTCTAGACCCAAACTGCTAAAGACCTATATCTATCCTACCCTGTCTTTCTAAGGTCTTCGAAAGCCAAGTTAACAAACAGATTACTGACCATTTCGAATCCCACCGTACCTTCTCCGCTATGCAATCTGGTTTCAGAGCTGGTCATGGGTGCACCTCAGCCACGCTCAAGGTCCCAAACGACATCATAACCGCCATCGATAAGAGACATTACTGTGCAGCCGTATTCATCGACCTGGCCAAGGCTTTCGACTCTGTCAATCACCACATTCTTATTGGCAGACTCGACAGCCTTGGTTTCTCAAATGATTGCCTTGCCTGGTTTACCAACTACTTCTCTGATAGAGTTCAGTGTGTCAAATCAGAGGGCCTGTTGTCCGGACCTCTGGCAGTCTCTATGGGTGTGCCACAGGGTTCAATTCTCGGGCCGACTCTCTTATCTATATACATCAATGATGTTGCTCTTGCTGCTGGTGATTCTCTGATCCACCTCTACGCAGACGACACCATTCTATATACTTCTGGCCCCTCTTTGGACACTGTGTTAACAAACCTCCAGACGAGCTTCAATGCCATACAACTCTACTTCTGTGGCCTCCAACTGCTCTTAAATGCAGGTAAAACTAAATGCATGCTATTCAATCGATCACTGCCCGCACCTGCTCACCCGTCCAGCATCACTACTCTGGACGGCTCTGACTTAGAATACGTGGACAACTACAAATACCTGGGTGTCTGGTTAGACTGTAAACTCTCCTTCCAGACTCACATTAAGCATCTCCAATCCAAAATTAAATCTAGAATCGGCTTCCTATATCGCAACAAAGCATCCTTCACTCATGCTGCCAAACATACCCTCGTAAAACTGACCATCCTACCGATCCTCGACTTCGGTGATGTCATCTATAAAATAGCTTCCAACACTCTACTCAACAAACTGGATGCAGTCTATCACAGTGCCATCTGTTTTTTCACCAAAGCTCCATACACTACCCACCATTGCGACCTGTACGCTCTCGTTGGTTGGCCCTCGCTTCTTATTCATCGCCAAACCCACTGGCTACAGGTTATCTACAAGTCTCTGCTAGGTAAAGTCCCGTCTTATCTCAGCTCACTGGTCACCATAGCAGCACCCACTCGTAGCACGCGCTCCAGCAGGTATATCTCACTGGTCACCCCCAAAGCCAATTCCTCCTTTGGTCGTCTTTCCTTCCAGTTCTCTGCTGCCAATGACTGGAACGAACTGCAAAAATCTCTGAAGCTGGAGACTCATATCTCCCTCACTAGCTTTAAGCACCAGCTGTCAGAGCAGCTCACAGATCACTGTACCTGTACATAGCCCATCTGTAAACAGCCCATCTATCTACCTACCTCATCTCCATACTGTATTTATTTATTTATCTTGCTCCTTTGCACCCCAGTATCTCTACTTGCACATTCATCTTCTGCACATCTACCATTACAGTGTTAATTGCTATATTGTAATTACTTCCCCACCATGGCCTATTTATTGCCTTCATTTACCTCATTTGCACTCACTGTATATAGACTTTTTGTTTTCTTTTGTTCTACTGTATTATTGACTGTATGTTTTGTTTATTCCATGTGTAACTCTGTGTTGTTGTATGTGTCGAATTGCTAAGCTTTATCTTGGCCAGGTCGCAGTTGCAAATGAGAACTTGTTCTCAACTAGCCTACCTGGTTAAATGAAGGTTAAAAAAAAGAAGAAAAAAAAGAAAAATAGGAGGGAATAAGGAGCCATTTGGGACGTAGCACCAGTTTCTTACATGGTGGATGGTTAGTTGCTGATTTATTGCAGGTCACTGCTGGACCAGGGCTGGCTAACAAACATTGCTTTTGTGGCAATAATCACCCAAGTAATCATTTGAAAAAGGGGCTTGGAATCCATCATAGTCAAGACAATAGAAGACGATCACACTACTTTGGCTGCATCCCAAATTGCACCCTACATAGTTCACTACTTTTGACCAAAGACACAGACAGACAGACAGACAGACAGACAGACAGACAGACAGACAGACAGACAGACAGACAGACAGACAGACAGACGGACAGACGGACAGACGGACAGACGGACGGACGGACGGACGGACAGACGGACAGACGGACAGACGGACAGACGGTCAGACGGTCCGACGTCAGACAGACAGACTCCAACTATGCCTTCTGGAGTCTCTGTACTCTGACTCCCGTTCAGTAAAGCTGCTAATCTACTGTGGTAATGAAGATAATGCAGCAGCAGTTGAGCCTAGAGCAGAACTGGCAAGAAAAAACACACACACACACACACACACACACACACACACACACACACACACACACACACACACACACACACACACACACACACACACACACACACACATCTGCTTTGTTTTCTTTCTAAAAATGACCACAAGGCCAATAAACAAACGACTATGAAACATGTAAAATAATTATTTAATAGTCATAGCCTCTATGCATTGATCTGAAGACACCAAGGTTGAGTTACTTTACAAGATCGACTGAATTATGATACAATTCTGTGTCTAAATCGCAACCCAAAAACTCCACATTAAAATGTTCATAGATGACAGAAACTTAAACAGAATTTAATAATACATAGGTCTACATTTTGAGACAATGTTACATTTCTGAGAGCGAAAACGGTTAAGAGCGTTGGGCAACAACGTTCTGCCCTTGAACAAGGCAGTTACCCCGCAACAACAACTGCTCCCCGGGTGCCGATGACGTGGATGTTGATTAAGGCAGCCCCCAGCACCTCTCTGATTCAGAGGGGTTGGGTTAAATACTGTTGTACAACTGACTAGGTATCCCCTTTCCCTTCCCCACATACACAGTCCAAATCAGTCTCTCTCAGCTCAGAAGATCTTTCAAAATGTCTTCAAAAGGAGATTACACAGAGAACTGTGTCTGTGACTGTAAACGAACAAAGTAGATTATCTCTCAAACCTGCAGACCGGCCAAACACAGGTGTGCATCCCAAATTGCACCCTATTCCACAGGAGGCTGCTGAGGGGAGGACGGCTCATAATAATGTTTGACCTGTTTGATACCATTCCATTTATGCCTTTCCAGCCATTTCTATGAGCACGTCCTCCCCAATTAAGGTGCAGCCGGCTGCCTGTGTACAGTCCCCAAGTAGTGCACTACTTCCCTATGGGCCCTGGTCAAAGGTAGTTCACTACATAGGGAACAGGGTTCCATTTGGAACTCAGGTCACAGTTACAGCAAAACTAAAGGCCTCAAGGGAATTCTGGCAGTGACCGTAGTTACCAGACTCTTTTCAAGAAATCCTTTTCCAGGATATTTCCAGTTCTTCTCAGGTTTTTACCAAACACAACTCACTAGTTATCAAACACAACTCACTAGTTACCAAACACAACTCACTAGTTATCAAACACAACTCACTAGTTATCAAACACAACTCACTAGTTATCAAACACAACTCACTAGTTATCAAACACAACTCACTAGTTACCAAACACAACTCACTAGTTATCAAACACAACTCACTAGTTATCAAACACAACTCACTAGTTACCAAACACAACTCACTAGTTATCAAACACAACTCACTAGTTATCAAACACAACTCACTAGTTACCAAACACAACTCACTAGTTATCAAACACAACTCACTAGTTACCAAACACAACTCACTAGTTACCAAACACAACTCACTAGTTATCAAACACAACTCACTAGTTATCAAACACAACTCACTAGTTATCAAACACAACTCACTAGTTATCAAACACAACTCACTAGTTGATCGGAAAAAGCACCTTCAATCTACACAGATCTACTAGTGTATTATAGTGCTTCCTCCACTTGATATGTTCTACACAAATCCCTGGTCGTTTGGTTTTGAGGCTGTTTCCCTTTCTTTATGTACAGTATATGTGACTTAAAAGAGATGGCCCCTAGCTATCATCTGAAAAATACTCAGCAACAGAATTGGATGCTGCCTTGAAATATACTTTGTTATCAAAATAAAATGCATTTTGGTGTATCTTATATGATTAACCTGGAGTTATTTCCACAGAGTACTGTGAAGGTATGACCAGGGTGGATGCCTGGCCCCCCATCTCTCTCTTCCCTCATGTCTACCCCTGTCTCTCCTGCCCAGACCTTGGCTGGCTGTACTGCTGTGTTGATCTCTGTCCAACAGTTCTGCCTCGGAGCGTTGTTTAAGCAGTTGGCTTATCCCCCTCTCCCTCCTTCCCTCCTGTCCTTCCTCCTGTCTCTCTGCTCTCTTGCCATTCTTCCTTCACTAATGCCTTTTCCCCTCTCTCGCTCTCCCTCCCTCCTCTTCCCTCCTCTCTCTCTGTCTCCCTCTCCCTCCTCTTCCCCTCTCTCTCTCCCTCCCTCCCTCCTCTTCCCGCCTCTCTCTCTCCCTCCCTCCTCTTCCCCCCCTCTCTCTCTCTGTCTCCCTCTCCCTCCCTCCTCTTCCCCCCTCTCTCTCTGTCTCCCTCTCCCTCCCTCCTCTTCCCCCTCTCTCTCTCTGTCTCCCTCTCCCTCCCTCGTCTCCCTCTCCCTCCCTCCTCTTCCCCCTTCTCTCTCTGTCTCCCTCCCCCCCCCTCTCCCTCTCTGTCTCCCTCTCCCTCATTCATCTCCCCCTTTCTCTCTGTCTCCCTCTTCCTCCCTCATCTCCCCCCTCTCTGTCTCCCTCTTCCTCCCTCATCTCCCATCTCTCTGTCTCCCTCTTCCTCCCTCCTCCTTCCCCCTCTGGCCTGTTGCTCTCCTGCCCAAGTCATTGTTGGACTGCCTCTCCAACATTTCTGTCTGTGAGCAACCTGCCTGCCCTCTCTCTCTCTCCTTTCTCAACCTCCCCCCTTGACTCTTGCCTACCACTCTCGCATTCCCTCTCTCCCTCCTCTCCTCTTACCCTCCCTCCTCTCCTCTTGTCTATCCCTCTCCCCTCCCCTCTGGTTTCTTCCTCTCCTGTCCAAGTCACTGTTGGGCTCTGTCTCTAACTGCCCTGTGAGCAGCAGGTTGAATCAGTTGGCTGTTCAGGGAGTTTTAATGAGAAACTGAAAGGGTGAGAAACAGAGGCAGAGTCCCAAAGGGCACCCTATTCCCTACATAGTGCACAACTTTTTATCAGGGCCCGTAGGTCACAAGTCAACGGTAGTGTACTGTATAGGGAATAGGGTGCTATTTTGGATGCACATAGAAAAACAGCATTACGGTTCTCTGGTACTGGCCGGTCTCTCTCAGAGCTAAACCAGCTAGCACAAAGCCAAGAGAAACATGGGAGGTGGCATTGTCAAAATTAAGCTTGTTAACGTGTCTTTAACCTTTCAAACATGGTAGTGAGCCGCTCAACAGCGTGTGTACAACTCAAAGACTTAATTAGACCAAAAATCCCCAAAAGTCCCCACAAGGATAGTAAAACAAGGAAAATTCTCCCTCGTGGAGTTATGATTTCCCACGTCCCCATGAGGACAAAGGCTATTTTAACCTTAGGGGTTAGGTTCAGGGTTAAGGTTACAATTCTGGTTAGGGTAAGGGGTTAGTGGTTAAGTTTAGGGTTAGGGTTAAGATTAGGTTTATGGTAAGGGTTAGGGGTTAAGGAAAACAGGATTTTGAATGGAAATGAATTTTAGGTCCCCACGACGATAGAATAACATAACATGTGTGTGTGTGTGTGTGTGTGCGTGTTCATGTATGCATGCATATGAGCGTGTCAAGCATCCTTACCATGTTCATGACGGTGAGTAGGAATCTCTGCGCGGCCTCTGCCCCGTGGTACTGCACCATGTCTGAGTCTGCCACCACCACCGTCTCTACCGTATACAACCCATTCAGATGGATGGCATTCCTCCTTCTACGGCCCTCCTCCACTCCCTTCTGCCTCTTCTCCTTCTTCCTCACTAGCACAGGGGACAGAGACACACACATGATTGATATTTAATTGCTGTTCCACCATAGCCTGGTTCCAGATCACACCAAACCACTAGGAGTTTGCAAGACAACACAACAGATGTGGTACCAGGCTAGGCTTACTGCATCTTAACAAGACAACACAACAGATGTGGTACCAGGCTAGGCTTACTGCATCTTAACAAGACAACACAACAGATGTGGTGCCAGGCTAGGTTTACTACATCTTAACAAGACAACACAACAGATGTGGTACCAGGCTAGGTTTACTACATCTTAACAAGACAACACAACAGATGTGGTACCAGGCTAGGCTTACTGCATATTAACAAGAAAACACAACAGATGTGGTACCAGGCTAGGTTTACTTCATCTTAACAAGACAACACAACAGATGTGGTACCAGGCTAGGTTTACTGCATATTAACAAGAAAACACAACAGATGTGGTACCAGGCTAGGTTTACTTCATCTTAACAAGAAAACACAACAGATGTGGTACCAGGCTAGGCTTACTGCATATTAACAAGACAACACAACAGATGTGGTACCAGGCTAGGTTTACTTCATCTTAACAAGCCAAGCTGACAGGGACAAGAACAGAGACAATGCCAGCTACAGTAGACATTCCATTATACAGTCGTTGAGCTAAAGAATCCTTTATAGATACTTTGATTTGGGCATGACACAGCGTCTATTAGTTTTGGGTTAGAAAATGCTTAATAAGTTAGCGGTTGGTAACAGTAGCAATGTAAATAAAACCAGTGTGAAGCACTTCTCTCCATGACTGGAAACACATAAAAAAACACATTTTGTAATTTTGTGATTTGGGTGAACTAACCCTTTAAGTAAAGATGGATAACAGACTGACAGAAAGAAACCGACAGATAAAAAAAAAGATGGCCGTTCTGTATGAGATGCCATGAAGTTTCTCTCTCAAACAAACACACTTCTCACTACCTCTCTTTATTTCTTCTCTCCCTCTGCTTTAACTTACCCCAGTCCTCTGGAAGATACCACCACCACATACTCTATGACCAGAAGTTCTATTAGGCCTAATCATCTTAAATGAAATAGTTTCAGTACTCTAACCAATGTTATGAGAACAAGGCCGGTGTTGGCCCATTCGCTAAGTCGTTCCAGACTCAATGGGAACTCTAATGTCTTCCATTGGAAAGAAAAGGCACAGCTCCAGACTCAATGGGAACTCTAATGTCTTCCATTGGAAAGAAAAGGCACAGCTCCAGACTCAATGGGAACTCTAATGTCTTCCATTGGAAAGAAAAGGCACAGCTAGTTTACGTAAGAGTGGTGGAATAAACAATGGTAAAACCACTGCAGCAACAACAGGACTTCATGGGCCACATTAAAGGGCAAATCTGCAGTTCAAACAACAAGAAAGTGGTCAAATCAAATGATATTTGTCACATACACATGTTTAGCAGATGTTATTGCGGGTGTAGTGAAATGCTTGTGTTTCTAGCTCCAACAGTGCAGTAATATCTAACAATTCACAACAATACACACAATACACACAACCTAAAGTAAAATAATGGAATTAAGGAATATATAAATATTAGGATGAGCAATGTCAGAGTGGCATAGACTAAAATACAGTTGAATAGAATACAGTATATACATATGAGATGAGTAAAAATATGTAAACATTATTAAAGTCACTGATTGGGTAAACAGCTGAGGGACGGGGCTGGAGAAATGTAACCATCATCAAATTCATAGACAGAGGTATGGATGCAAGGACTGACTGTCATAATCGTCGTAGTGAGTGGACCAAAACGCAGCGGGTAAATGTATGCTCATCTTCTTTTATTGAAGAAAACAAAAACAAAAACACTTATACTTAAACAAACGACGAAAAACAGTCCTGTAAGGTTCACTGACAATACACGGAGACAACTTCCCACAAAACCCATGGAAAAACACCCCAACTAAATAGGACCTTCAATTAGAGGCAATGAGGAACAGCTGCCTCCAATTGAAGGTCAACCCAAGAAACTTAAACATAGAAATAGACACACTAGAACAAACATAGAAATATACTAACATAGAACATAAACCAAAAACCCCGAAACACATAAAACAAACACCCCCTGCCACGCCCTGACCAAACTACAATAACAAATAACCCCCTTTACTGGTCAGGACGTGACACTGACCATCATGAGATCAACATTATAGTTGTTCCTATGTTTTGAGGCTATACAGTATTTGTTTACAATTCCATTGTTTCCAAACAATGGCGTAAAACAAGCTTATATTTTGGGTTATGATGAGGTACAACAGTTGAACTAAGCTTATAAAACATATATTCTTAAAAAATCTATGAATATGTTAAATTGTAAAAGACTGAACTTCCCCTTTAAGGAGGACTTGCTGCACACACTAACTTCGGTTCTCATCAGAGACGCATGATTAACTAAAGACTGTGTGCTGTAATACCACCTCTAGCAAAACTGTGTGAGAGACCTTAGTAATAACAGATTGGGTAACACTACCATAAAGCCAACCGTCATAATACATTATGATGCGATAATGCATTATAATGCAGTTAATGCATTATGATGTGGTTATAATGCATTATGATATGGCTATAATGCATTACGATGTGGTTAATGCATTATGATGTAGTTACAATGCATTATAATGTGGTTAATGCATTATGATGTGGTTATAGTGCATTATGATGTGGTTAATGCATTATGATGTGGTTAATGCATTATGATGTGGTTATAATGCATTATAAAGCATGGATGATCTTCTTATAAAGTCTTATCATCTTTCCCTCGATCCTGACTAGTCTCCCAGTCCCTGCCGCTGAAAAACATCCCCACAGCATGATGCTGCCACCCCCATGTTTCACCGTAGGGATGGTGCCAGGTTTCCTCCAGACGTGACGCTTGGCATTCAGGCCAAAAAGTTCAATCTTAGTTTCATCAGACCAGAGAATCTTGTTTCTCATGTTCTGAGAGTCTTTAGGTGCCTTTTAGCAAACTCTAAGCGGGCTGTCATGTGCCTTTTACTGAAGTGGCTTCCATCTGCCCACTCAACCATAAAGACCTGATTGGTGGCGTGCTGCAGAGATGGATATCCTTCTGGAAGGTTCTCCCATCTCCACAGAGGAACTCTGGAGCTCTGTCAGAGACACCATCGGGTTCTTGGTCACCTCCCTGACCAAGGCCCTTCTCCCCCGATTGCTCAGTTTGGCCGGGCGGCCAGCTCTAGGAAGAGTCTTGGTGGTTCCAAACTTCTTTCACTTAAGAATGATGGAGGCCACTGTGTTCTTGGGGACCTTCAACGCTGCAGACATTTTTTGGTACCCTTCCCCAGATCTGTGCCTCGACACAATGCTGTCTCGGAGCTCTAGGGACAATTCCTTCGACCTCATGTCTTGGTTTTTGCTATGACAGGCACTGTCAACTGTGGGACCTTATATAGACAGGTGTGTGCCTTTCCAAATCATGTCCAATCAATTGAATTTACCACAGGTGGACTCCAATCAAGTTGTAGAAACATCTCAGGGATGAACAATGGAAACAGGATGCACCTGTGCTCAATTTCGAGTCTCATAGCTAAGGGTCTCAATATTTATGTAAATAAGGTAATTCTGTTTTTTATTTGTAATAATTGTGCAAAGATTTCGAAAAAACTGTTTTCGCTTTGTCATTATGGGGTATTGTGTGTAGATTGATTAATTTTATATTTTTATTTAAAATTTTAGAATAAGGCCATAACGTAAGAAAATGTGGAAAAAGTCAAGGGGTCTGAATAGTTTGGGGAAGGCATTGTATATGCAATGTGAGACGCATCTTACACTGATGATGTTGGCGACACGATTGTTCCTGACTCTGCAGATCAATACTCATGATCGATACTGTTGTTGCCATGGTTCCCTCTCTTCTTGAAGACTTTCAATAAGTATTTCAAGACTTTCAATTTCATAACACTGTAGACTGGCAGTAGGGTTGCAAAATTCCGCTAACTTTCCCCAAAGTCCCAGGTTTTCCAGAAATCCTGGTTTTTACGATTTCTGGAATCCTCCAACCAGGATTTCTGGAAAACCTGGGAATTTTGATAAAGTTAGCGGAATGTTAGAACTCTATCTGGGAGGATATCAGTTCTATTAAAGTAACAGCCATTTACATTTGGCTGAACTGTCTGAACTGTAACTTTTAAGAACACCCATGAGATATCCCCGTTAATGGAAGAAGGGCCATGTCATTCCATGTATTTAGTTAAATCAAACCTATTTTCCAGCATATATCTGGAGCTTGTTTCTAGCATGGCTTGCACACGCACACACACACACACACACACACACACACACACACACACACACACACACACACACACACACACACACACACACACACACACACACACACACACACACACACACACACACACTTCTGCAGAAACCAAACCATTGGTTGTGGAGGTATTGTTTGGTTAATCTGTTGTCTGTTAAGGTTGTATATCTGCGTGGACAAACACTGTGGAAAGATGTTTTGTTCTCAGAGAAGAAGAGTGCTTAGCTTGGGCAATGACAATACTGGACAACTGTGGAGACTCAGCGAATCAAAAGCCACAAAAGCCATACGGCTTGGGCATGGGAATGCCCAACAGTATGAGACTTATCCATGTGTTGTTGTGAACTTAAAGCTATGTTTATCGCATGTTCTTGTTTCTGTTTAGTGCATTGGAAAAGGCAAGATGAGAGAGATCTGTGAATCCCCCAGTTATCTGGTGTAAAAAACATGTCACACAAACACATTGCACAACTCTATTGGGTCACATGGAGAAAAACATTTGAAGTAGAACATGAGATAAAGACAAACATGAAAATCAGATCTCATGGAATTATAGTAATAATAACAATGTAATATATGTATACATACATTACTCTAGTATATCTGTAAAAACAGTACATGGTATACTTAACGACATTACTTCAAACACCGCAAGTAGCTTCTGACAAGAGGAAGATGGTACTCTCTTCAACCCTTCTCTCCCACTTCCTCTCCTCCTCTTCAACCCACCTCTCCCACTTCCTCTCCTCCTCTTCAACCCTCCTCTCCCACATCATCTCCTCCTCTTCAACCCACCTCTCCCACTTCCTCTCCTCCTCTTCAACCCTCCTCTCCCACTTCCTCTCCTCCTCTTCAACTCTCCTCTCCCACTTCCTCTCCTCCTCTTCAAACCTCCTCTCCCACTTCCTCTCCTCCGCTTCAACCCATCTCTCCCACTTCCTCTACTCCTCTTCAACCCTCCTCTCCCACTTCCTCTCCTCTTCTTCAACCCTCCTCTCCCACTTCCTCTCCTCCTCTTCAACCCACCTCTCCCACTTCCTCTCCTCCTCTTCAACCCTCCTCACCTAATTCCTCTCCTCCTCTTCAACCCTCCGCTCCCACTTCCTCTCCTCTTCTTCAACCCTCCTCTCCCACTTCCTCTCCTCCTCTTCAATCCTCCTCTCCCTCTGCTCCTCTTTGACCCCTCTCTTTAGTCTGCTCCTCTTCAATCCCTCTTTCCCTCCTCCACTTCATCTCTCAAGCATCTGGTACAGATGTCCCTACACTCTATCACCCTGTAATGTGACAGATAACCACTCTACAGGTGTGGGCAGCCTTCCCACCTAGACCCTACTGTGTCCATGACAACGTAGGCTTGACAGAGGGCTCATGGCAACCAGGCCAACTTCTGACCAATCGGCGGCCAAGGAACTTAAATCGGAATGATACCTTCACTGATGATTCTTTGCACTTCACTCTTCACTGTCTGTGGACAAATGGATATCTGTCTGTAGGCATGTGAGAGCAGCATATACAACGGACAAGGAAAGATTTTTTTCTGTATTCAAAGAGAAATCTCACAAACAACGTATCAACCAATCGCCATTTCAATAGCAGTATTTCTAAGACAAGGTCCTTCTCAAAGATTGGAGAACAAAATAAAGCTGAGGAAAAAACTCCTTCATATAAAAGCAAGCCTGAAGGCGACATGTGCTTCTTCCTCACGCTGTAATGTGATATCTCACAAACAACGTATCAATCAAATGTCGTTTGAATAGCACTATTTTCAGAAATTAGTGTATTTGTCACAGAACGCTTAACAAAGAAAACCCATATTGAAACTAATAGCCCAAACCTATAGGGCGAACAACAACAGTACTGACTAACTCCCTTAACCTTCTGTCATCAGTCTCATCACCATGCACATCCCACCCAGACAGCAATAAAAGAGGTATTGATGAAGAGCAATAAAGACAACTCCCTTCCTCCCTTTGCAGTGGCCTATACCACAGTCACCAGAGAAGAAAACCAATAACAAGAACAATATTGAGACAAACACAAAACTGCTTTGAACCCAAAGGTCTAAGTTGAGCACAAAGTTGCAACCCAAATGGCACCCTAGTCCCTTTATAGTGCACTACTTCTGACCAGGGTCCATAGGGCTCTGGTCAACAGTGGTCCACTTTGTAGGGAATAAGGGGCCATTTGGGACAGCCCCAACTTGTTTCTGAGTCATACTGAGACAAATTACGGCCTGCTTTGAAATCTTGAGACTAACACACAGCAGGGGACGATAAAATCTGCCGACTCAACAGTTAGCCAGTGCTGCTGCTGTTATGGGTCTGAAGCAAAGTCCTCTAATCCTGATGTGTAATAACTTTGGATAAACTGATTGAGGTCCACATCGGCAAAATATAGGAGGACAGAGTGTCTAGATCGACACGAGGGTTGCAACATCTCTGTAACTTTCCCAAAACCCCCAGTCATTTTTCAACCCTAAGAGACACATCTGGGTTCTGAGACCTCTCCAGTTCATTACACTCTACATGGAGATAGAAGCCCATTATAAAGGTCCAATAGATAGGATCCAGCCTAGACCTAGGTCCTAGACGACAACCAGACTCCACAGTCACTGTATGGCAGAGAGGTGCCCACATAAAGAGATCACTCAAAGATACCTTTTTTTCTCACACCTTAGAAGTGTTATACTGGTGAACTATCCATTTAAGAGCTGTCCTTTAAAGGGGATCAATCATTCACTCAAAGAATCTAAGTTTGCCAGACATTTCCATTCCTCATGTGTCCTGTCCTAATTGGCATCTGATTGATGTTCTAGAATCGACCGGCTTGCATCCCAAATGGAACCCTATTCCCTACATAGTGCACTACAATTGGCCCTGGTGGGCCCTGGTCAAAAGGACTACACTCATTAGGGAATAGTGTGCCATTTGGGTTACAGACAGGAGATACATCAGTCCAATCAGAGCATCACTCCAAAGAGAATCCTTTAACAACTTTAATGAGAGAATCCTTTAGATGTTGGAGACAAGTGGAGCATTAATGCTTCAGCTGTCACACCCCATCTCTTTGATGTGTCTGAGAGGGGCTGGAGAAGGAACAGCAAGCTCTAATTGATGTGTCTGAGAGGGGCTGGAGAAGGAACAGCAAGCTCTAATTGATGTGTCTGAGAGGGACTGGAGAAGGAACAGCAAGCTCTAATTGATGTGTCTGAGAAGGACTGGAGAAGGAACAGCAAGCTCTAATTGATGTATCTGAGAGGGACTGGAGAAGGAACAGCAAGCTCTAATTGATGTGTCTGAGAGGGACTGGAGAAGGAACAGCAAGCTCTAATTGATGTGTCTGAGAGGGACTGGAGAAGGAACAGCAAGCTCTAATTGATGTGTCTGAGAAGGGCTGGAGAAGGAACAGCAAGCTCTAATTGATGTGTCTGAGAGGGACTGGAGAAGGAACAGCAAGCTCTAATTGATGTGTCTGAGAAGGGCTGGAGAAGGAACAGCAAGCTCTAATTGATGTGTCTGCGAGGGGCTTGAGAAGGAACAGCAAGCTCTAATTGATGTGTCTGAGAGGGACTGGAGAAGGAACAGCAAGCTCTAATTGATGTGTCTGAGAAGGGCTGGAGAAGGAACAGCAAGCTCTAATTGATGTGTCTGAGAGGGACTGGAGAAGGAACAGCAAGCTCTAATTGATGTGTCTGAGAAGGGCTGGAGAAGGAACAGCAAGCTCTAATTGATGTGTCTGAGAGGGACTGGAGAAGGAACAGAAAGCTCTAATTGATGTGTCTGAGAGGGACTGGAGAAGGAACAGCAAGCTCTAATTGATGTGTCTAAGAGGGACTGGAAAAGGAACAGCAAGCTCTAATTGATGTGTCTGAGAGGAGCTGGAGAAGGAACAGCAAGCTCTAATTGATGTGTCTGAGAGGGGCTGGAGAAGGAACAGCAAGCTCTAATTGATGTGTCTGAGAGGGACTGGAGAAGGAACAGCAAGCTCTAATTGATGTGTCTGAGAGGGACTGGAGAAGGAACAGCAAGCTCTAATTGCTCTGTCTGAGGGGGGCTGGAGAAGTAACAGCAAGCTTTAATTGATGTGTCTGAGAGGGGCTGGAGAAGGAACAGCAAGCTCTAATTGATGTGTCTGAGAGGGACTGGAGAAGGAACAGCAAGCTCTAATTGATGTGTCTGAGAGGGGATTGAGAAGGAACAGCAAGCTCTAATTGATGTGTCTGAGAGAGGCTTGAGAAGGAACAGCAAGCTCTAATTGATGTGTCTGAGAGGGACTGGAGAAGGAACAGCAAGCTCTAATTGATGTGTCTGAGAGGGACTGGAGAAGGAACAGCAAGCTCTAATTGATCTGTCTGAGAGGGGCTGGAGAAGGAACAGCAAGCTTTAATTGATGTGTCTGAGAGGGGCTGGAGAAGGAACAGCAAGCTCTAATTGATGTGTCTGAGAGGGACTGGAGAAGGAACAGCAAGCTCTAATTGATGTGTCTGAGAGGGGCTGGAGAAGGAACAGCAAGCTCTAATTGATGTGTCTGAGAGGGACTGGAGAAGGAACAGCAAGCTCTAATTGATATGTCTGAGAGGGGCTGGAGAAGGAACAGCAAGCTCTAATTGATGTGTCTGAGAGGGGCTTGAAAAGGAACAGCAAGCTCTAATTGATGTGTCTGAGAGGGGCTGGAGAAGGAACAGCAAGCTCTAATTGATGTGTCTGAGAGGGACTGGAGAAGGAACAGCAAGCTCTAATTGATGTGTCTGAGAAGGACTGGAGAAGGAACAGCAAGCTCTAATTGATGTATCTGAGAGGGACTGGAGAAGGAACAGCAAGCTCTAATTGATGTGTCTGAGAGGGACTGGAGAAGGAACAGCAAGCTCTAATTGATGTGTCTGAGAGGGACTGGAGAAGGAACAGCAAGCTCTAATTGATGTGTCTGAGAAGGGCTGGAGAAGGAACAGCAAGCTCTAATTGATGTGTCTGAGAGGGACTGGAGAAGGAACAGCAAGCTCTAATTGATGTGTCTGAGAAGGGCTGGAGAAGGAACAGCAAGCTCTAATTGATGTGTCTGAGAGGGGCTGGAGAAGGAACAGCAAGCTCTAATTGATGTGTCTGAGAGGGACTGGAGAAGGAACAGCAAGCTCTAATTGATGTGTCTGAGAAGGGCTGGAGAAGGAACAGCAAGCTCTAATTGATGTGTCTGAGAGGGACTGGAGAAGGAACAGCAAGCTCTAATTGATGTGTCTGAGAAGGGCTGGAGAAGGAACAGCAAGCTCTAATTGATGTGTCTGAGAGGGACTGGAGAAGGAACAGAAAGCTCTAATTGATGTGTCTGAGAGGGACTGGAGAAGGAACAGCAAGCTCTAATTGATGTGTCTAAGAGGGACTGGAAAAGGAACAGCAAGCTCTAATTGATGTGTCTGAGAGGAGCTGGAGAAGGAACAGCAACCTCTAATTGATGTGTCTGAGAGGGGCTGGAGAAGGAACAGCAAGCTCTAATTGATGTGTCTGAGAGGGACTGGAGAAGGAACAGCAAGCTCTAATTGATGTGTCTGAGAGGGACTGGAGAAGGAACAGCAAGCTCTAATTGCTCTGTCTGAGGGGGGCTGGAGAAGTAACAGCAAGCTTTAATTGATGTGTCTGAGAGGGGCTGGAGAAGGAACAGCAAGCTCTAATTGATGTGTCTGAGAGGGACTGGAGAAGGAACAGCAAGCTCTAATTGATGTGTCTGAGAGGGGATTGAGAAGGAACAGCAAGCTCTAATTGATGTGTCTGAGAGAGGCTTGAGAAGGAACAGCAAGCTCTAATTGATGTGTCTGAGAGGGACTGGAGAAGGAACAGCAAGCTCTAATTGATGTGTCTGAGAGGGACTGGAGAAGGAACAGCAAGCTCTAATTGATCTGTCTGAGAGGGGCTGGAGAAGGAACAGCAAGCTTTAATTGATGTGTCTGAGAGGGGCTGGAGAAGGAACAGCAAGCTCTAATTGATGTGTCTGAGAGGGACTGGAGAAGGAACAGCAAGCTCTAATTGATGTGTCTGAGAGGGGCTGGAGAAGGAACAGCAAGCTCTAATTGATGTGTCTGAGAGGGACTGGAGAAGGAACAGCAAGCTCTAATTGATATGTCTGAGAGGGGCTGGAGAAGGAACAGCAAGCTCTAATTGATGTGTCTGAGAGGGGCTTGAAAAGGAACAGCAAGCTCTAATTGATGTGTCTGAGAGGGGCTGGAGAAGGAACAGCAAGCTCTAATTGATATGTCTGAGAGGGACTGGAGAAGGAACAGCAAGCTCTAATTGATGTGTCTGAGAGGGACTGGAGAAGGAACAGCAAGCTCTAATTGATGTGTCTGAGAGGGGCTTGAAAAGGAACAGCAAGCTCTAATTGATATGTCTGAGAGGGGCTGGAGAAGGAACAGCAAGCTCTAATTGATGTGTCTGAGAGGGACTGGAGAAGGAACAGCAAGCTCTAATTGATGTGTCTGAGAGGGACTGGAGAAGGAACAGCAAGCTCTAATTGATGTGTCTGAGAGGGGCTTGAGAAGGAACAGCAAGCTCTAATTGATGTGTCTGAGAAGGGCTGGAGAAGGAACAGCAAGCTCTAATTGATCTGTCTGAGAGGGGCTGGTGAAGGAACAGCAAGCTCTAATTGATGTGTCTGAGAGGGGCTGGTGAAGGAACAGCAAGCTCTAATTGATGTGTCTGAGAGGGGCTGGTGAAGGAACAGCAAGCTCTAATTGATGTGTCTGAGAGGGACTGGAGAAGGAACAGCAAGCTCTAATTGATGTGTCTGAGAGGGACTGGAGAAGGAACAGCAAGCTCTAACTGATGTGTCTGAGAGGGGCTTGAGAGGGAAGAGCAAGCTCTAATTGATATGTCTGAGAGGGGCTGGAGAAGGAACAGCAAGCTCTAATTGATGTGTCTGAGAGGGGCTTGAGAAGGAACAGCAAGCTCTAATTGATGTGTCTGAGAGGGGCTGGAGAAGGAACAGCAAGCTCTAATTGATGTGTCTGAGAGGGGCTTGAGAAGGAACAGCAAGCTCTAATTGATGTGTCTGAGAGGGACTGGAGAAGGAACAGCAAGCTCTAATTGATGTGCCTGAGAGGGACTGGAGAAGGAACAGCAAGCTCTAATTGATATGTCTGAGAGGGGCTGGAGAAGGAACAGCAAGCTCTAATTGATGTGTCTGAGAGGGACTGGAGAAGGAACAGCAAGCTCTAATTGATGTGTCTGAGAGGGGCTTGAGAAGGAACAGCAAGCTCTAATTGATGTGTCTGAGAGGGACTGGAGAAGGAACAGCAAGCTCTAATTGATGTGTCTGAGAGGGGCTGGAGAAGGAACAGCAAGCTCTAATTCAGTGGCATTCAAAGTCGTCTGATAACCAGATTTTAATCAGGTACAGAGGATTTATTCATGATGACGTCTGGATGTCATGGAAGACGTCATAGTGAGGTTGTTAGCCGGTCACAATCAACAGCTCAAACCTGGACATCCATCTATCCATCCCCCCACAATAGGACAAGCTAAGGAACAATAATATCCTGTATGTCAGAATTACTTACTACAACCTCTATCAAGAGGTCTGGACCTGAATGGAAATGGAGGCGGTCCGCTGTCAGTGGAGGACGCCACTTTAAAGTACAGTGATGCACTTTAGCACTGATTTCAGATCATTTTCCCAAAGCAGAAAACACTAGTACGTCTGCCTTTGGGCGGGTCCAAGTACAGCCATAACAGATAACAAGTCTACTGTTGTTTTAACCTACACCTTCTCCTGCTGACCACATGACCGTCTCAGACTCATAAAGCAGGAATATCATCACCCACGGCAACACGGCCACCTGCATAATAATAATAAAACTGTCTCCCAGCTCATTGGTCAAGAGCAGGGTGCTTGATAGCTAAGATCGTGATATAAGATTGTGCTAGATTTCCATAAATTATACTTTTGGATAGAGAAATAGAAATCCACACACTGTAACCCAGCCTGCCACAAAACCTTACCACACCCTTACACACTCACACACATACACACACACAGACATCTACACAATCACGCATGCACACACACATGCATACAAAGATATCTACACAAAAATGATCGCCATCACACGCACACGGACACACACACACTCACACACACAGGCACCCACGCACACACGGACACACACACACTCAC
>NC_138301.1:38267500-38282500 GCF_965601325.2 Salmo salar
CCAGCTTTTTACATTAGCATGTGATGTTCAGAACTAGCATACCCACCGAAAACTTCCGGTGAATTTACTAAATTACTCATGATAAACGTTGACAAAATACATAACAATTATTTTAAGAATTATAGATACAGAACTCCTTTATGCAAATGCTATGTCAGATTTTAAAATAGCTTTTCGGCGAAAGCACATTTTGCAATATTCTGAGTACATAGCTCAGCCATCACGGCTAGCTAATTTGACACCCACCAAGTTTGGGACAACCTAAACTCAGAATTACTATTAGAAAAAATGGATTACCTTTGCTGTTCTTCGTCAGAATGCACTCCCAGGACTTCTACTTCAACAACAAATGTTGTTTTTGTTCCAAATAATCCATAGTTATATCCAAATACCTCCGTTTTGTTCGTGCGTTCAGGTCACTATCCGAAGGGTAACGCACGAGCGCATTTCGTGGCAAAAAAATGCAAAATATTCCATTACCGTACTTAGAAGCATGTCAAACGCTGTTTAAAATCAATTTTTATGCTATTTTTCTCGTAAAATAGCAATAATATTCCAACCGGATAACGTTGTATTCATTCAAAGACTGAAAGAAAAAAATGGAGAAGTCTCGTTAACGCGCATTTCCAGTGTCACTGTCCCCAGGAAGGCCACTTACAAACTCTGCTGCTGTACTTTGCCCAGAGACAGGAGACACGTCATTCCGCTTTCTGAGGGCTTTAGAGAGCCAATGGAAGCCTTAGAAAGTGTCACATAACAGCACAGATGCTGTAATTTCGATAGAGATACAACAGAAGGACTACAAATTGTCAGACAGGCCACTTCCTGCCTGGAATCTTCTCAGGTTTTTGCCTGCCATATGAGTTCTGTTATACTCACAGACACAATTCAAACAGTTTTAGAAACTTTAGAGTGTTTTCTATCCAAATCTACTAATTATATGCATATTCTTGTTTCTGGGCAAGAGTAGTAACCAGTTTAACTCGGGTATGTTTTTTTATCCGGCCGTGAAAATACTGCCCCCTAGCCCCAACAGGATAAACAATAAAAAGTGAACAGTAACTATTACACTCACACAAATTCCAAAAGAATAAAGACATTTCAAATGTCATATTATGTCTATATACAGTGTTGTAGCGATGAGCAAATAGTTAATGTAGAAAAGGGAAAATAATAAACATAAATAATGGTTGTATTTACAATGGTGTTTGTTCTTCACTGGTTGCCCTTTTCTTGTGGCAACAGGTGTCAGAGTCGTCGATGAACGGTGACCAAAATGCAGCGGGTATAGTGCTCATCTTTCTTCTTTATTTAGAAAGAACACTCAAAACAAAATAAACAGACAACAAAACAGTTCCATAAGGCACACAGGCTATACAGAAAACAACCACCCACAAACCCAAAGGAAAAAACAGGCTGCCTAAGTATGGCTTCCAATCAGAGACAACGAAAGACACCTGCCTCTGATTGGAAGCCATACTTGGCCACACATAGAAAACGAAAACATAGAAATAGAAAACTAGAACCAAAATCCCCTAGAACCAAAAAACACACAAAACAAACACCCCCTGTCACGACCTGACCATACTACAATTACAAATGACCCCTTTACTGGTCAGGACGTGACAGTACCCCCTCCAAAACAAAAAACCCCACAAAACCAACCCCAAACCTAAAGGGAGGGAAGGGAGGGTGGCCACCGTCAACGACGGTTCCTGTGCTACAACCCCCCTTCGCCAATCCTCCCATTACGGAGGTGGCTCTGGCTCTGGGCGTAGCTCCCGTTCAGAAGACTCCGGGCTGAGGAGCGTCGCTGAAGGCTCCTGACTGGGGAGCGTCGCTGGAGGCTCCTGACTGGAGGGCGTCGCTGGAGGCTCCTGACTGGAGAGCTTCGCTGGAGGCTCCGGGCTGAGGAGCGTCGCTGGGGGCTCCGGGCTGAGGAGCGTCGCTAGAGACTCTGAGCTGAGGAGCGTCGCTGGAGGCTCCGGGCTGAGGAGCGTCGCTGGAGGCTCCGGGCTGAGGAGCGTCACTGGAGGCTCCGGGCTGAGGAGCGTCGCTGGAGGCTCCGGGCTGAGGAGCGTCGCTGGAGGCTCCGGGCTGAGGAGCGTCACTGGAGGCTCCGGGCTGAGGAGCGTCACTGGAGGCTTCCTGCGTGGAGCTGGGACCGGTCTCCCCGGAGTGGGAAGACTTACAGGAGACTGGGTGCGCAGAGCAGGCAGGAGGCACACTGGGCTGTGGAGGCGCACCGGAGGTCTGGAGCTCAGGGCTGGCACACTCCATCCTGGCTGGATGGTCCCTGTAGCCCGGCACGGGCGTAGCGCTGGCACAGGGCGAACTGGGCTGTGCTGGGGAATGAGGGGCACCGTACCTGGAGCAGGCGTAGGATATCCTGGGCCCAGGATTCTCCCTGGAGGTCTGACACTTACAGCCAGCATGACCCATCCTGGCTCAATGCTCACTCTAGCCCGGCAAGGGCGAAGCGCTGGCACAGGACGAACTGGGCTGTGCTGGGGAATGCAGGGTATCGTGCATGGAGCAGGTGTGGGATATCCTAGGCCGAGGAGCCGCACTGGAGGTCAGATACGCTGCGCCGGCGCACTTTTTAGTGGCTGCCGGCTAGCTGTCGCACGACAAAGTTGTGGAGCCTGTATCGACCGCACCGGGCTCTGAGTGCTTATGGGCGACATAGTGCGCATACCTCCATGCTGCCTAGCTCCTCCCTCTGTGTGTCTGCTCCGTTGTGCGCTCTCCACCAGTCCTTTTCTCCGGAATCCAGCGTCGTCATCCGCTCTTGACTCCTCGACCGGCTCTGGTTTCCTCCATGGCTCCCTCCGTATAGCCCGGGAAGTTAGCAACACTCCCCTTATGCCCCACCCAAAAAAATATTTTTGGGGTTGCCTCCTCACCTCCTGAATAGGATACAACGCCTCGTACCTCCGTCGTTCCCTCTTTGCTTCCTCCAGCTCCTCCTTCGATCGCTGGTACTCCCCAGCCTGGCTCCATGGACCCTTGCCATCGAGGATCTCAACCCACGTCCATGACTCCAAATACTTCTCCTGCTGCTCCTTATTCCGCTGCTTGGTCTTCTTCTGGTGGGTGGTTCTGTCAGAGGCGTCGATGAACGGTGACCAAAATGCAGGTATAGTGCTCATCTTTCTTCTTTATTTAGAAAGAACACTCAAAACAAAATAAACAGACGACGAAACACTTCCATAAGGCACACAGGCTATACAGAAAACAACCACCCACAAACCCAAAGGAAAAAACAGGCTGCCTAAGTATGGCTTCCAATCAGAGACAACGAAAGAAACCTGCCTCTGATTGGAAGCCATACTTGGCCACACATAGAAAAAAGAAAACATAGAAATAGAAAACTAGAACCAAAATCCCCAAGAACCAAAAAATCCCAAAACACACAAAACAAACACCCCCTGCCACGCCCTGACCATACTACAATTACAAATGACCCCTTTACTGGTCAGGACGTGACAACAGGTCACAAATCTTGCTGCTGTGATGGCACACTGCAGTCTTTCACCCAACAGAAATAGGAGTTTATCAAAATTGGGTTTGTTTTCAAATTATTTGTGGGTCTGTGTAATCTGAGGGAAATAAGTGTCTCTAATATGGTCTCTAATATGGTCATAAATTTGGCACTTCAGTTTCCACCACCTCATTCCACCTTTCTCAATAGCAAGGCTATGCTCACTGAGTCTGTACATAGTCAAAGCTTTCCTTTATTTTGGGTCAGTCACAGTGCTCAGGTATTCTGCCACTATGTACTCTCTGTTTTTTTGTTAATTCTTTCCAATGTGTCATGTAATTATCTTGTTGTAATCTCGTGATTTTGTTGGGTCTAATTGTGTTGCTGTCCTGGGGCTCTGTGAGGTGTGTTTGTTTGTGAACAGAGCCCCAGGATCAGCTTGCTTAGGGGACTCTTCTCCAGGTTTATCTCTCTGTAGGTGATTTTGTTGTGGAAGGTTTGGGAATCGCTTCCTTTTAGGTGGTTGTAGAATTTAACGGCTCTTTTCTGGATTTTGATCATTTGCAGTGTCAGCCTAATTCTGCTCTGCATGCATTATTTGGTATTTTACGTTGTACACAGAGGATATTTTTGCAGAATTCTGCATGCAGAGTCTCAGTTTGGTGAATTCTTGGTTGGTGAGCGGACCCCAGACCTCACAACCATAAAGGGCAATGGGTTTTATAACTGATTCCAGTATTTTTAGCCAGATCCTAATTGCTACGTCGAATTTGATGTTCCTTTTAATGGCATAGAAGGTCCTGCTTGCCTTGTCTCTCATCTCGTACACAGCTTTGTGGAAGTTACCTATGGCGCAGATGTTTAGGCCGAGGTATGTATAGTTTTTTGGTTTGCTGGCTGCCCGCGGGCGTTCGGAGAGGGTCCTGCCCGTTCCACCTCCGCGCACCCCCGCCCCTACCCCTATGGAGGCAGGGGGGCCGTACCAAGGGGCACCGGAGGAGCTGGCTCCTCCTGCACCAGCTGTGGTCGGAGAGGACACACGGCCGACCGGTGCTGGAGGAGCCAGTCTGGGAGTCGAGAGGGCAGGCAGAACACTTCTCGGTCACCCCAGGTGAGTCAGCACCAGATTCACCCAGAACCCCCTGTTGGTCACATGTTCTTACCTGTTTTGTTTTCTAAATGTTTTCCCTCTTCCCAGCATAGGGCGCTAGTCGATTCAGGCGCAGCTGGGAACTTTATGGATCGTGGACTTGCCATTAAGCTGGGCATTCCGCGGGTGCCGATAGATCCCCCCTTCCCCGTGCACTCCCTAGATAGCCGACCATTAGGGTAAGGGCTAGTCAGGGAGTCTACGGTGCCACTGGACATGGTAACGCAGGGGTATCATAAGGAACGCATTCGTTTTTTCCTTATTGATTCGCCGGCGTTTCCGGTGGTGCTGGGGGTCCCCTGGCTGGCTGGTCACAATCCCCGTATTTTGTGGAAACAGGGGGTTCTCCAGGGGTGGTCAGAGGAGTGTTCAGGGAGGTGTCTAGGAGTTTCCATAGGTGCCACGTCGGTGGAGAGTCCAGACCAGGTGTCCACCGTGCGCATTCCCCCTGAGTACGCCGATTTGGCGATCGCCTTCTGTAAAAAGAGGGCGACTAAATTACCACCCCATCGACAGGGGGATTGTGCGATAGATCTCCAGGTTAACGCTGTGCTTCCCAAGAGTCACGTGTACCCCTTGTCACAGGACGAGACGGCGGCTATGGAGACATATGTCACAGAATCCCTGGGACAGGGGTACATTCGGCCCTCCATCTTACCCGCCTCCTCGAGTTTCTTTTTTGTGAAGAAAAAGGAGGGAGGTCTGTGTCCGTGCATTGATTACAGAGCTCTAAACGCTATCACGGTGGGGTTTAGTTACCCACTACCTCTCATCGCTACGGCGGTGGAATCATTTCACGGAGCAAAGTTCTTCACAAAACTGGATCTCAGGAGCGCATATAACCTGGTGCGTATCAAGAAGGGAGACGAGTGGAAAACCGCTCGGGCCATTATGAGTACCTCGTCATGCCGTATGGGTTGAAAAATGCTCCAGCCGTCTTTCAATCCTTTGTTGACGAGATTCTCAGGGACCTGCATGGGCAGGGCGTGATTGTCTATATCGATGACATTCTGATATATTCCGCCACCCGCTCCGCGCATGTGTCCCTGGTGCGCAAGGTGCTTGGTAGACTGCTGGAGCATGACCTATACGTTAAGGCTGAGAAATGTGTGTTTTCCAAACGAGCCGTTTCCTTTCTGGGTTATCGCATTTCCACCACGGGGGTGGTGATGGAGTGTGACCGCGTTAAGGCCGTGCGTAATTGGCCGACTCCAACCACGGTGAAGGAAGTGCAGCGGTTCTTAGGCTTTGACAATTACTACCGGAGGTTTATCCGGGGTTTTGGCCAGGTAGCGGCTCCCATTACCTCACTGCTGAAGGGGGGGCCGGTGCGTTTGCGATGGTCGACGGAGGCGGACGGAGCCTTCAAGAAGTTGAAGACGCTGTTCACCGACGCACCCGTGTTGGCGCACCCGGACCCGTCTCTAGCATTCATAGTGGAGGTGGACGCATCCGAGGCTGGGGTGGGTGCCGTGTTATCACAGCGCTCGGGTACGCCATCGAAACTCCGCCCCTGCGCTTTCTTTTCGAAGAAGCTCAGTTCGGCGGAGCGTAACTATGATGTGGGGGACAGGGAGTTGCTAGCGGTGGTAAAAGCTTTGAGGGTGTGGCGGCACTGGCTTGAGGGGGCTAAACACCCCTTTCTCATCTGGACCGACCACCGAAACCTGGAGTACATCCGGGCAGCGAGGAGACTGAATCCACGTCAGGCAAGGTGGGCCATGTTCTTCGCCCGGTTTAGGTTCACTATCTCCTATAGACCGGGTTCCCTTAACACTAGAGCCGACGTGCTGTCCCGTCTCTATGACACGGAGGACCGGCCCATCGATCCAACTCCCATCATTCCAGCGTCGAGGCTGGTGGCACCGGTGGTATGGGAGGTGGACGCGGACATCGAGCGGGCATTAGTGTTGGAACCTGCGCCTGCGCAGGTTCCCGTGGGTCGCATGTATGTGCCGCTCGGTGTTCGTGATTGATTGATTCGATGGGCACACACGCTACCTACTGCGGGTCATCCTGGTGTGGCGAGGACAGTGCGGAGTCTCAGGGGGCAGTACTGGTGGCCCACCTTGGCTAAGGACGTGAGGTTCTATGTCTCTTTCTGTTCGGTGTGTGCCCAGAGTAAGGCTCTGGGCACACACCGAGAGGGAAGTTACAGCCCCTCCCCATTCCACAACGGCCATGGTCGCACCTGTCTATAGATTTCTTGACAGATCTTCCCCCCTCTCAGGGGAACACTGCGATTCTGGTGGTTGTGGATCGGTTCTCTAAGTCCTGCCGTCTCCTCCCGTTGCCCGGTCTCCCTACGGCCCTGCAGACTGCGGAGGCCCTATTTACCCACGTCTTTCGGCACTACGGGGTGCCGGAGGACATTGTCTCTGATCGAGGTTCCCAGTTCACATCCAGGGTCTGGAGGGCGTTTATGGAGCAGCTGGGTGTCTCGGTCAGTTTGACCTCCAGTTTTCACCCCGAGAGCAATGGGCAGGCGGAGAGGATGAACTAGGAGGTGGGCAGGTTTCTGAGGTCGTATTGCCAGGACCGGCCAGAGGAGTGGGCGAGGTACATTCCCTGGGCTGAGTTAGCCCAGAACTCACTTCGCCACTCCTCTACTAACATGTCACCCTTTCAGTGTGTTTTGGGTTACCAGCCGGTCCTGGCACCATGGCACCGGAGCCAGACCGAGGCTCCTGCGGTGGAGGACTGGGTACAGCACTCCAAGGAGACCTGGAGAGCCGTCCAGGACTCCCTGAAGGAGGCCAGTGGACGGCAGAAGAGGAGTGCTGATCGCCACCGCAGTGAGGCACCCGTGTTCGTACCGGGAGACAGGGTCTGGCTCTCGACCCGGAACCTGCCCCTCCGCGTGCCCTGCCGGAAGCTGGGGCCGCAGTGTGTGGGGCCCTTTAAAGTCCTGAGGAGGATAAACGAGGTGTGTTATCGGTTACAACTCCCTTCCTATTACCGTATTAACCCCTCGTTTCATGTGTCTCTCCTCAGGCCGGTGGTAGCTGGTCCCCTGCAGGAAGGTGAGGTGCCGGAGGTCCCTCCACCCCTTCTGGACATCGGGGGGTCCCCGGCGTACAGCATACGGGCCATTCTGGACTCGAGACGCCGGGCGAGGGGCCTGCAGTACCTCGTGGACTGGGAGGGGTACGGCCCGGAGGAGAGGTGCTGGGTGCCGGCGGAGGACGTCTTGGACCCATCCATGTTGAAGGATTTTCATCGCCTCCGTCCGGATTGCCCTGCGCCTCACCCTCCGGGTCGTCCTCGAGGCCGGTGTCGGCGCGCTGCGGGAGCCGCACGTCAGGAGGGGGGTACTGTCACAATTCCCACCGACGGTGGCGCCCCCTCCTGCTCGGGTGGCGCTCGGCGGTCGTCGTCACCGGCCTATTAGCTACCACTGATTTCCTTTTTTGGTTTTCCCTTCTTTTTGGTTTTGTGCACATGTGTTAGTTTGGTTAATTAGCGGGGCTATTTATGTTAGCTGGTCCGCTTCCGTGTTGTGCGGGATTATTACGATAGTGACGGCTCATGTTCGTGTCGGCGCTATTTTACGCCGTGTGTATTTTCTCCCCTGTGTTTGGGAGTATTTGTTTTGTGTTAGTGTAAATTAAATACGCCACTACCCTGTGCTCGCTGCTTCCTGTGCCTCATTCCTTCACCACGACTGCCAACCCGTTACAACATCCAACTATGCAGCCTCCAAAAACACTACAAATCCAACAACGCAGCATCCAAAAACACTACAAATCCAACAACGCAGCATCCAAAAACAATACAAAAAAATAATCTAATTAATATATACAGTTGAAGTGGGAAGTTTAAATACACCTTAGCCAAATACATTTAAACTCAGTTTTTCACAATTCCTGACATTTAATCCTAGTACCAATTCCCTGTCTTAGGTCAGTTAGGATTACCACTTTCTTTGAAGAATGTGAAATGTCTGAATAATAGTAGAGAGAATGATTTATTTCAGCTTTAAATGTTTTCATCACATTCCCAGTTGGTCAGAAGTTTACATACACTCAATTAGTATTTACATACACTCAATTAGTATTTGGAAGACCCATTTGCGACCAAGCTTGAAACTTCCTGACTGATGTCTTGAGATGTTGCTTCAATATATCCACATAATCCCTCATGATGCCATCTATTTTGTGAAGTGCTCCAGTCCCTCAGGCAGCAAAGCACCCCCACAACATGATGCTGCCACCCCCGTGCTTCACGGTTGGGATGGTGTTCTTCGCCTTGCACGCATCCCCCTTTTTCCTCCAAACATAACAATGGTCATCATGGCCAAACTGTTTTATTTTTGTTTCATCAGACCAGAGGACATTTCTCCAAAAAGTACGATCTTTGTCCCCATGTGCAGTTGCAAAACGTAGTCTGGCTTTTTTATGGTGGTTTTGGAGCAGTGGCTTCTTCCTTGCTGAGCGGCCTTTCAGGTTATGTCGATATAGGACTTGTTTTACTGTGGATATAGATACTTTTCTACCTGTTTCCTCCAGCATCTTCACAAGGTCCTTTGCTGTTATTCTGGGATTGATTTGCACTTTTCACACCAAAGTACGTTCATCTCTAGGAGACAGAACGCATCTCCTTCCTGAGCGGTATGACGGCTGCGTGGTCCCATGGTGTTTATACTTGCATAGTATTGTTTATACAGATGAACATGGTACCTTCAGGCGTTTGGAAATTGCTCCCAAGGATTAACCAGACTTGTGGAGGTCTACAATTTTCTTTCTGAGATCTTGGCTGATTTCTTTTGATTTTCCCATGATGTCAAGCAAAGAGGCACTGAGTTTGAAGGTAGGCCTTGAAATACATCCACAGGTACACCTCCAATTGACTCAAATGATGTCAATTAGCCTGTCAGAAGCTTCTAAAGCCATGACATCATTTTCTCGAATTTTCCAAGCTGTTTAAAGGCACAGTCAACTTAGTGTTTGTAAACTTCTGACTCACTGGAATTGTGATACAGTGAATTATAAGTGAAATAATCTGTCTGTATGTAACGCCCTGGCCATAGAGAGGGGTTTTTTGTTCTTTATTTTGGCTAGGCCAGGGTGTTACATTGGGTGGGCGTTCTATGTTCTGTTTCTATGTGTTTGTATTTCTTTGTTTTGGGCCGTGTGTGGCTCCCAAATCAGGCACAGCTGAAGTTCGTTGTTGTTGATTGGGAGTCACACATAAGTGCATCTTTTTCCGTTGGGGTTTTGTGGGTAATTGTTTCTGTTCGTGTTACTGTGATAAACGTGACAGGACTGTTTTGGTTGTCTGTTTATTGTTTTGTATTGTATAGTGTTCTTGCCGTAATTAAATATATGACGAACACTAACTCCGCTGCATTTTGGTCTTCTTCCGACGACAGCCCTTACAGAATTACCCACCAAACCAGGACCAAGCAGCGGAGGAGGAAGGAGCAACAGGAGAACAGCTTGATGAACTCGTGGACATGGGAACAGATACTGGACGGAGAGGGACCATGGACTCAGGCTGGGGAGTATCGCCTCCCGCAGTGGGAGATTGAAGCGGCGAGAGCGGAGAGGCGATATTATGAGGAGAGAGAGCGCAACGAGCACGAGAGGCAGACCCAATAAAAAAAATTGGGGGGGGCACACGGGACAGTCGGCGGAGCCGAGGTCGGAACCAGAGCCAGTCGGGTTGACATTGGATGTGAGCGAGGGGTACGAGGCAGAGACTGTGAAGGAGTTCATGGGGAAATTAAAGGAGAGAGAGATGAGAGAGCTGCTAGTTTGGTGCATAAGGCACGGCATTCGCCCTACGGAGCGTGTCGTGGAAATGATGTCACCTGAGGCAGCTCTCCATACTCGTCCTGAGGTGCGTGCTGGTTGTCTGGTGAAGACTGTGCCTGCGCCCAGAAACAGGCCTCCTGCATGTCTTCCCAGCCCTGCACGTCCTGTGCCTACGCCCAGAACCAGGCCTCCTGCATGTCTTCCCATCCTGGTCAAGCCCGTGCCTCCTCCACGGACCAGTCCTCCAGTGGGTCTCCCCATCCTGGTCAAGCCCGTGCTTCCTCCACGGACCAGTCCTCCAGTGGGTCTCCCTATCCTGGTCAAGCCCGTGCCTCCTCCACGGACCAGTCCTCCAGTGGGTCTCCTCATCCTGGTCAAGCCTGTGCCTCCTCCAAGGACCAGTCCTCCGGTGGATCCCTCCACCCTGGTCTCTCCTGTGCCGCCTCCTCAGACCAGGCCTCCAGCTGGTCTCCCCAGCCTGGTGAGTCCAGGGCCTGCGCCCAGAGCCAGGCCTCCCTCATGTCTCCCCAGCCTGGTGAATCCGTGCCGGATCTGCCGGAATGGCCCGCCGTGCCGGATCTGCCGGAGTGGCCCGCCGTGACGGATCTGTCGGAGTGGCCCGCCGTGCCGGATCTGCCGGAGTGGCCCGCCGTGCCGGATCTGCCGGAGGGGCCCGCCGTGCCGGATCTGCCGGAGTGGCCCGCCTGTCCTCTGCCCGGATCTGCCGGAGTGGCCTGTCTGCCCGGATCAGCCGGAGTGGCCCATCTGCCCGGATCAGCCATCGCCGCCCGCCAGCCAGGCGCAGCAAGGGACACCCGCCAGCCGGGCGCAGCCAGGGTCGTCAGCCAGCCGGGCGCAGCCATCGCCGCCCGCCAGCCGGGCGCAGAAAGCGCCGCCCGCCAGCCGGGCGCAACAAGGGTCGCCCGCCAGCCGGGCGAAGCCAGGGTCGCCCGCCAGACCTTCGGCGCGGCCAGGTGCGCCACCTAAGAGGGCGACGCCAAGGGTGGGGCAGAACCTGAGCCGCCGCCGTAAGAGGGCCCACCCAGACCCTCCCCTTCAGTGTCAGGTTTTGCGGCCGGAGTCCGCACCTTGGGGGGGGTACTGTAATGCCCTGGCCATAGAGAGGGGTTTTTTGTTCTTTATTTTGGCTAGGCCAGGGTGTTACATTGGGTGGGCGTTCTATGTTCTGTTTCTATGTGTTTGTATTTCTTTGTTTTGGGCCGTGTGTGGCTCCCAAATCAGGCACAGCTGAAGTTCGTTGTTGTTGATTGGGAGTCACACATAAGTGCATGTTTTTCCGTTGGGGTTTTGTGGGTAATTGCTCCTGTTCATGTTACTGTGATAAACGTGACAGGACTGTTTTGGTTGTCTGTTTATTGTTTTGTATTGTATAGTGTTCTTGCCGTAATTAAATATATGACGAACACTAACTCCGCTGCATTTTGGTCTTCTTCCGACGACAGCCCTTACACTGTAAACAATTGTTGGGAAAATGACTTGTGTCATGCACAAAGTAGATGTCCTCACCGACTTGCCAAAACTATAGTTTGTTAACAAGAAATATGTGGAGTGGTTGAAAAACGAGTTTTAATGACTCCAACCTAAGTGTATGTAAACTTCTGACTTCAACTGTATATTTTTGTATACACTTCATGTACACATTCATTTAACATTCCTTAAAATATTTAAAACTCATGAGACATTGGGACCAAAATACACTATACATTCAAGAATGTAATGTTTTGCACTGTAGTTCTGAAGGCCGGTCGATGCTCTGTGAGCCAAACTTTTGTGAGTGTAATGTAAAACTTTTTCTGGTCTATTTCACTTTTGTTTAATATCTATTTTACTTGCATTGGCAATGTAAACATATGTTTCCCATGCCAATAAAGTCCCTTAAATTGAAATTGAATTGAAATTGAATTGAGAGAGAAAAAGACAGAGAAAAAAAAGCGCAGACAGATTAAAAAAGCAAGAGAAAAATAAACAGAGACCGACAGAGACAGACAGACCGACAGGCAGACAGAGAGACAGTCAGACAGAGACAGACAGACAGAGCAGGCCCCAACAGGAGTTTAAAGAGTGGAAATGCACATTAAAACAAGGCCCAGCTGCCAGCCCTGAAACGCCTCTCCCTCCAACAGATTGAAGCTAAATAAACATCAAAGAATGTGAAGAGAGCTATAAATATTGCTCAGAAACCCATGATTTATGAAACCTACACCAGGACGACTCCTGAATACTAAACTACTGTACCACAAAGACATGGGGAAGAAGATGGCGTCAAGGGTTGGGCAGTAACTGATTACATGTCAGTTACATGTAATTTGATTACAAAAGAACTGTAACTGTAGTCAGTTACGTCACCAGCGAAAAATATTGTAATCAGATTACAGATACTTTTGAAAAACTATACGACAACTTCTTGGAATATTTTAAAATTCAGAAAGGATGTTTACGAAAAAATGTATTATGGCACCTTGCTGTTTTCTCAATGACATTCAATTCAGCATTGAAAAAAGGTGCAAGTTTAAGTTTGTTCCACCTGAGCGAGTCTGACCACAAGTCAGAGACCACTATGATGACGCACCAAATGGGTTTGATGGATCCTTTTTGTCTTCTTCTAATGTTCAATTTGGAAAAGGTTTTAATGCTCTGAGGCATTTCAAGGGGGTCACGTCAATTCAACTCAGTCAATTGACCATCACACAGTCTGCATGGATGGTCTACTTCTCTCCTTCCTTCAAAGCTTCTGATGGACTACTTCTCTCCTTCCTTCAAAGCTTCTGATGGACTACTTCTCTCCTTCCTTCAAAGCTTCTAATGGACTACTTCTCTCCTTCCTTCAAAGCTTCTGATGGACTACTTCTCTCCTTCCTTCAAAGCTTCTAATGGACTACTTCTCTCCTTCCTTCAAAGCTTCTGATGGACTACTTCTCTCCTTCCTTCAAAGCTTCTAATGGACTACTTCTCTCCTTCCTTCAAAGCTTCTGATTACATTTGAACCCTACTGACTAGAATAAGTTATGCATAGAAGTTACAAAAGGGCCTAATAAACTTGCATGTATGGTAATGAAGCTTTTGAAAATCAATTAGACCACAACCATAACATGACTGTTATCTAATGTACATGCAGCTGTCACTTCGACTATTGATTGATCGTTACTAAAACAATGACAAAGTACAGCCACACTTCACAGACACGGAGGACCCGCTCTCTCACTCCTATCCCCTTTCCTTTCCCTTCCAAAATCCACCAAATCAATCGAAAGTGGCAGTGGCGGTCCAATGGTATCCAATATCCACTATCCACCATTCAACCTTTCTGTCACTCACCTGTAATGGTGCCGCAGTCCTTGGGCTGCTTGTCTGCAGCTGTGGATCCAGGGGGAGGGACAGAAGGAGGGCTGGTCTTGGCTGAGCGTCGGTGTCGGACCACCCTGTGCTGCAACCCGGAGAAGGAGCTGGAAGAACTGCTGACCGGCTGGATGAAGAGACTGTCCTCTCCTGTATAGACCAGTCCAGTCTGAAGAGAGAGAGAGAGAGAGAGAGAGAGAGAGAGAGAGAGAGAGAGAGAGAGAGAGAGAGAGAGAGAGAGAGAGAGAGACAGAGAGCAAAAGAACAGCCGTTAACATTCATACTCCCCTCATGTTTTTAGGCTAGATCAGCTTTTAACATAACTCTTGGTTTTCTCTCACGAGATCCCAGATAGTTGTTTGCATCATGCCACCTCCCCTTTCCCCCCGACCAGAGCTGCCTCAAGCCCCACCTCTATACCCTCAACCTCAACCCCAACCAAAAACCAGCCCCTGGCCAAAACCATGCAGGGCCTTATAGGAACAAATACCTTATAGTCTTACCCAAAGCCTCCACTGACATAGTCCAGTGAAACGTGAATAAACTGCAACGTATAAACATGGCCGGCCCGCTCAATAGGCAGGATTAGTCGGCCGCTTATGGCGGCAGATTGACGAGGGCAGCGTTTTCTGAACTAAACTGACCAACACGCACCTCCAACATCACATAAAACCTCACATACAGTGCATTCTGAAAGTATTCAGACCCCCTGATTTTTTCCCACATTTTGTTACGTTACAGCCTTATTCTAAAATGTATTAAATCGTTTTTTCCCCCTCATCAATATACACACAATACCCCATAATGACAAACCAAAAACTGTTTTTTATACATTTTTGCAAATGTATAAATAAAAAAAACTGAAATATCACATTTACATAAGTATTCAGACCCTTTACTCAGTACTTTGTTGAAGCACCTTTGGCAGCGATTACAGCCTCGAGTCTTCTTGGGTATGACGCTACAAGCTTGGCACACCTGTATTTGAGGAGTTTCTCCCATTCTTCTCTGCAGATCCTCTCAAGCTCTGTCAGGTTGGATGAGGAGCGTCGTTGCACAGCTTTTTCAGGTCTCTCCAGAGATGTTCGATTAGGTTCAAGTCCGGGCTCTGGCTGGGCCACTCAAGAACATTCAGAGACTTGTCCGGAAGCCACTCCTGCATTGTCTTGGCTGTGTGCTTAGGCTCGATGTCCTGTTGGAAGGTGAACCTTCACCCCTGTCTGAGGTCCTGAGTGCTCTGGAGCAGGTTTTCA
>NC_138301.1:38287500-38470000 GCF_965601325.2 Salmo salar
TCAATGACATAAGATGCTGTGTGTAGTACAGGGTAGTTATTATGGTGTGTGTAGTTCAGGGTAGTTATTATGGTGTGTGTAGTACAGGGTAGTTACTATGCTGTGTGTAGTACAGGGTAGTTATTATTGTGTGTGTGTAGTACAGGGTAGTTATTATGGTGTGTGTAGTACAGGGTAGTTATTATGGTGTGTGTAGTTCAGGGTAGTTATTATGGTGTGTGTAGTACAGGGTAGTTATTATGGTGTGTGTAGTTCAGGGTAGTTATTATGGTGTGTGTAGTACAGGGTAGTTATTATGTTGTGTGTAGTACAGGGTAGTTATTATGGTGTGTGTAGTTCAGGGTAGTTATTATGGTGTGTGTAGTACAGGGTAGTTATTATGGTGTGTGTAGTACAGGGTAGTTATTATGGTGTGTGTAGTACAGGGTAGTTAGTATGGTGTGTGTAGTACAGGGTAGTTATTATGCTGTGTGTAGTACAGGGTAGTTATTATGGTGTGTGTAGTTCAGGGTAGTTATTATGGTGTGTGTAGTTCAGGGTAGTTATTATGGTGTGTGTAGTACAGGGCAGTTATTATGGTGTGTGTAGTTCAGGGTAGCTAGTATGGTGTGTGTAGTTCAGGGTAGTTACTAGCGGGTGCGGGGGGTGTGTGTAGTACAGGGCAGTTATTATGGTGTGTGTAGTTCAGGGTAGCTAGTATGGTGTGTGTAGTTCAGGGTAGTTATTATGGTGTGTGTGTAGAACAGGGTAGTTATATGGTGTGTGTCGTCCCTAGGCAGTTATTATGGTGTGTGTAGTACAGGGTAGTTATTATGGTGTGTGTAGTTCAGGGTAGTTATTATGGTGTGTGTAGTACAGGGTAGTTATTATGGTGTGTGTTGTTCAGGGTAGTTATTATGGTGTGTGTAGTTCAGGGTAGTTATTATGGTGTGTGTAGTTCAGGGTAGTTATTTTGGTGTGTGTAGTTCAGGGTAGTTATTATGGTGTGTGTAGTACAGGGCAGTTATTATGGTGTGTGTAGTTCAGGGTAGTTTTATGGTGTGTGTAGTTCAGGGTAGCTAGTATGGTGTGTGTAGTTCAGGGTAGTTATTTTGGTGTGTGTAGTTCAGGGTAGTTATTATGGTGTGTGTAGTTCAGGGTAGTTATTATGGTGTGTGTAGTTCAGGGTAGTTACTATGCTGTGTGTAGTACAGGGTAGTTATTATGGTGTGTGTAGTACAGGGTAGTTACTATGCTGTGTGTAGTACAGGGTAGTTATTATGGTGTGTGTAGTTCAGGGTAGTTATTATGGTGTGTGTAGTTCAGGGTAGTTATTATGGTGTGTGTAGTACAGGGTAGTTATTATGGTGTGTGTAGTTCAGGGTAGTTATTATGGTGTGTGTAGTACAGGGTAGTTACTATGCTGTGTGTAGTACAGGGTAGTTATTATGGTGTGTGTAGTTCAGGGTAGTTATTTTGGTGTGTGTAGTTCAGGGTAGTTATTATGGTGTGTGTAGTACAGGGCAGTTATTATGGTGTGTGTAGTACAGGGTAGTTATTATGGTGTGTGTAGTTCAGGGTAGTTATTATGGTGTGTGTAGTACAGGGTAGTTATTATGGTGTGTGTTGTTCAGGGTAGTTATTATGGTGTCTGTAGTCCAGGGTAGTTATTATGGTGTGTGTAGTTCAGGGTAGTTATTATGGTGTGTGTAATTCAGGGTAGTTATTATGCTGTGTGTGTGTAGTACAGGGTAGTTATTATGGTGTGTGTAGTACAGGGTAGTTATTACAGTGTGTAGTACAGGGTAGTTATTATGGTGTGTGTAGTTCAGGGTAGTTATTATGCTGTGTGTGTGTAGTACAGGGTAGTTATTATGGTGTGTGTAGTACAGGGTAGTTACTATGCTCTGTGTAGTACAGGGTAGTTTTTATGGTGTGTGTAGTTCAGGGTAGTTGTTATGGTGTGTGTAGTTCAGGGTAGTTATTATGGTGTGTGTAGTACAGGGTAGTTATTATGGTGTGTGTAGTTCAGGGTAGTTATTATGGTGTGTGTAGTTCAGGGTAGTTATTATGGTGTGTGTAGTTCAGGGTAGTTTTATGGTGTGTGTAGTTCAGGGTAGCTAGTATGGTGTGTGTAGTTCAGGGTAGTTATTTTGGTGTGTGTAGTTCAGGGTAGTTAGTATGGTGTGTGTAGTTCAGGGTAGTTATTATGGTGTGTGTAGTTCAGGGTAGTTACTATGCTGTGTGTAGTACAGGGTAGTTATTATGGTGTGTGTAGTACAGGGTAGTTACTATGCTGTGTGTAGTACAGGGTAGTTATTATGGTGTGTGTAGTTCAGGGTAGTTATTATGGTGTGTGTAGTTCAGGGTAGTTATTATGGTGTGTGTAGTACAGGGTAGTTATTATGGTGTGTGTAGTTCAGGGTAGTTATTATGGTGTGTGTAGTACAGGGTAGTTACTATGCTGTGTGTAGTACAGGGTAGTTATTATGCTGTGTGTGTGTAGTACAGGGTAGTTATTATGGTGTGTGTAGTACAGGGTAGTTATTACGGTGTGTGTAGTACAGGGTAGTTATTATGGTGTGTGTAGTACAGGGTAGTTATTATGGTGTGTGTAGTACAGGGTAGTTATTATGGTGTGTGTAGTTCAGGGTAGTTATTATGGTGTGTGTAGTACAGGGTAGTTATTATGGTGTGTGTAGTACAGGTTAGTTATTATGGTGTGTGTAGTACAGGGTAGTTATTATGGTGTGTGTAGTTCAGGGTAGTTATTATGCTGTGTGTGTGTTGTACAGGGTAGTTAGTATGGTGTGTGTAGTACAGGGTAGTTATTACGGTGTGTGTAGTACAGGGTAGTTATTATGTTGTGTGTAGTACAGGGTAGTTATTATGGTGTGTGTAGTTCAGGGTAGTTATTATGGTGTGTGTATTACAGGGTAGTTATTATGGTGTGTGTAGTACAGGGTAGTTATTATGGTGTGTGTAGTACAGGGTAGTTATTATGGTGTGTGTAGTTCAGGGTAGTTATTATGGTGTGTGTAGTTCAGGGTAGTTATTATGGTGTGTGTGTAGTACAGGGTAGTTATTATGGTGTGTGTAGTTCAGGGTAGTGTTATGAATGGAAGTGACAGTCATCTGTGTGTGTGTGTGTGTGTGTGTGTGTGTGTGTGTGTGTGTGTGTGTGTGTGTGTGTGTGTGTGTGTGTGTGTGTGCGTGCGTGCGTGCGTGTGCGTGTGTGCGTGTGTGTGTGTAACAATAGAAAGCTACGGTATGAATTCCTGAACACTTAAAACTTCCCAGAATAATATCAGGTGAAGGAGAAGTAGTTTACCAGACCGCCGCAGGTGTTGAGGGAGGCAAAAGAGTCGGTGTGGTTGACAATCCATCCCGAGTAGAAGCAGAGCTGGTCTCTGGCCAGGTGCGACAATTTAGGGGGGTCTCTTTCGCCTCCCCTCTCCTCGACCACAAACCCCTCAGACAGAAAAGCAGCATCCCTTTTCAGGCGTAAGTACAGGTCTTTTCCAAAAGCAGGTAAAGAGAAAAATAAGCTGTCCTCCACAGAGTTTAGTCCACCCCGGGAATCGACAGAGCGCTGGCCGCGTCGACGCGCGCTGCGCCTGGATGAGTCATGCAACAGGTGAGCTTCCTCTCCAGAGAGCTCCACGGGGACCACCATGTCCACTAAGTCCGTGTCATAACAGGAGTGATCTATGGGAAAGGAGAAGGGAATAACTTATTAAACATTGAGTGTAACTTTCAGAGCTTTCTGTGTCAACGTCTGTTAGAAAACAATATGCTATTGTTTTCATATTGCCAAGTCGCCTTGAGCTGTCTGTGGTGTGATGTAGGCTAGTTATTCAATGACATAGCAGCCTATTTCACAACAGATGGGGAGAATTGTACTATGTATTGGCCATTAAATAAGGTATATTTGGGGTCATCTAAGTTATTCAAGTCACTTATTCAACTCATCTCGCATTGTGCGTAACTTCGTTGTGAGAGGGGCGCTGGAAAACCGCAGAGAAAACGCAGCCAAAGCTGCAGCAAAGTTACTCTTGCAGAGCAGCACAGAACATTTTGAGAGAGAGATAGACGGAGAGAAAATAAAAGAGGGCGAGAGAGAGATTCCCCAAGCAAATAAAGCCCATTTAAATTGAATTGAGAGAGAGAGAGAGAGAGAGAGAGAGAGAGAGGAGAGAGAGAGAGAGAGAGAGAGAGAGAGAGAGAGAGAGAGAACCGACAACCGCTCCAGGCTCCCTGGCAAAACAATGATTCAAAGTTACAAAGTATCTACAACGCTGGTGTTACGTTGTACTTACCAGTCATCGCCTTCACTCCGAAACAGAAGAGGAATATAGACAGGAAAAGCTGCGGAGCATGGCTGTCATACATGATAAAGACTAGCTGAGTGACTGCAGAGGGTGTACGCGCCTGCAAAGCGAACCAGGACTGCAGGGAACTTCCACAAAGTTAATCGGAACTCCAGGCAAAGTGAATTTGAAGCGCTAGACACGCCTGTCGCACTTCGGCACTGCCTCTGTGACCACCGGATTGGTTAGGGTAGTTTAACCAAAACATCTATAACGTTTGATTGGACAGACACAACGTTAATCATCGGGGGGCTGCACCTTAACACGTGGTTTTAGTGTAGAGGAGAAAATATTTGGGAATGTTATATTTAGGAACGTTTTCTTTCATGGGTTGTGCAGTGCAGTTGCAATATAACCCACTGTTATTTGATATATGCTTGTTTATGAACTTGTGGGACAAAGTCCACATTAAATGTGTAGGGCCTGTAATAGCCTATCGACAGTATTTTCAGTCCAAGTGATAGGAATCAATAGGCAACTAAATGAAAGCTGTGAATGAATTCATGCAGTGCAATTGTAGCTTGTTCAGCCTGCATTTGCTAGACTGATTGAGATGACTGTAGGTCCAGCTGGCTACATGTCTGTTCACAGGCCAAGAAACATGTTGCTTCAATTCAAGCTCTTGGATAAAACAAAATGCACAAGAAGAAAAGCATGCAGAAAAACCACAGTACAAATCACATAAGGGGGCTTTAGCTGGGCTAGCTAATGGACTGTTAAAGTCTCTCATCAGCTTCTAATTGCAAATGGGAAGAAAATGTGTTTCAATTAGTGAGGGAGATATTACACATCAGTGGTTGGCCTCTGGCAATGTGTCCCAGTTTGATAAGTCAGGATGAAATTCCCAGCCGTCCTGAGTGTGCTTACATTGTCTAGTGTACCACAACAAGGGCCTCTGTGTGCCGGTCTGCCTCCCTGTCTGTCTGTCTGTCTGTCTGTCTGTCTGTCTGTCTGTCTGTCTGTCTGTCTGTCTGTCTGTCTGTCTGTCTGTCTGTCTGTCTGTCTGTCTGTCTGTCTGTCTGTCTGTCATGGTTCAATCTGTCTGTCTGTCTGCCGGTCTGCCTGTCTGTCTGCCTGTCTGTGTGCCTGCCTGCCTGTGGGCCTGTCTGTCTGTCTGTCTGTCTGTCTGTCTGTCTGTCTGTCTGTCTGTCTGTCTGTCTGTCTGTCTGTCTGTCTGTCTGTCTGTCTGTCTGTCTGTCTGTCTGTCTGTCTGTCTGTCTGTCTGTCTGTCTGTCTGTATGCGTGTCTGTGTGCCTCTCTGCCCATCTGTCTGCCTATCTGTCTGTCTGTCCGTCTGTTTGTCTGTGTGCACACACTGCTCTTTTCATCAACAACCAAACGGTTTTCTAGATGATATAGCCTACAGAGATAAAGGGTGTGGAGAGGGCAATCAGTTTGCCTCTGTCTCCAGCAGGCAGCACAGCCTCTGCATCAGCCACGATCGAACACTGCCACCAGATATGGATGCAGTCATTTACAATAGGCCAACCCGGTCTATCCTAACCCAGCCCAGAGCCAGCCCCACACACAAAAATACTATTCTGTCTATCCAACTACACTGGCAGTCATTTGATTGCCTTTACTGCTTCATTGGTTATGGGGTGTGCTTCAGAGCATCAATCACAAACAAATAGACTCAGCCCATTGGAAGACACTTTAACAGATCAGCACTGACCGGACAAAAGCTGATTGGTGGCACTACTGCCGACTCACGTTCCTGTTCATTCGAGTAGAAAAATGGCTGAAGTAACTGAATTGTGTGAAAGAAGCATGTGTGTGCGTGTGTGTGCGTGTGTGTGTGTGTGTGTGTGTGTGTGTGTGTGTGTGTGTGTGTGTGTGTGTGTGTGTGTGTGTGTGTGCGTGTGTGTGTGCGTGTGTGTGTGCGTGTGTGTGTGCGTGTGTGTGTGCGTGTGTGTGTGTGTGTGTGTGTGTGTGTGTGTGTGTGTGTGTGCGTGCGCACGCACGTGCTACACCAGGACTACATCCCAAATGGCACTCTCTTCCCTATATGGTGCCAGACTTTTGGACCGAAGTAGTACACTATAAGTGGCAATAGGGTTCCATTTGGGACGTGGCCATGGTTCAATCTAATTCCAGTGGTAGCCATGGTTCAATCTAATTCCAGTGGTAGCCATGGTTCAATCTAATTCCAGGAGTAGCCCTGGTTCAATCTAATTCCACAAGTAGCCATGGTTCAATCTAATTCCAATGGTAGCCAAGGTTCAATCTAATTCCAGTGGTAGCCGTGGTTCAATCTAATTCCAGTGGTAGCCATGGTTGAATCTAATTCCAGGTAGCCGTGGTTCAATCTAATTCCAGTGGTAGCCGTGGTTCAATCTAATTCCAGTGGTAGCCGTGGTTCAATCTAATTCCAGTGGTAGCCGTGGTTCAATCTAATTCCAGTGGTAGCCGTGGTTCAATCTAATTCCAGTGGTAGCCATGGTTGAATCTAATTCCTGTGGTAGCCGTGGTTCAATCTAATTCCAGTGGTAGCCTTTCTCATAACTCTCTCTCTTCCATCAATAGTCCATACATCATCCAGATCACAGGAGTCTGCTGGGGGAGGACCACTCATAATAATGCCCGGAACGGAGCGAATGGAATGGCATCAGAGAGTTATGAGAAAGGCTACAACTGGAATTTGATTGAACCATGGCTACCACTGGAATTAGATTGAACCATGGCTACCACTGGAATTAGATTGAATCAAATCAAATCAAATCAAAGGATATAACCCCACCCACTTTGCCAAAGCACAGCCCCCACACCACTAGAGGGATGTCTCCAACCACCAACTTACCGTCCTAAGACAAGGCCGAGTATAGCCCACAACGATCTCCGCCATGGCACAACCCAAGGGGGGGCGCCAACCCAGACAGGAAGACCACGTCAGTGACTCAACCCACTCAAGTGACGCACCCCTCCCATGGACGGCATGGAAGAACACCAGTAAGCCAGTGACTCAGCCCCTGTAAAAGGGTTAGAGGCAGAGAATCCCAGTGGAAAGAGGGGAACCGGCAAGGCAGAGACAGCAAGGGCGGTTCGTTGCTCCAGCCTTTCCGTTCACCTTCACACTCCTGGGCCAGACTATACTTAATCATAGGACCTACTGAAGAGATAAGTCTTCAGTGAACCATGGCTACCACTGGAATTAGATTGAACCATAGCTACCACTGGAATTTGATTGACCCACGGCTACCACTGGAATTAGATTGAACCACGGCTACCACTGGAATTAGATTGAACCATGGCTACCACTGGAATTTGATACCATTCCACCAATTCCGCTCCAGCCATTACCACGAGCCGGTCCTTCCCAATTGAAGTGTCACCAACCTCCTGTGATCCACACCCATATCAACACAGAGATTGTTTTATCATACCTCTGGTTTCCTATCCTGGTCCTATCTGTTTGTACTGCCTTGCCAACTCGTTCATTGTGACACCAAACAGACAGACTATAGGATCTGGCAGGGCAGCAAAGATCTAGGACCAGGCTATACTATTTTCCTCCGAGAGTGACTGAAAATCTTTTGTCATTGCAGTTTGGTTTTGTTTCATGGACCATGGTTAGACTGTGGGGTAGTGAGTCTGGCGACAGTACATTTCTTATTTTGCCCAAGTGGCTTGAGACCTGACAGACAAGCCCCAGAGTATCAGGACTGAAGGAAGCTAAGCTGTCTTTTCTAAGGAAGGAACAGGTCCTAGACTAATCCTCTATGGAGCCTGTCGTCTGTATAGACCCTCTGTGTGTGTGTGTGTGTGTGTGTGTGTGTGTGTGTGTATGTGTGTGTGTAACTCTGGAATGAGTCTCTAGAGTGAGTCTGTCTCAATAGACTCCGGCTTGTGTGTGTTTGAGTGCTTGTGTGTGGATTAATCCCAATTCCAGGGCTTTGATTTCTAACGTTCTAAAGCTAGGGGAACCTCCAAGGACCTCTGCTTTCTCTCCAGGACAAGCAGCCAGCCACCATGACGGTTGACCCTAAACACTGATCTGAAGTCCGTCAAACATTTTCCTTATAATGGTAAACGATAGGATTCAGGGAGGGTAAACTGATCCCATATCTGTGCTAACCAATAAAACAGAGCTATCCCACTATAGCAGACCCAGGGACCATCAACTAGATTCAGCCGCCGGCAGATTTTTTTCTTGAGCAGATGGTCGGGGGGCCGTAATGTAATTACAAATAAATTGTAGGCTGCAGATTGACCGCAAAAAGCTGAAACAGATACAATATTTGACAAAAACATAGTAATTTCAAACCTTGCTTACATTTGTATACAATCACGTGTCTACTATGCGTGGGAATATTTACAAACAGATTTTCTAAACTAAAATCACTTGGAGATGATTTCCAGGTGTTTTTACAGTCTTAAGTTTACTCAGAAAACTTGGGGGCCAAGTAAAATCACCCATGGGTCAAATTCGTCCCGCGAGCCGCCAGTTATGGAACCCTACAGTGTCGAGTGACTGGGAAGTGATTTTCATCACTGATAGACTAGGACAATGTGATCAACTTGACGCTTTCAAATGACTCCACATCAATCAAATCAAAATTATTGTTCACATACAGATATTTAGCAGATGTTATTGCATGTATAGCGAAATGCTTGTGCGATCACGCATACACACACACAATCTGTGCACCTCACTTTGACATTATAATCCCCAAGCCATAGGGCCCTGAAAAATAACTTATGTCATAGCAGGCAGTAAGTAGTGCATCCCAAATGACACCCTATTCCCTATAAAGTGCACAATAAAGTGCACTTCTATTGACCAGAACCCGATGCCATTTGGGACAAAGCCTCTTTCTCAGTCTTTTATCCAACATTTTCTTGCTGAATTCAGGGGTGTGTTCATTAGTGCACGTGACTGAAAAAAATTGAAACAAACTACTCAAATGTCTTATTGGACAAACCCGGGTAAGTCCCTCCCTGTTTCAGTTAGTTTTCTTCTGTTTGGTTGAACACGACCCAGGTAAACAGTCTCCACCTCTGACAGACTACGGCCAGCTTTCTATTCTCTCCGTCTCATCCAGGTTTGTGACTCACCATAGTTATACCTGGCTCGTATCAACAATCCTTTCAGCGATGTCCGTCTCTCTTGCCCACCAATGGAAAATGTGTAATTCAAAACTGTTAAAGAATCTCTCCACCTTGTAGATAAGTGTAAACAAGCCTGGCTTGAACCAATGACCATGCAGTTCCTATCAGAACAAGCACACTAACTCCTACGCCTTAAAGGTCCAGACCTGCACTCTTCCTACAACATAGTATTCTTTGTTCCAGCCCAGCACTAACACACCTGATTCAACCACCAATTCATTTAACATAGGTGTTTTAGCACTAGGATGCACCCCACCCCCATCCCTGTATGTGTCTTATTTGGGCTCCAGACAGTCAGGCGGTAAGACAGGCCAACGGATAGAGAGATGGAAATGGACAGACGGAGACGGACAGACAGATACAGACATACATATACAAACAGACACAGTACATGCAGACAGACAGAAACAGACAGACAGAAGCATCTCTCAGTCTGTGAGTCTGGCATTCCACACGGTGAAGTACAGTTGTGGCCCGTGTAATATTCATATGTGTAAACATACTGAATTATAATTGGATGCATTTTACCGCCGTATCATACTGTGCTATGATTGGTTAAGACCACCCAGATGGTTAGGTCATGGTCAGTTGATCATGGTTGGAGATAAGTGAACATGCCAGTTGTAGCTAGCTAATAAAGAGCTACATTAAGAAATATCCTGTTGTACTGCATTTTATTATTTTGCACAAAGCGTGCAAAACAAGACAGCCCGCATTTGCTGTTTTCAAGCCTGCTCATTCTGGTGGGAACAATCCTGGAAGCATTCGGTGTCAGTCAGGAGTGTGTGTGTGTGTGTGTGTGAGAGACTTTCAACCCAAGTATGAAAGCCATGACAGGGGAGGTGGAGTTTGAATTTAGTCACTGAATGTGTTGAGAATGATTTCTGCTTCTCAAAGAGGGCTGTCTTTGACTGAATGGGTTACCCTGGGAATCAGTGGTCTTGGATATACAACTCTTAAAACTGCAGAGCCAGCAATCTCCATCCAAGTTGGTTTGACTGAAGACTGTGGGGATCTACTCCCTCTAGAGGCCAGTTGTGGTAACACAGGACTGGTACTTCAAACAGATGAATGACACAGAAAAGACAAATGGCATGATAGTATATAAAATTAAAATAAAACATCAAAAAGATGGCGTCCAAAAATTGCACCTTACTCCCTATATAGTGCAGCAGGGTCCATAGGGCGCAGGGCAACATTATTGCACTATAGGGGATTGGGTACCCCCTGTATATAGCCTCATTATTGTTATTGTGTTACTTTTTTCACTTTAGTTAATTTAGTAAATATTTTCTTAACTGTTGGTTAAGGGCTTGTCAGTAAGCATTTCACGGTAAGGTCTACACCTGATGTATTCGGCACATTTGATTTGGGGAGACATTTGGGACACATCCCATAGATGTCATCAGATAGCATGGCTTTTGAGAATCTCTCAGGATATTCCCTACAGAGCCATTCCCTACAGAATCTCTATAGTATACAGCTCAATTCCTGTTAACACAGTGCACCTACTTCAATATGATCTTAACACCTTATAAATGTGTTGGGTTGTATAAATCAGATGAATAGGAAAGATTTGTTTTGGACCAGTAGAAAGATGTCACACACACACACACGGTGCTGGTCGAAGACAGGTTTATTGCAATACATAAAACACACGACACTAGACAGTTATAGTTTCAAGGTCACGTGCACAAGTACAGTGAAATGCCTTTCTTTCGAGCTCTAGTTACAGTGGGATGTTCACTATAACATCCCAATCTTCACCTTTTAGAAACCCGTTTTACAGTGCTTCATTAAAACAGTAACATTGTTTCATTGTTACGTAAATGTTTCTTCAGCATTCTGAACGACATAGGATTTTTCCTCTGGCTCACACGTTCTCATACAATCATATGATTAAATACTACATCAAATAAATGCACTTGTAAAATACAGACCATAGTTACTGTATGGGTCAATCAATTAGCCAAATATTGGCATGTTGTTCTTAAAAAATCTGAAGAAATGTACATAAAGTACTAAAAAGTGTTGATCGTATTCAATAAAAATGCTTGTGGCAAGAGATGGGGAGAAAGAAAGAAAGAAAGAAAGAAAGAAAGAAAGAAAGACCATAAACCTCACTCTTTCATCCTCTCTGACAGGTACAGACAGACACAAACTCCCTACAACATGAATCATGGTGGGAAAAGTAGAAGTGGAATGCTTAAAGGTTTTGTAAGGGAATAGGAGAATGAGAAGGAGAGAGGGATGAGAAGGACTTGTAGAGACACAAACCTACCCCCCCCCCCCCCCCACCCCACCCCCCACCCCTCTCCAAAACACACATGTCAATATCATCTGGAGGAGTCCATTGTGATATTGCCTCTCATTCATCTCCTGGTTGTCCATAACAAACCCCCATAGCCAGCAGAGGTTGAAGTAAAACATGTCGGCCGCTAGTGAATGAACACAGCCCATAAACTATAAACCCTTGCCAGGCCTTGATGGATGAAGGGCTCAGGCGGAGCGTCCGTGTGGCACCGTTTTACGGTGTGCTTGCGCACCACCTTTCTGCAACAATACTGAACAGATTAAATATGACGATGAACAAAAACACAAGGGTTTTAGTGTTTTTTGGTTTTGGTTTTCTGGTCTTTGTCTCATTGCTGTCTGAGGAGGGTTCCATGTGAAACTGTGCCATCGTCAACATTGTTTTCCTTGAAGATGAGAGGAGTTTGGACGTAGAAGAAACTACAGGCCAAGAAAAACGGTCTCTTTCTGTGTGTGATGTATTCATTTTTTGCCAGGCTACACTCCAATTTCTAGAGTCATAAATCTTAATCTAAATGTTTGTCTGCTTGCTGTTGTTTTTCCATATGGGATGGAATCTGTTTTGTGTTGTTCCAGCTTCTCCTATGACCTTGATCCCACCACTCCCTGCCTCTGGTGCAAGGGCTCCGCCAATCATGACGCGAGCTTGGTCAGTAGACGGTTTTTGATGGACAGACGTTCTCCGAGAGAGATAAGTGTCTGAAGCAGCCGTTGTTGCCCTCCTTTGTGCCCAGTCCAGAACCGTTGCCGTTGGTGTAACAATAACTGCCCTTCTCTTTTTCCTCTTCAGTCAGACTGCTTTCTTCACCATCCTCCTCAACATCACTTCTTTCATCTCTGGTCATCTGGAGTAGAGAGAAAGAGACACAGAGACACAGAGAGAAAGACACAGAGAGAGAGAAAAAGACAGACACAGAGAGAGACAGAGAGACAGAGAGAGAGAAAAACAATGTACTCAGAACATACATGGAGATATAATGCCACTTTCTACCTCAGAGACCATCATCATCATCATCTCTAACACAGTAGTTCCCATAGTTCTCTCTCTAAAGTCATTATTTGTGATCCAAGAAAATAAAACCAGTGTCTCAAGCCAGTACTCTGTCAAAAAATAAATCAGCTGTGCCCAACCATTTTGGAATCGCTGCTACTGCATCACATGCAACACAGTTCTGTGTAGCCCAATATCACTCAGAACAAAACATTCACCTAAAAGTAGCATTGAAACCTGGGGCTGCATGTATTGAGCATCTCAGAGCAGGAGTGCTGATCAAGGATGAGTTTAGCCTTTCAGATCACAATGAATAAGATTACATGGATAGCTGATCCTAGATCAACAGTCATACTCTGAGACGTTACATACATACAGCCCTGAGCTATTTCAACCAACGCTGAAACCCAATTGGCCGCCTTCGATCAATCAAAAACACCTGGAGTTTAATCCATGGTAGGTCAGGTCAGTCTTTCAGACTTACCATAATAGACTCTATTCTCTCTCCTTGAGCCGTCTGACCGCTCTGAGCCAGATTGTGTTTTCCAGAAATATAATTATGTTCGGCACAATGCTAAATCACCAATAATTAGGTCCCAATGGCAACCCACTGTTGTCTTGTGACCTCGTGGGGGTTGAGTAATTGCCTCTGGCACCTTAGCTGTTTTCTGACATTGCCGTAGTTGACAGGGATCGAGCACCTTGCCAAGCCCAACACAATTGCACACACACACACACACACACACACACACACACACACACACACACACACACACACACACACACACACACACACACACACACACACACACACACACACACACACACACACACACACACTGTTCTAACTGCTCAGTTACTAAGTCTACATGGACAGAACAAGAACAATGAAACAATGAAAAAAAGGAGCGTTGGGTCTTAGGCTAGATTCTAGACCACACTGACAGAGAACAGACACTGTAGTCATCTGACAGAGAACAGACACTGTAGTCATCTGACAGAGAACAGACACTGGTGGAGTCACCTGACAGAGAACAGATGCTGTAGTCACCTGACAGAGAACAGACGCTGTAGTCACCTGACAGAGAACAGACGCTGTAGTCATCTGACAGAGAACAGACGCTGTAGTCACCTGACAGAGAACAGACGCTGTAGTCACCTGACAGAGAACAGACGCTGTAGTCATCTGACAGAGAACAGACGCTGTAGTCACCTGACAGAGAACAGACGCTGTAGTCACCTGACAGAGAACAGACGCTGTAGTCATCTGACAGAGAACAGACGCTGTAGTCACCTGACAGAGAACAGACGCTGTAGTCACCTGACAGAGAACAGACGCTGTAGTCATCTGACAGAGAACAGACGCTGTAGTCACCTGACAGAGAACAGACGCTGGTGGAGTCATCAGACAGAGAACAGACACTGGTGTAGTCATCAGACAGAGAACAGACACTGGTGTAGTCATCAGACAGAGAACAGACACTGGTGTAGTCATCAGACAGAGAACAGACACTGGTGTAGTCATCAGACAGAGAACAGACACTGGTGTAGTCATCAGACAGAGAACAGACACTGGTGTAGTCATCAGACAGAGAACAGACACTGGTGTAGTCATCAGACAGAGAACAGACACTGGTGTAGTCATCAGACAGAGAACAGACACTGGTGTAGTCATCTGACAGAGAACAGACACTGGTGTAGTCATCAGACAGAGAACAGACACTGGTGTAGTCATCAGACAGAGAACAGACACTGGTGTAGTCATCAGACAGAGAACAGACACTGGTGTAGTCATCAGACAGAGAACAGACACTGTAGTCACCTGACAGAGAACAGACACTGTAGTCATCTGACAGAGAACAGACGCTGTAGTCACCTGACAGAGAACAGACACTGTAGTCACCTGACAGAGAACAGACACTGGTGGAGTCACCTGACAGAGAACAGACACTGGTGGAGTCACCTGACAGAGAACAGACACTGTAGTCATCAGACAGAGAACAGACGCTGGTGGAGTCACCTGACAGAGAACAGACACTGTAGTCACCTGACAGAGAACAGACACTGTAGTCATCTGACAGAGAACAGACACTGTAGTCATCTGACAGAGAACAGACACTGTAGTCACCTGACAGAGAACAGACACTGGTGGAGTCACCTGACAGAGAACAGACACTGGTGGAGTCACCTGACAGAGAACAGACACTGTAGTCATCTGACAGAGAACAGACACTGTAGTCATCTGACAGAGAACAGACACTGGTGGAGTCACCTGACAGAGAACAGACACTGGTGGAGTCATCTGACAGAGAACAGACACTGGTGGAGTCACCTGACAGAGAACAGACACTGTAGTCATCTGACAGAGAACAGACACTGTAGTCATCTGACAGAGAACAGACGCTGTAGTCACCTGACAGAGAACAGACACTGTAGTCACCTGACAGAGAACAGACACTGTAGTCACCTGACAGAGAACAGACACTGTAGTCATCTGACAGAGAACAGACACTGGTGGAGTCACCTGACAGAGAACAGACACTGGTGGAGTCACCTGACAGAGAACAGACACTGGTGGAGTCATCTGACAGAGAACAGACACTGGTGGAGTCACCTGACAGAGAACAGACACTGTAGTCATCAGACAGAGAACAGACACTGTAGTCATCAGACAGAGAACAGACGCTGTAGTCATCTGACAGAGAACAGACACTGTAGTCATCTGACAGAGAACAGATGCTGTAGTCATCTGACAGAGAACAGACACTGTAGTCATCTGACAGAGAACAGACACTGGTGGAGTCATCTGACAGTGAACAGACACTGGTGGAGTCATCTGCACCACAGCACCAATCAGAAGCTACTGACCCATAACACCACATGGACGTCAATGCAGGAGGGCTGAGGTCTCTGTTACCCTCCACCCACATCAGACAGCACTGAGTTTCAAAGAGACCACCTGTTGGCTCTGTATGATCTAGTCAGGCCAGTCAAGCAGCTGTAGGCTGGGGCTCTATGTGTGTTTAGAGCCATGTTTCCCAGACCTCTCCTATAGTAGGATCCACTTACATCTAACATTTTAGTCATTCAGTAACTTTAGTGCATTCATCTTCACATAGCTGGGTGAGACAACCACATCAAAATCAAATCACATTTTATTGGTTGAGTAAACATATTTTGCAGATGTTATTAGGGGTGTAGTGAAATGCTTATGTTCCTAGCTCCAACAGTGCAGTAATACCTAACAACACAAAACAATACATGCAAATCCCAAAAATAATTGAATCAAGAAATATTCAAATATAAATATATATATACTGTAAAGGATGGTGTGTAGAGACAGTATGGACAGTATATGAATAGAAAAAGTGTGTGCAGCAGTAGTTATACTAGTACACCCGTTTCATCTGGACAACCCCTCATCAACCTCTGGTCAACCCATCATCAACCTCTGGTCAACTCATCATCAACCTCTGGTCAACTCATCATCAACCTCTGGTCAACTCATCATGAAGTTGGTATTCTGTCAGTTTGTACCATCACAGTCGTAGCAAGATCATGTTCTGTCAATAAAGTAGTTATCAAAGTCAGTGCTAGTAGGAAAATACTTTTAAATACTTGATTCATTTAAGGTACTATTTGAAGAGGTAGGGTTTCAGGTGTTTTCAGAAGATAGCCAGGGACTCTGCTGTCCTAGCTTCAGGCGGAGGCTGGTTCCACCATTGGGGTGCCAGGAGAGAGAAGAGCATTGACAAGGCTGAGTGGTAGCTGACATCCCCCCCCGTAGGTTATTCCACTTATTTGTCTTATACAAAAACCAGCAAACCTAATTCCAACTAATCAAGAACGTGATGATGAGTGGACCAGATGAAACAGGTATGCTAGTACAGGGTAGATCAGTGGAAGACCACCTGTTGATGGAAGTAGAATGGCTGGGGGTACTCAGAGAGCGGTTTGGGGAACACTGGTTTGAGTGTCAGACTGGAATGATTCAGGCCTGCTTTAAGTGGTGACGTTGTGACCAAATGATGGCTGTCATAAAGGGAATGGATGAAGAATGGAAAAGAAAGAGTGAAATAAACCACTGCCAAAAAGATGACTCACTTTGCCAAAGAGGAACTTGTTGACCATGCGCAGGATGAGGTAGGCCCAGAAGATGTGCAGGAACAGGAGGACCACCAGCATGACGTTGAAGAAGTAGTAACCAAAGAACGGGGGGTACTGGAGTGTGGGGTATACCCACGTACAGTGGATCAGCCTGGAATGACATAACCAACACAATGATGGTGATGATAATGGTAATGCATTTTATTTGCAAGATACTTTTTCACAAACCCGAAGTGCTAAAATATAGATTTATATGATACATACTACTAGATATGATAAGCTCTGTTAAACATTTAAACTTGTCCTGGGTGGTGTTCAGTGTGCATGGAACGTGAGAAAACGACTTGAAGCAGAGGCAGTATAACCAGTAAGAATTCAATAAGATTATTTTTCCTATTCAAAAAATGTTTTGCTTTTCATGCCTATTAAACATAAGCCTTTGTGAAGGAAAATAACGGCTAATCTTTGCTTTATGGGGATTTTTCATTATTGAAATAAGTAGGTAAATACTATGTAACTATCTGTATAAAAATGATAGCTAAGAAATCTGGTAGTCAATTTGTAAGTAATGTCCATGAGAGAAAGGGGACATTGTTCAGCTTTCCAGCTTTCGTGCTCATTCAATGGTGTCCAACGCAGGAAAGATTAACCAGTTGCGGAAACACTGGGTCGTATTCAATAGGCACCAGACTGAAACAGGAAGGGAAAACCTGAGCCTGACCAAAAATAAACATTCGTTTTTTTGGGGGGGGGGGCTGACTACAGAAAAAAAAAAATCTAGAATTAAAATATGTGGGGGAAAAAAAATCAAACGTTTGTTTTCGCTTTCAGTTGCATAACCTTTTTCTACGGTGTGCACTAATGAACACGACCCTGGTTTATTTTCTCTGCAGAGAACAGAACATGATGTTTTGTGCTTTTGCAAAGTTCAACGTCTCTTTGTTTGGCCTTTCAGAGTGAAATGAGATGGTTGATTGTTTCTCACAGGAGAGGTAGACAGAACATAATTCAATAAATATTGGCTTCTGTATCACTGAGCGCTCATGAGACAAAGACATTCCCCTGACAATTACTCCTCCTGTGTGCCTACTGGTGAACATACAATAGAGAGAGAGACACACACACACACACACGCACGCACGCACGCACGCACGCACGCACACAGCTAGGGTTTGTTAGTTGCCTTACCAGAATGGGAAGATGATCAGTCTGGTTACCATGAACACAATGGCAAACACCACAAAGAGACTGTTGCAGGTTGTCTCCCATTTGGCGTAGTTAAACAACTTGGCAGACTGGGGTAGGAGAGAGAAGAGAGAAAAACACAGTGAGTCTCCCCGCTACCAGAAACACACGACACAGCTCACCCTATGGGGGTGTTCTATATGCACCCATTTCTCTTCAGTGCACTACTTTTAACATGAGCCCTATGTTTACCAGGGGGCCATTTGGGACGTAACCGTTGCTCTGGATAAAAGTGTCTGCCACTCTTGGCCTCTTGAGACTCATCTCATTGGCTCAGTGGTCTAAGGCTCTGCATCGCAGTGCTAGCTGTACTGCTAGAGATTCTGGGTTTGAGCCCAGGCTCTGTCGCAGCCGGCCGCGACCGGGAGACCCATGGGACGGCGCACAATTGGCCCAGCGTCATCCAGGTTAGGGAGGGTTTGGCCGGCAGGGATGTCCCTTTCCCATCGCGCACTAGCGACTCCTGTGGCGGGCCGGGCGCAGTGCACGCTGACACGGTGGCCAGGTGCACGGTGTTTCCTCCAACACATTGGTGCGGCTGGCTTCAGGGTGAAGTGGGCATTGTGTCAAGAAGCAGTGCGGCTTGGTTGGGTTGTGTTTAGGTGAACGCACGGCTCTCAACCTTCGCCTCTCCTGAGTCCGTACGGGAGTTTCAGTGATGAGACAAGACTTTATCTACCAATTGGATACCACAAAATTGGGGAGAAAAAGGGGTGAAATAAATAAATAGAAATTTAAAAAAGTATCTGCCACACACACAGAACACACACACCACACAGAACACACACACCACGCAGAACACACCACACAGAGACACTCCACATGGTAGCAGACCTCTAGCAGGACGTCGGAGGCATCGTGGATGAGCATCACCAGGGTTCCTATACGGATGTAGTTGACACACCAAGAGAAGGACAGCAGTGTCAGGGTGGCCAAATGGTGGATGATCTGTTCCTTAAAGTCCTAGAGGAGACAACACAACAAACATCTTCACCTGTTGTTTCTGTTGCTACTGTTGTTATTCTACTACGTGTCTTCAAAATCACTTGATAGTGTGACATGCATAACTAAGCAGGCAGATGGTCAATGTTAGGCATGTTGGAACAACTAATAAACGGCTAATAGTGTGTATCATATAGTGGAATATATAATTAACTGTAATTGCTTCTGAGTAGCCAACTGCAATTTACTTTGATAAAAAATACTTTGTTGATTTCCTGATATGATAATTTCTACATACTTTCTACTTTTCATCTCCATAAGACATTTAATGCTCTGGCCTGTCAGAGGTGGCAGGCAGGCCGCTATCTAATTAGGACTGCAGTAGGAAACTAATGTGAGAAAGCAGAGCTTCAGGACCTCTTGTTTTTCCATCTTATGAGAAGCAGCTAAACGGGTCAGAGAGTGGAAGATAATGCAGGTGTATGGGAAAGAAAGCAGAGCTTGAGAAAAGCCCATAGGGGCTGGCAGGGACTGGGATCCCCGACTCTCACCTTCCTCTTGACATCAAAGGTGACTCTGAAGAGAAGAGAACCATAGAAGCTCATCTCCAGGATGTAGTACCAGTACTGAGAATCCAGCATAGTCTATAGAGGGAGAGGGAGAGAGGGAGAGAGAGAAAGAGATAATGAGATGTGTATAGCGAGAGGGAGAAAGAGAAATACCAGTAACAGGTAACAATCTTACAGTGCCATGAATGAATCACAGTACAACAGAACGGACTCAAAACAAAGAGCTCTCCTTTGTCTGAGTGTTTGCGTCTGAAATGGCACCGTATTCCCTATATAGTGCAAATGCCTCTGTTCAAAAGTAGTGCACTAAATAGGGAGCCATTTCGAACGGAGACAGTGTCTCTAGCTGGGGCAAAGAAATCAGGGGCTGTGTAGCCATCAAGCATCTTAGAGTAGAGTGATGATTTAAGATCAGTTTTGACTTTTAGATCACAATGAATAAGACAACATGGACAGAGGACAACTGGTCCTAGATCAGCACTCCTACTTAGAGACCCCTGTTTCAAGGACAGATTTTTCCATCTACGTAACATTGCAAAAATCTTAAACTTTCTGTCCAAAAATGATGCCAAAAAATGAATCTATGCTTTTGTCACTTCTAGATTAGACTACTGCAACGCTCTCCTTTCCAGATACCCGGATAAAGCACTAAATAAACTTCAGTTAGTGCTAACCACGGCTGCTAGAATCTTGACTAGAACCAAAAAAATGTATCATATTACTCCAGTGCTAGCCTCTCTACACTGGCTTCCTGTTAAAGCAAGGGCTGATTTCAAGGTTTTACTGCTCACCTACAAAGCATTACATGGCCTTGCTCCTATCGATCTTACCGATTTGGTCCGATCCATGTGAGAGACGCAGACTCGGTCTCGACCTTTAAGTCTTTATTGAAGACTCATCTCATTAGGTCCTATGATTGAGTGTAGTCTGGCCCAGGAGTGTGAAGGTGAACGGAAAGGCACTGCTGTCTCTGCCTGGCCGGTTCCCCTCTCTCCACTGGGATTCTCTGCCTCAAACCATTTTACGGGGGCTGAGTCACTGGCTTACTGGTGCTCTTCCACCTAGGAGGGGTGCGTCACTTGAGTGGGTTGAGTCTCTGACGTGATCTTCCTTTCCGGGTTGGTGCCCCCTCGGGTTGGTGCTGGGGGGAGATCTTCGTGGGCTATACTCTGCCTTTTCTCATGGTAGTAAGTTGGTGGTTGAAGATATCCCTCTAGCGGTGTGGGCACTGTGCTTTGGCAAAATGGGTGGGGTTATATCCTGCTTGGTTGGCCCTGTCCGGAGGTATAGTCGGATGGGCCCACAGTGTCTCCCGCCCGCTCCTGTCTCAGCCGCCAGTATTTATGCTGCAATAGTTTATGTGTCGGGGGGCTAGGGTCAGTCTGTTATATCTGGAGTATTTCTCCTGTCTTATCCGGTGTCCTGTGTAAATTTAAGTATGCTCCCTCTAACTCTCGCTCTCTCTCGGAGGACCTGAGCCCTAGGACCATGCCTCAGGACTACCTGGCCTGATGGCTCCTTGCTGTCCCCAGTCCACCTGGTCGTACTGCTGCTCCAGTTTCAACTGTTCTGCCTGCGGCTATGGAACCCTGACCTGTTCACCGGACGTGCTACCTTGTCCAGGACCTGCTGTTTTCGACTCTCTCTCTTTACCGCACCTGTTGTCTCCATCTCTGAATGCCCGGCTATGAAAAGCCAACTGACATTTACTCCTGAGGTGCTGACCTGTTGCACCCTGTACAACCACTGTGATTATTATTATTTGACCCTGCTGGTCATCTATGAACGTTTGAACATCTTGGCCATGCACTGTTATAATCTCCACCCGGCACAGCCAAAAGAGGACTGGCCACCCCTCAGAATGTGGTTCCTCTCTAGGTTTCTTCCTAGGTTCCTGCCTTTCTAGGGAGTTTTTCCTGGCCACCGTGATTCTACATCTGCATTGCTTGCTGTTTGGGGTTTTAGGTTGGGTTTCTGTATAGCACTTGTGACATCGGCTGATGTAAAAAGTGCTTTATAAATACATTTGATTGATTGAATTTGATTGATATATATACGGCCCCAGAGCTACATGGTGTTTTATACTATGCTACACCTGGTTTTTACTTAGCAACTACAAGGTTAAAATTGCAATTGCATAATAATTAGTCTATCTAATACCACTTTTTATTTTGGGGATTCATCAAAATGATAGGCCAACAAGTTGGATACCAAGTAGTTACCAACTGTGTTGAATTCTTTGTTGCAAATACGATCACATAAAAAACATCCAAAATCTCTCTACAAACTATGCCTTCATCCCAAATGGCCCTCTAGTCCTGATGTAGTGCACTACGTTTGACCAGGGCCAATAGGAGGCGCCATCTGGGACGTGACCTGTATATACTTAGACCTGCTTTAAACACCAAGCAACATTGTTAGGTATGGAGCCTGGTCAAACATAATCCTAGCCTCGTCGTTCCAGTTTGGGTGACATCATCATTCCTTTGATTAGGACTTGGCACCCAGTAAAGACTGAACAGCAATCTAAGCCATACACACATTCCCCCACTTGTTAAAAATAAATACAAAAATTGTCTCACTACTAAATATGGACCTGTGTATGTGTATTTTGGACCTGAGAATAAGTATTATCAACAAGCTTTATGTTTTATGTGTGAGCAAACTCGTAAATCTGGACATGGTTTGAAAATGTTAGCCAAGTTGCGGCTGTTCAAGTATGATATGTTGTTGTTCTTCCTGGTTGGTTATACTAGTGTGGAGACACGTGAGAAGAGTCTTCAAAATCTCCCTGGTAAATGACCAGTAGTGCTGAGCAATTAACCGAAAACATTTAACAACTAATTGACCAACGTCAGTTCAATTATTTGAATTTTTTCTGTGAGCTCAATGCGCAGTTTCTCTAGAGAGAAATCAGATCAAGCCTGAACTGTGCGATGTAGTAGGGAGTTGTAGTTTCCAACCCACTAATATTCTATATGCCTACTTGTCCGGTCGGTGTGGGCAGAGATCTGTATATAACAACGAGATGATCATGTCTCCGTCACAACAATGGGAGTCTTTGTCCCAAAGGCGGGAAGGCAGGCGACAAGCTTAGGTCCAAAATAAGCCCCAAAAATATTTTATTAAAGTAAAGTAATGTGAATAATAAGCAGTAATGGGCGGTCACTACCATCACGGCACTGTTATTCACTGTTTTATTCTGTCTTGTTTCAGCATTCAATCCACATAATGCATACAGAAACCAAAAATCCTGATCATTTGATTAATAATCGAACAGACCTCAAAAAGCACTAATCGCTCAGTACAAGGCCCAATGACTAGAACACACACACACACACACACACACACACACACTATTCACACGCACACATACACACCTGTTTTGGAAATCCATTCCACACTTCCCGCGTATCATAAAACCATTCTTTCTGAAATACAAAACAAAAGGAGAAACATGCAGTGAAATCTTTAAAGAACATTACAGGACAATCTCATCATGATGCTTTCAATTTCAACTGGCATTGCCTTCCAGGCCTTCAGACACTTGCTGAAGCCATCACCGTCAAATTCCCATAGAGCTCACCGCTCTGTCCTCTCCTCCCCTCTTCCCCTCATCCGCCTCTCCCCTCCTTCACTTCAGGGCAGAAGGACTGAAAAGAAGTTCAGCTCAGCTCAGATAATATTTTTATCCAGCAATTGAGTCTTCCATTTTGACCTCCTCCCTGCTTTTGCCCGGGACAACCAGTTAAAGTTCTACTTTGAGGATGTTAATTTGATGTGTATAACATATCATAAAGTGTTAGGAATTTGTAGCCGGTGTGTGTTTTGGTGGTACTGAATGTAACAGAGTTAAGATACAGTAACCTCACTCCACATCTTGAAATCTCTCCACACGCGCTGAATTGTTATCTTGTAAACACTTGTGTTTGTGAAGCAGAGGATCACTAGAGTCACTACTCACATCATACAGGGACACAACTCCTCCAATTAACGCCAACAGATAGAACACAAACCTCCAACTGCAAGACAGAGACAGACAAGGGACACTAATATAAGAAGAAGAATAACACTACTGAGTGAAAGGTGAAAATGTGGAATAAGCATACTCTCACACACAGCACACCGTTTTACCTCGCCTCTCTGAACTTCTTCAGTACTCCGGGACGATCCTGGTTTCTTCTCTTTCTGAACCAGCGCTCCACCTGCCTAACGCACCAGCCGCTCTTCTTAGAGAGACCATCTAAACCTGCCTGGGACACACACACACACACACACACACACACGAGTTCAGAACCAAGTGTGTTTGATTAGTGCCAGCTGCCAGCTAAACAGAGGACTACTAACCCCTATGCTAAGTTGACTTCAATAAATTGGGGTAAATCAGATGTCACCAAATTCGCTTTAGTAGGGCAAATTTGTCCCCCACTAGCTGGCTACCTTGTTTCATTACGCTGGCTACTTGTTTCATTACGCTGGCTACTTGTTTCATCACGCTGGCTACTTGTTCTCATCACGCTGGCTACTTGTTTCATCACGCTGGCTACTTGTTTCATCACGCTGGCTACTTGCTTTCATCACGCTGGCTACTTGAGATTTCGGTAAGACACTGGACCATGAGTGCTGTGTAGCAGCCATCAGCAGACAGTTATTAGCAGATAGAGGAGCTGATAATCTCTCCCTGGAGATCATCTCCATTCAGCAAAACAACCATCAGGATATTTAGATCTGAGAGGTCTCGTGGTGTGAGGTTTCACTAATCCCTTCAAAGACTGTCGAGACCGTCTGACGATATACACACACATCAGGAGGCTCACACACACACGCACACGCACATGCAGATGCGTGGAAATTCACACGCACAAGCACACATAGCCGCACAAATGTGTGCGTGTACACACACAAGCGCACATAGATGCATTGACACACACACACACCACACTTACACACACACACACCTCATGTGGAGAGATGGGTAAAGGGCAAAAGTCATGTGGATAAACATTAACATCCCTCATGACCACATGGTGAGTCATGGACCAAAACATTTGGCCTGGAGCATAGCATCTGCATTAAAGGTTGGTTAGCTGGACATTTGGGTGATGTACACGATCACAGGTCTGAACAGGAGATATACTGTATGATAGTACCCCTGTCTGAGCCAGAATGGCCCATAGGGCCGGAGCCCATCTCCTATAACTGTAGCCTGCGGCAGCTGGACAAGTACACCCCCTGGACAGGTGAATTAACTTGAATCCAACCAAATTTACTTGAATTTCTATCACAGGGCCATATGCTACAATCCAGCTCCTTAATGCTGACTCCCTAGCAGAGCAGTGTCAGGAAATATTTGTCGTCTTTGGTATGACTAGACCAGGGATCAAACCCCCCAACCTTCCAATCTCAGGGCTGACACTCTAACCACAAGGCCACTGAGTTGGTCAGAGCATCAGCATCCTCCAACCAGGATTTCATGAGTGACAGATTGGTCAAACCCTGCCATCTGGCACCCTGCCTGAGTGCCAGATGGGCAGGGGTTTGACCAGAGTGCCAGATGGGCAGGGTTTGACCAGAGTGCCAGATGGGCAGGGTTTGACCAGAGTGCCAGATGGGCAGGGTTTGACCAGAGTGCCAGATGGGCAGGGTTTGACCAGAGTGCCAGATGGGCAGGGTTTGACCAGAGTGCCAGATGGGCAGGGTTTGTACTATTCAGGCTATTAGAATGTCTATGATCTCATAGTGCAATGACATTTGATATTGACACTAATATTTAGGTCTATATGTAAAAGGTGTAAGTGTGATTTCTAATATGTAGGGTTAATACCTGGCCAGGGTTTCTGGAGTGAGAGAGATAGTAGAGTTCGAGGATGGGGTTGTCTGCTACTCTCAGTCTGGCCTTCTCCCGGATCCCCACTGAGGCTGCTAGAGGCGTGGCTATCAACCTGGGGGACAACATACAGATGCAGTCAAATATATTGGACTTTACAATGGGCAGAATGTTCAGATTCTTCTCAAAACTGGTTGAATTTTGACCTTGTAGGCACATGCAAGTTACCACAGGTGAGATTAACTACACAGCAAACGAGAATCATTGCCTCCAACTAAATTAACTTGAATAAAGACACGCACGCACGCACGCACAAACAGTAGAAAAGCAGGTTAAATTGTAACTTAACATCTACTTCCCTGTAGCAACCTATAAAAGGGGCTTTTTTTGTTCAGCAAGCTCTCCTTTCAAACTGGTATCTGATGAGTAGGAATTCTATGGTGTAGGGAGACAGTGAGGTAGAGGTTTGAACTAAAGGTTTGATCTAAACATGGTTTAGTAGTATATAAACAGCACAGAGTATAAGCCGGTTCTCTGGACACAGCACAGTCCTGGACTAGAAACCATTTCAATGGAAAATCTCCATTGAACAAAATATAATATTATACAGTGTTGTGAAAAGGTATTTGCCCCCTTTCTAATTTTCTCTACTTTCACATATTGTTTACACTGAATGTTACCAGATATTCAACCAAATCTTAAAATTAGATAAAGGAACCTGAGTGAACAAATAACACAACAATTACATACTTATTTCATAAACAAAGTTATACAACACACAATGCCCCTGTGTGAAAAAGTAATGCCCCCTTAGACTCAACAAGTGGTTGTGCCACCTTTAGCTGCAATGTGTGGCAGGTAGCCTAGTGGTTAGAGCATTGGGCCAGCAACTTAAAGGCTGCTGGTACGAATCCCCAAGCCTGAAAAGGCTCTGTCAACGTGCCCTTAAGTAAGGCACTCAAACCTAATTGACCCATGAAGTCCAAAATGTTATACTTTTGACTCATTGGTCCATAGAACATTCTTCCAAGAGTCTTGATGATCATCCAGGTGTTTCCAGGTGCTTTTTGGCAAACTAGAGTCAACTTTTTAGACGACTTGGTTCCCATTATGTCTGGAGAAAAGCAAACACTGCATTCCACAGTAAGAACCTCATACCAACACTCAAGCATGGTGGTGGTAGTGTGATGGTTTGGGGATGCTTTGCTGCTACAGGAGTCAGGACCTGGACGACTTGCCTTAATAGAAGGACCCATGAATATTGCTCTGTATCACAGAATTCTACAGGAGAATGTCAGGCCATCCGTCTGTGAGCTGAAACTGAGCTGAGTCATGCTGCAAGACAATGATCCAAAACACAGCATCAAGTTTACATGAAAATGGCTAAAAAGCAACACATTTAAATTTTTGGAATGGCCTGGCCAAAGTCCAGACCTAATCCCAATTGAGATGTTGTGGCAGGACTTGAAACGAGCAGTTCATGCTTGAAAACCCACAAATGTCGCTGAGTTAAAGCAGTCCTGCATGCAAGAGTGGGACAAAATTCCTCCACAACAATGTGAGAGACTGATCAACAACTACAGGTGTTTGCTTGCGGTCATTACAGCTAAAGGTGGCACAACCAGTTATTAAGTGTAAGGGGGCAATTACTTTTCACACAGGAGAATTGGGTGTTGGATAACTTTGTTAATTAAATAAATCAAACAAGAATTAATTTTTTGTGTTATTTGTAAACACAGGTTGCCTTTATCTAATATTAGGTTTAGGTTGCAGATCTGATAACATTCCGTATCAAAAATCAGGAAAATACTTTTTCACTGCACTGTACATGCCATTTAGCAGACTTTTATCCAAAGCCACATACAGTCAAGAGTGCATACATTTTATATATGGGTGGTCCCGGGAATCAAACCCTCAATCCTGGCAATGCAAGCGCCATGCTCTACTAACTGAGCCATACAGGACTACAGGAGAACATGTTCCTTAGTCAAGACTTAATCTTTGTCTGGGAAACTGCCCCTATATGTTCAGCAAGCTCACCTTTCGAACAGGTATCTGACCAGTAGGAAGGCTATGGCGCATGGCAACGTCACATAGAGGTCAGACGCTTTGGCGTAGACACGCCCATCTCGGTCCTCTAGGTCCGCCCAGGTCAGGTTGACTGGCAGCCAGAAGCGGTCCCACCAGATCCACTCGTATAGGGTGTCAATCATCCTGACGACACAGGGGTGGAAGAGGAGGGTTATGTTAGAAAACACATGTCAATAGGTATCACGTTACCGAACAGAGGAGGCTGGTGAGGAGAGGACGGCTCATAGTAATGACTAAAATGGTGTGAATGGAATGCTTACAAAAACATGCAACAAGTGTTTGATACCATTCCATTTATTCCGTTCCAGCCGTACTAAGCTCTCGTCTTCCGATTTAATGTGCCACCAGCCACCACTGTTATCAAGTGAGGCCTGAGGAAGACCTAAAGTAAAGTGGAAACGATGTCGCTAATTAACCACATGGGAACAAGATTGCAGTGTGCAGAGTCTCTTTCAATCATTTGCTGAATAGATGTTTTTATATCCAGACATTGTACCATCTAAACCGCTGTGAAATATATTTAACAACCAAAAAACATCGTATTTTCAGCAGTTTGAACCTGGTGTACGAAACGCTAAGTAAAAAAAACGCAAAAAGGAAACTTCGAGAGGGGAAGCATAGAAATAGTGCACATGGAATTGCTTCAATGACAGATCTATAACTCCCATTTATATCTGAATTGTGTCAGGTTGCGCACAAAGCGATGCAGCTTTAACCATGTTTTGAAGCAATGCAGTTTGTTTTCAAGTACACTGTTAACAAACAACAGAGTAAAACAAACAAGCTAATATGTTGGGTTCTGATGGGGTTAGGCAATTGAACTAAGCTGATTAGGCATTTATAAAAGTTATATTCTTCAAGAAACAATGTGTATATACCGTTAATTTATAAGTCCAAAAATAGAAGTATCAAATCGCAGATTGACCCTTAAAGATGGAATCCGCAGTAGAGGAAACAGAGTCAGTGTCCGCCCCATGGCCGCTGTTATTGTTTGTTTTGTCAACGAAGGTGAGTGTCGCAAAGTAAAATTGCAGTACACTATTCTGCTGTTCTATTACGTGTGCAATGATGTCCAAGAAAAAAACAAATGTTGGTATGTGTTCTAATCTGGCAAACTGACATGGCAGTTGAACCAATAAGGATTCCAGTTAAGGGGTTGAACTTAGAATTGGGTAAAGTAGCAACTTCATTTGCATGTACTTTATTTATTAACCAGGAATTGATAATGATATATTGCTCATAAATCACAGGTTCCGGATTTCAAGAGTGCATTCATTCACTATCAGTCAGATTTGATACCATTTTACAACATGAGTTGATGAGTTCATTGGACACCAGTGCTATAGGTTGTGTAGATAGTGTGGGTGTGTATAACCTAGGTCACTCCAGTCAAGTGCACATGCAGTTCTTTATTTCCAATTCAAATATTGACACAACAGCCTTCGCCTCTTTCTCAAGATGCTTCCCCACACCTAGTCCAACACACACACACGTCAGCAGAGAAAACATCACTGGCTGCGGTAGACAATGAAATCCAGGGCTGCAGTCTAGCAACATATATCCCAGTAAATCACAGACTAGACTTTTTTCTTTGTAGTTTTTTCTAAACCAAGGTCAACGCTGAAACGGATCACAACCCCTAGTGGTCAAGTCATGGTTAAATAGTTATGAGTTCTTCGAATCCCAGATGGCAGTGAGTTGACATACAGCAGGGTTCCCCCAATGGGTGGTTTTATTAGGCCCCCCAAGTTTTCAGCCCAATTATTTATTTATTGTTGGACATAAGACTGTAAAAACACCTGGAAATCAGCTCCAAGTGATTTTAATTTTGCAAATCTGTTCCAAAGTATTCCCACGCATAGTAGAGAGATGTGGCGTATACAAATGTAAGCAAGGATTGAAATGACTATGTCTTAGTCAAATATTATATCTGTTTGGGCTTCTTGCGGTCAATTTGCAGTCTACACCCCGACCATCCACTCAAGAAAGAAATCGTCTCTAGGCTGAATCTAGTTGATGATCCCTAACGGACAGACTGATTAATGTGAAGGGAAAACAAACTACTACTGAATAATGTCAACAATATCAATAGGGGGCCTCTATGGCCCTGGGCAGATTCTGATGACACACACACCCCTAAACAAGCGCAGACTATTTATTCTTCTTGTCATTTAGTCTTTCACACAGATGTGTGTGTGTGTGTGTGTGTGTGTGTGTGTGTGTGTGTGTGTGTGTGTGTGTGTGTGTGTGTGTGTGTGTGTGTGTGTGTGTGTGTGTGTGTGTGTGTGTGTGTGTGTGTGACGTGCTCTCGTTTTTGTGTGAGACTCGTTGCCCCCATGGGGACCATTTTGATGACATCACTGCTGATGTCAGCACATCCCGGGGCTCTCTGTAGTGTTCTGTATAGTCAGTGTGTAACTCAGCACATTTCACTGCCCTGCAAAAACATAACAACAACGCCACATCACAATGACTTTGCGGAGACAATGGAACCACCAACCAAACACATCTACAGGTCGAAATGGAACAACAAAACAACCTTTTAACCACAGAAATGGAATACTAGTTAAATTGCTGTGGTCTGATGGGCAATGTCCTTTCTAGTAATTCTATGTCTACGTGTTTAACCTTATCTTGCACTGATTACACATCTGTGACGCTATTGCATTATGATTCAAAGATAATATCATGGCACCAAGCGTATTACATACTGGCGCTACCTAGCCTGAGCACCTGTATGTTTCTTTGTTTTACAACATCAGATACAAACTACCTATCAAAGACCTGTCTATCAAGTACCTTTCTATCAACACCTAAACAGCAATAAGTCCAACTGAGCTGTGTTAGTATGCCACAGAGAACATTCTGGAATGGCAGTGTGCAATATGTATTGTGTATGTTGCTGTATGAGACGAGTTCAATGTGTATGACATGGGAAATATTCAATGTACAGTATGTATTATGTTGAGGGTGTAATGTACAGTGTTTATCATGTATACAACAGTACTGTGTGTCTAAGACCATTTTCACCTGGGGGAACATTACCGTTTCTCCTATACTAGCAGCCATGCTAGACAACCTAGTCACGGCGGACTGGTCCATAGAGCGATGAGCAGTGTGTATTAGCGGTGTACTGCCAGAACACAGCCGATAAGGAAGGCCTTTTGTATTGTTAGCGTTCTGATGTTGAAGATCTGGGGATTCAGACATTCAGTCAATGAAGAACATGACAAAGCACACTCTGTCTGCATATTGTAAGGGGATGTTTCCTTCTCTTTCTCCTCTCCCTCCCTGGTCTCGCTCGGTCTCTCTCTCTCTCTCTCGCTCTCTCTCTCTCTCTCTCTCTCCATCCCACATACAGGGGCACAGGGTTCAACTGTACTGGTATCGTACATTTTCATCAACTTTCTCAGGCATGAAAAATGTTTTTCGGTAGGGAAGCATACCAGAACTAGGGAGTGATTTATTATCTTTGACGTGCATGATGAGATAAAATACATACATCACGCAAAGGAGGTTTGCAGAATATGACTTAGTGGGAAAGACGTTATACGTGAATACAGAGACATGATTAAGACAGAACCTAGAACAGACTGTATGCTCAACTCACATAGTATTTTAATGATTGAAAAACAATGTCTCCAATGTATCAAAGATGATCTTTAGATTTTAACCCTGAAAATGACTGTTCAGTCCAAAACGTACAACTAAGTGCAGAATAGGAGGCCAAAAGGTGAAAGGGAGGATAAATAGAGTGTTTTCCTCATTCCACCCACACACACACACACCACTAGATATCCCAAAGAACTGTGACAGGCACTGTTAACTGTAAAGCAATCCATTTCCATGAGTACATGCTCTCCAAACACAAACATCTTTAGAGTACAGTAAACCCAGTCAAGATTTATCTTAAAACTCTGATTACATTTGGAGATATTTTTTTATAGTTCCATTTAAACCAAAATGGTAATTACACTTCACTGGTTAAATGCTTATGACTTCACGTTTTATTTTATTTCACCTTTATTTAACCAGGTAGGCTAGTTAAGAACAAGTTCTCATTTGCAACTGCGACCTGGCCAAGATAAAGCATAGCAATTCGACACAAACAACAACACAGAGTTACACATGGAATAAACAAAACATACAGTCAATAATACAGTAGAACAAAAGAAAACTAAAAGTCTATATACAGTGAGTGCAAATGAGGTAACCCTTTGGGCTATCCAGGTAAAGTGCCAGAGATCCTTCATAGTTTGAGTTTAGGCCGGTTATAAAACTATAAATCAATCAACCTCGAGAGCGTTCAGAAAAGCCTTAGGTGGAGGATCTCTATACACTCACTGACCTACTAAGAAAACAGAGGGTCTATTCAGTCCAATCCTAACATGTAAGATAGAGCTTAGCTCCTCTAACAGGGGGACATGCTCACCTGAAGAGACGATTCCACGTCAACCTCACTCATACAACTCCCACCGGTTGCTTCGGACAGACTCGAGTTGAAACCCGCTCCTCCGTTAACTAAGACAGGTGTAAAACAAAAGAAAATCAGCGCTAGCTATTTACATCCCAGGTAGAAGACCCCAGACAACACTACTACAGCACATTCCCTGAAACCATCCAATGAATCCAAGGTCATAGGGAAACAGAATATATCACTCAGCTTCCCACCGTTCCACCCTCAATATGCAAACCAGGTAATGTAGGTCCTGTCCTCACCCTCAGTAGGGAAACCAGGTAATGTAGGTCCTGTCCTCACCCTCAGTAGGGAAACCAGGTAAGGTAGGTCCTGTCCTCACCCTCAGTAGGGAAACCAGGTAAGGTAGGTCCTGTCCTCACCCTCAGTAGGGAAACCAGGTAAGGTAGGTCCTGTCCTCACCCTCAGTAGGGAAACCAGGTAAGGTAGGTCCTGTCCTCACCCTCAGTAGGGAAACCAGGTAATGTAGGTCCTGTCCTCACCCTCAGTAGGGAAACCAGGTAATGTAGGTCCTGTCCTCACCCTCAGTAGGGAAACCAGGTAGGTCCTGTCCTCACCCTCAGTAGGGAAACCAGGTAAGGTAGGTCCTGTCCTCACCCTCAGTAGGGAAACCAGGTAAAGTAGGTCCTGTCCTCACTAGAGCTGTTGATGTAATGTTGACTGTGGGAAACCAACAGGCGTGACAGTCCCTCCATTCAGTAGGCAGACTCTCTCCCTTGCTACCTCTCCCTGTCTTTGTTTGACATTCTTTAAAGGGTCACACCCAGCTCAGGCACAATTGGACAGGAGTTTTTTCCTTCCCCTCCAGGTACGTTGTCGTAGAGGGACAATAATGGAGAAGTATCACGACGCAACACACACACACACAGAGAGAGAGATAGAGTGAGAGGCACACACACGAACAGCCCCACTACCTGCAGCCATTGGTGCCCTCAGGTGATAATCTGTGGCTTGTTTGCATTGTTCTCCAGATAACGCAGACAGGAGCTACTCCTCTACACAATAGTCTCTCTAGTAAAACATAGAACGAGGTGAAAACAGGAGTAAGGAGAGGATCAGCAGACAGGTGGGAAAAATAGTGCTGTTTTGTTGACTTGTTTAATTGATGTTTGGATGGACTGAAGGGAGGGAGCCTAAAGGAAATATACATAGTTGAAAGAGGTGTGTGTTTACTTATGATGGTCATGTAAACAGGACATGTGTTGCTTTTGGAACGTCTTTATGATTCAAATGTAGTTGAAAATAAAAGGAAGTGGTTATCATAACCATCCCTTCATAAACAATCATCCCCGCTCCTCCGTTAACTAGGACAGGTGTAAAACAAAAGAAAATCAGCGCTAGCTATTTACATCCCAGGTAGAAGACCCCAGACAACACTACTACAGCACATTCCCTGAAACCATCCAATGAATCCAAGGTCATAGGGAAACAGAATATATCACTCAGCTTCCCACCGTTCCACCCTCAATATGCAAACCAGGTAATGTAGGTCCTGTCCTCACCCTCAGTAGGGAAACCAGGCAAGGTAGGTCCTGTCCTCACCCTCAGTAGGGAAACCAGGTAAGGTAGGTCCTGTCCTCACCCTCAGTAGGGAAACCAGGTAAGGTAGGTCCTGTCCTCACCCTCAGTAGGGAAACCAGGTAAGGTAGGTCCTGTCCTCACCCTCAGTAGGGAAACCAGGTAAGGTAGGTCCTGTCCTCACCCTCAGTAGGGAAACCAGGTAAGGTAGGTCCTGTCCTCACCCTCAGTAGGGAAACCAGGTAAGGTAGGTCCTGTCCTCACCCTCAGTAGGGAAACCAGGTAAGGTAGGTCCTGTCCTCACCCTCAGTAGGGAAACCAGGTAAGGTAGGTCCTGTCCTCACCCTCAGTAGGGAAACCAGGTAAGGTAGGTCCTGTCCTCACCCTCAGTAGGGAAACCAGGTAAGGTAGGTCCTGTCCTCACCCTCAGTAGGAAAACCAGGTAAGGTAGGTCCTGTCCTCACCCTCAATATGCAAACCAGGTAAGGTAGGTCCTGTCCTCACCCTCAGTAGGGAAACCAGGTAATGTAGGTCCTGTCCTCACCCTCAGTAGGGAAACCAGGTAAGGTCCCCAAAAAGAGCATCCATTCACAAATAGGATACCATGGAAAATGTAAAAGTATTAAAATATACATTTAAGAAATCTAGAAGCCACTGTTGAAGGATTCCCACAATTCATGCTTATTACATCCTGATTCCAGGAATCTTCCAAAAGCAATTTATTTCTGTCAAACTGGGAATTTTGGTAAAGTTATAGGAATTCTACAACACTCAAAATATTACAAATGAGACCAAATGCATTTACCACCATGTAACATTTATTTAGTCATTATGGAATTCAACGCTGTGAACAACTTCTCTTCGCTTCAGGAGAATGCTGTGGTCAAAGGAGATGCTGCAGAGGAGGAAGAGAAAGTGACAGTGGGGGTTGCCGCCGACAACACACGCAGCATCAGGTTCCAGGTCAGAGGACACTCTGTAGGAAGACAGACAGAAGAGTCAGACATCTCTAGGACATAATAGGCTTGTTTCCCGGACACAAAATAAGACTAATCCTGGACTTGCCAGCATCTGCATTGAGCATTGTTTTTAGTCCAGTGTCCGGGAAATTGGTCCAATCAGGTTCTCAACCTACTACTTTATGTGGGTGACTGATCTCAGATAATCAGAGATTTCAAAATCAAAATGTCAGATTTTCATGAGCAGAATCAAACCAACCACTGACAACACTACAATTCAGAATTCATCCAAAAGAAAGCCACCCAGAAATACTGCCTTTTGGCCATCAGCCAGTGTTTCATTATTATAAACCAGCCATTCTACTCTTACTGTTCATCCATGTTGTCCGGACCTCTGGCAGTCTCTATGGGGGTACCACAGGGTTCAATTCTTGGGCTGACTCTTTTCTGTATATATCAACGATGTCGCTCTTGCTGCGGGTGATTCCTTGATCCACCTCTACGCAGACGACACCATTCTGTATACATCTGGCCCTTCTTTGGACACTGTGTTAACAAACCTCCAAACGAGCTTCAGTGCCATACAACTCTCCTTCCGTGGCCTCCAACTGCTCTTAAAACGCTAGTAAAACTAAATGCATGCTCTTCAACCGATCGCTGCCCACACCGGTCCGCCCGACTAGCATCACTACTCTGGACGGTTCTGACTTAATATGTGGTCAACTACAAATACCTAAGTGTCTGGCTAGACTGTAAACTCTCCTTCCAGACTCATTAAGCATCTCCAATCCAAAATGAAATCTAGAATCGGCTTCCTATTTCGCAACAAAGCCTACTTCACTCACGCTTCCAAACCTACCCTCATAGAACTGACTATCCTACCGATCCTCGACTTCGGCGATGTCATTTACAAAATAGCCTCCAACCTACTCAGCAAACTGGATGCAGTCTATCACAGTGCCATCCGTTTTGTCACCAAAGCCCCATATACCACCCACCACTGTGACCTGTACGCTCTCGTCGGCTGGCCCTCGCTACATATTCGTCGCCAGACACACTGGCTCCAGGTCATCTATAAGTCTTTGCTAGGTAAAGCTCCGCCTTATCTCACTGGTCAGCATAACACCCAACCGTAGCACGTGCTCCAGCAGGTCATCCCCAAAGCCAACACCTACTTTGGCCGCCTTTCCTTCCAGTTCTCTGCTGCCAACGACTGGAACGAATTGCAAAAATCGCAGAAGCTGGAGACATATCTCCCTCACTAACCTTAAGTATCAGCTATCTGAGCAGCTTACCGATCGCTGCAGCTGTATACAGCCCATCTGTAAATAGCCCATCCAACTACCTACCTCATCCCCATATTGTTTTTATATACTTTTTTTGCACACCAGTATTTCTACTTGCACATCATCTGCACATCTGTCACTCCAGTGTTAATTTGCTAAATTGGAATTACTTCGCTACTATGGCCTATTTATTGTAGATTTTTGTATTGTGTTATTGACTGTAGGTTTGTTTATGTGTAACTCTGTGTTGTTTTTTGTCGCACTGCTTTGCTTTATCTTGGCCAGGTCACAGTTGTAAATGAGAACTTGTTCTCAACTGGCCTACCTGGTTAAATAAAGGTGAAATTAAAAAAATAATGAAGGTATGTATTAGGTGGTATGGTACTTGTGATGGAGGTATAGTAGGAGTAAAGCCTTTGCTGCTTCCATCATGTCGTCGTCCTGCTCTCCAAACACCAAGGACACCCAGCAGCAGGAGTGAGATCCCTGCTTCAGCTGGACCCCATGCTGGCTCAGGAACAGCAGCAATGCACTTAAATAGCCATGGATGCCAATGGTATTACATACACCTGTGGGACCAGAGACAAGTGGATGGACAGAGTGGGTAGAAGTTGCCTCTACCCACTGATTCCAGATCAGATATTTCACAGCCATAATGGATCTGGGTAGGGTAATCTGATTCTAGACCTATGGTTAGGGGTCCTGAGGAACTTTTGCCTTGAGAGAGACAATACTTTGTGAAATACTGTTCTTGTGTGTTATGTGTTGGGAGACATTGCCCCCTATTGTATACATCTGTCTGAATTATCGTTCCTGTCATCATGATGTTTTTATCCTTCTGATTATTTGAGCTTTAGAAACTAGTCATGTTAAAGTTAGACTCAGCGATATGACATATGCAGAAAGTAAACAGCATAGTGGGTCGATTTCTGCAACAACTTCCACGAGGCTCAACATAGCTGTTTTGGTACCGTGGCTACCACACTCAAACAGAGCAAAGCGAACACGTGCACATGCGCAGATACTGTGTATGACTGTGTGAGAGAGAATTCTTGCATGTCTCTCTTCTCAATATCTGTGGTGCTGCTCGTGGCAACGTCATTTCGCTGAGTCTAACTTTAAGGTAGAATAAACATTGCGCCTAACGTAGATATGGTTAATAACAATTACAAATAGTCCTATATTACCTTTCCCACCAGCGGATTGGATTTTGTATTCCAGTGACTTGAGCACAACTAGACTAACAGCCCTCAGCATCACATGATCAAACGCATCACTGCTCCCGCCACACAATTGGCCGCCGACTCCACTGGAACACACTGTAACCAATCAGTGTGCACTGCCTGCAACACATCATCTGCCAGTGTAAAAATGTCACTGGTCATGTGATCATCTCCATGCGTTAGGGAGGACGCCTCACCAAAACCCATGTCCTCGCCTGCCTTCTGAAGGAGAATCCTCTTTAAAAGCAGAAGCACTTGCTTCTTCACAAAGTAGTGGACATGAGAGTCGACTATCCGCAGTAGCGCTGATGCCTGTACGAGGGAGAGCCTTGAGCTGGTGAAACAGACCCTAGTGGTGCTTAGTTTGAACCTGGCTGCAGTGAGCACTTCCAGTAAGTCTAGGAGGTTAGTCAGAGTTGTAGCCCAGTCTGCCGTGTTACTACTGGGGTATGATGCAGAGTTCCCATGGCCCAGACTCTCTACAGGGACAAGCTGGGAGTAAACAGCAGTGAGAGCTGTGTCGAATGTGGCAAGAAGTTTCTCCAAAGTCCCTCAGGGGAAAAGAAAGAGAAGGCCCCACTGTGGCTAAAACCAATGTACATTGTATTTACATGGAAGATGCATAGGTAGGTAGAATACAATGTCAATACATTCATAGCCACACTGTAGTTACACTATTCCAGCCTATGTGGCCTAACTACCACGTAAATACATGGTAAATACATAGGATTTGGCACCAACTGGAACTTATTTGGAGTAAAATAAAAGATACATGTTGGTACAATTGATGGATTAATTGTTTCAATACCAGGTTTATATTGTGATGTTTCTTTTAGAACTGCTTTCAGGACAGTGGTAAGTGACCATGTGCATGCATCCAGTGCGTTGCCAGAGCAAGGGTTCTGGAGCACTTGCAAGCACTTCCATTCCCAAATCTGGTTGACTGTATTCTAGTCAGAAAAAAAGAGAACTGAATGTAAGAATCTGCTTAAATAAAGCCTGGTAGGCCTGTGTGTGAATAGGATTTTACAGTATCGGGTGACAGATTTGGGTTCTCTAATGTGAGACTGTCTGATGCACACAGAACTCCAAGAGTTACTTGACTAGTATTCAATATAATTTACATGACAATGCAATACAATATAGTCATAAATCACACAGGACGCAATCAGAAAACTCACAAAGCAACGCAGCTCAAAAATAACATAGGAGGATACACTCTTTGCAGCTAGATGAGACAGCAATCTGTCCTTGCAGCAGGCAAGGTGAACCTGTGAGAGGTGGGAACAAAAATGTTATTACTATAAACAAACCCAAACAAAGGACAATAAAATTATATATTCCAATCATATGCAGGAAACCAAACGCACAAGTTTGGACATAAAATCCATATACTGGAATAATACTGTAGAAACACCTTTGAATTAAAGGCTGGTTTCATGAGACAGTTGTTGAGATGTCAGCTTGGAGCTTATTTTCTCCACCAGAGTCAACACAAGACAAGCCAGCTCAGTTCCATTTGGGTTTGGAGAATATTTGAAGGACGTTATGGGATCTCTGGACTGGTCCTGAGAATGAGAACCATCACTGGCATCAAGAGTCAGTTCACATACACATGTGAACATGGAGGATGCCAACTCATGGCTACTCATTTTGCTGGGTGATGTTCTCGACAATAAACATCTGTAAGCATCATTTAGGACATGGAATTGTTCATTCATGTTGACACAGCGTTTGGGTTTTCAATGATCACGAGGGTCTTGGCAGTGGTCAGATTTTGATTAGATTTCTGCCACGCGAACAACGTTCTACACTTTACTAAGCGCGCATAAAATAAATTGCAAGGATGTTTTCTCTACACTTTTGCATAACGCAACACTGAATATTAAAATGTTATGCCGCCGCAATTAATTTACCTTTTGAAAAATAAGCATTCTTCGACTTTACGCCGACCACCTCGAAACAATCGATAACATCTCTTCCTGTTTGGTTTGCGTTGCATGCTGTGACTTGTAGTGCGATTTATAATGTACAGTTAAATCACTTTAAATGTTGTCGTACACCCTAACGTTTCTGGACCGAAATGATCCATTTAGTCTATATTGTCTTTAAAATATCAATTTGTCATTGTCTTTTTTTAAAGTATTATCTTAATTTTAAATTCTGGCTGTGTTGTATACGGACAGTGCACCACGTGACTGAACACGGAAGTATAGCGTGCGATAACATTTAGTAGAAAATTGGAAAGGAGTTCACTCATTCTATTGTGTCAACAATGAGAAGAATTATAGCCATACAAACCGTTGGCCTACTTTGTTAGAAATCGAGCTAAACAGACTGAAGTTTATAAAGTTTTGCAGAAGGATGCTGATTTGACAGCTCAAATTCCTCGCTTCTTGTGCCTGATTGGCTAAAACAAGTCCGTTGAAATTGGGGGTTCGCATCGGTGGAGAATGGCTAGCAAGCCTGCTAGCTTCGTATTTTAAGTAAGAATAATGCATTAATTCATCAAAGCTAGCTAACACCTACCTTGTGTAGTTGAAGTATGGTTTCCTTCTCGAGTCGTGCACATGTTCACATAGCTATTAAATTGTTACAAATGTTTTAAAACTCTGAAATCCAATGCAGTCCTAGTAGCTTGAAAACTGGGTAACGATTTAGGCTAATTGCTAACCAGCAGTAGTTGATCGATTAATTTCTTCCTTAAAAGGGAATTGTGTGTGTATATATAGCAATATATCAGCACAATGTAACGTAGTATCATGCCGTAGTTTGTGGGCAAGTAGATATATAATTAAAATAAGTCAGAAAGGGGTGGAACAAGTTGGGGTCGCAGTGCTAGCTAGGTAACGTTAGCTAACTAGCTAACATTCCATTGTTTGAGTGCATAGTTATCTAACTATTAGCTGGCCAGTGGCTACTTAGCTAGATAGGTTGCTGTGAATTATTTTAACTACAACTTTGTCTGAAATGCATTGTCTAGTCTAGCTTTAAAGAACACCGCTATAGCTATAACATTGCCCTAATTTGGAAAACAAAAGGCAGCAGCAGCCGACCTTCCAATACAGGTAGCTATCTAACTGTTAGCAAGTAAGCTAGCTACCACTACTAGCTAGCTTTTGTTAGTGTCGTATTATAAGCAATTAGCCTACTACCTTGCTTGTTTTTACATTGAACATTGTTATCTAGGTAGTGAAAAAGCTATCATACCGCCATCCCATTTGGATAGAAGCTAGCTGCAGGTATAGCTAACATTACATTTATGTAAAATGTTTAGCTATTCCCATTTCTCAGTTGCTGTCATAATGTTATGACTGTGTCAATGCAGTGTTTTTTTTAATGCCTTCTAGTGGATAATATAAACTGATGAATTTGAATACTCATTAAATTGTCTTTGTTTTTTTCAGAGTCAGTGCTAGCCCACAATCCATTTGAGCGGAGTTCTTATCTGTCTGTCCTACTGTTGCAAGAGAGACACATGAAAATTGGCTTGACTACATAATCAAGCTTGACAAAAGGTGAACATCTGCTGCTGCTCAGTATGGAATACCATAGGGTCCATAAAGTATACAAGTGTTCTGCACACCTAGAAGTGGTGCTGCGGTGGTCACCAACCCTGGTTCCTGCCAAGCATCAAATAGCCTACCTGTTTCAACTGATCACCGGAGCTGGTGACCACTGTGGTATAGTGCAGTGGGGACCCCCAGTTGTCTAACAGATTACCTCTATTCCACCCGAGCACCCCTCAAGCCCTTGGTTAGTTGAATGAGATGTGCTAGAAGTAAAATGTGCAACGGCTTTTGATCCCAGCGGAACAGTTGGATTAGAAAACCTGCTAATGTCAGCTGATTTATACCAATAACAAAAATGTATCCATGACGATGTACTGTTATCAAAACGTAGGCCTAGCTGTTTTTGACTAATAACCCAAATTAAGTGATGCAGCTTACGTGTTTACTGTCTCAACTCTCCAGACAGAGGACTAGGTGTGAATGACCCCTCCCCTTACGAGATGTAACAGGATGCTGAACCATCACTGTAGAAGGAACCCCGAGCTTCAAGAGGAGCTGCAGATACAGGCAAAGACACTTAATACTAAGACGGTCTACTCTACCGTTAGCACTTCCCACTGGTAAATGACTGCTTATGCTAGAGATGAATGCTAATGCTCTTGGTTTGTTCTGTCTTTGCTCCAGGCTGCAGTGGCAGCGGGGGATGTGTACACTGTCAGGAAGATGCTGGAGCAAGGCTACTCTCCGAAGATTCGTGATGCCAACGGGTGGACCCTGCTCCACTTCTCCGCTGCCAAGGGGAAGGAGAGATGTGTCCGGGTCTTCCTGGAGCACGGAGGTGAATACGAGGGTCTGGTGTTTTGGTCCACAGGATGTTGGGCGCACCTTAATTGGATAGGACGGGCTCCTAGTAATGGCTGGAGGGGAATCAGGGGAATTGTATCAAACACATGGTTTCCAAGTGTTGGATTCCATTTGCTCCGTTCCAGCCTTTATTATTTATTATTATGAGCCGTCCTCCCCTTAGCAGCCTCCTGTGCTGTTGTCACATGTTGAATGCAGTGTTCTGCCTTCTTTCTTTTTCCTTAGCAGAGCTCTAAAAGCCCCCAAGGTTATAGTCACGGCTAAATTGAAACCAATGGAGGCCAAGTGTTAGTAGAGATGGGTGCTAGAGAAACACTTTTCACAATTGGCCTGGTGACAAGGTCGGTGAAAGGATTTGTGAGGTCCCCTGTCAGAATCCATGTTCACAAAGAAAAGGAGACTAGCAGAGGAAATGGTTGTTACACATCAAGGGTCTGCCATATGATGCTACATGCATCCATTCAGTGGCTTTATATCAGTAATCTAATCACATATTTGTTCATAATGATTATCCTTTCACATGTGTTGTTTGTTTGAGATATATTTCATATTGGTGCACCATGACAGTGCAACCTGAATCAAATTCCACCTTTGAATTGGTGGTCTATAGATGGCAGTATATAACCAGTCTGGGAATGGCAGCAGCTAATCTTCTCCACAGCTTCACTCCCAGGTCATTCTAACACGGTATGTAGGGTGAAGTTGCCCCTAGATGCTGATCTTGGGTCGGTTTTACATTTTCCCCACTAATGGTTAAGGCTAGGACAGGGGAGGGGGAAGCTCATCCTAGATCTGTACCTAGGGGAAACTTTACCCTATAGCAGTCTAACAGTATGCTTCTGAGCAGAGTGAAAAATCATGTTCATTTTAGGAAATTATGATGGAATAGTGTTGCAGTCATTTATTGTTTTTATTTTTTGCTATTAAAATGTGTACAGATTTTGATTCCAAATCATGTAGATGCAGTGATCATGACATCAAGTCCAGAGGGCGCTGTAGACCGTCTCTCAGTAACTGTTTTTCTCTGAACAGCTCATTGGACGAGTCAGGGATTTATTTTGGATTATGCGCAGAAAAAATTGAGACCGTTGAAATATATGCATAACCAACAAAGCAAGAGAGTATGTTGTTACCCTTGACTTAATTGTCTAAAATAATTTAACGATACTCTAAAAATAATCTCTTTGCTAGTCAGTCATATAGCCTACCTAATGGATTTATGTTGGATAAGAGGGGAGCCAGCCATTTTTAACAAGGCTGTTTGAATGGAAAATTCCCCTCTAGGCCCTAGCGGACACTGACGTGGTCATTACCAGCACTCTCGGCCTTGGCTAATTGAAATAGCAGGACTTTAACCCCTGACCCTGCTTTCACACTCTGTCTCACTGATGCTAATTGTTCTAATGCTCCAGCATCTGTCGGCCCACTCTTTCCATTCACACCACAGCAGGCTTTAAAGTGGCAATCAGCAGATGAAATAATAACACAGTGGAATCTCCGCTCCTGTTTTGGTAAAAAGCTGAGAGATGGGACTGTTGAACTGTAACCACCCTCAAATTCATAGACAGAGCTATGGATGCAAGGACTGACCATCCATGATATCAAAGTGTAGTTTAAACCATTTTTTGAGTCTGTGTAGTGATTGTTTACATTTACTTTGTTTACAAACATTGGAGTAAAACAAGCTTATATTATTGGTTCTGATGGGGTATGATAGTTGAACTGAGCTCATGAGGCATTTATAAGTTATATTCTTCAAAAATCACTGGAAACATGTAAGTTCAGAAATGTATGTAGTAATTGCAGATTGTCCCTTTAATGTTTTACACTGCTGTCACTCAATCATCCATCCTCTCTCCTCTCTCTCGGAGTCTCGGAGTCTGTTTGATATTTGTTAGTGTTTTAACTGAATGGGTCTTTTTGTTGTTGTAATAAAGAGCCTGTAGAAGACAGTTCCCCTCACCCCCCCATTGTCCCCTGTCTATCTCCCGCACAGCTGACCCCACAGTAAAGGACTTCATCGGCGGCTTCACGGCGCTCCACTATGCCGCCATGCACGGCCGCGCACGCATCGCCCGCCTCATGCTGGAGTCGGACTTCCGCAGCGACATCATCAATGCCAAGAGCAACGACGGCTGGACGCCGCTGCATGTGGCCGCCCACTACGGCCGCGACTCTTTCGTGCGGCTCCTCCTTGAGTTCCGCGCCGAGGTGGATCCCCTCAGCGACAAGGGCACCACGCCCCTCCAACTCGCCATCATCCGCGAGCGCTCCAGCTGCGTGAGAATCCTGCTGGACCACAGCGCCAATATCGACATTCAAAATGGCTTCCTGCTGCGCTACGCCGTCATCAAGGGGAATCATTCCTACTGTCGTATGTTCCTGCAGCGGGGTGCGGACACTAACCTGGGTCGCCTCGAGGACGGGCAGACTCCGTTGCACCTATCGGCACTAAGAGACGACGTGCTGTGTGCCCAGATGCTCTACAAGTACGGTGCCGAAACCAACACAAGGAACTATGAGGGCCAGACTCCTGTGGCGGTGTCGTCGAGCATGTCGGGCATTAGCCGGCCCTGCCTGGACTTCCTACAGGAGGTCACCAGTAAGTCTTGGGCAGGGAGGGGCACCGTCTGGGGACACTAGGCTGTTAGTAGTACTAGTACCGTATCGCTAGTGGATATAAACACTGTTTTAATATAATGTCATGGCTTGACTGGGACTCAGCGTTTCCCCTAGATTGCTTTATCAGACAGACGGAACGATGACGCCCTAAAATTAACATCCAAAGTTGTGTTAAATATAACTGCCAATGTATCAATACAACTTAACATATTCGTTGTTGGTTGTCAAAAACATTTGTGCAGATCAGACTAGTAAAGTAAATGAGAACTTTCTATGAACCTGAACAGAAACCTGAAGTCAAAACAGGACAGGGCGATGGAAACGCTACAAGTCTGGTTCAGAAAGTGTTGGCGCAAGATTGTAAGTTGAGAGGAGAAAAAGAACCTCCAGAAACATAGGGACAGGGAGCGTTGCCATGGTTTTATAATGACCAGTGTTCTGTTGGGGGGGGCACGACGTTACCTGAAGCAGAAATGATTTTAGAGGCACAATGCCCTGCTGCATTCCTCTGTGTTTCTCACTGAACTTTGATATGGAGATATCAAAGAGCTCTGGGCTGCTCCCAAATGGCACCCTATCCCCATACTGTATATTCCCCATAGGGCTCTGGTCAAAAGTAGTGCACTATGTAGTGAATGGGGTGGCCATTTGGGACGAAGACCTGCTGTGCTATTTCAGACTGACAGCCATGTGAAGTCAGACCCCTCTATTCATTCAGACCTTAGCAAACGATCAGCCAGATCACATATCCCCCTTATTGATTACACTGACTACCTCAGTGGATGAACCCATCTGCTGCGGCTAGCAGGGCCTTGTTGAAGGATGAATGGCACCCAGCTCTTATGAAGCTCATTGTATATTATGCCATAGATGTATCAGTGTTTCCCTTAGGTTGTTTCTCAGGTGGGTTGGGTGGGGAGCAGAGCGTCGGCCCCCTAGCTACATCCAGCGCTGCCGCTGCCAACACTGAAATCTCAACTAGATAGATGTAGAGAGATGAAATGGAAACGAGAATGTCTTTTAAAAGTTGAAATACAACCAAACATGATTTAACACTTACCTTGGCTGAAGTTGGTTCACCAACATTGATATTTCACCTGTAGTCTATAAATGATTGTCTTGAAGCCTTTGGTTTGTAAAGGAGAACTGCGACTCATCTTCCGTATGATTTCTCTTTATTTAGACAGTGTTGATGAAGGGGTAGCCTATAGTTGAAGAGTGGAGAAAGCATTACCACTGTGCCACGCTGTCACACATGTCTGAGATTTTTAAACCAAACCTTTAGTTCAGTTTCACCTGGAGAAAGGAAAGGACAGCTTAGTTCTGGAGACTGCAGACAGACACAGAGGACAGTATGGTTGTGGTGACTAGGGAGAAAAGAGGACAGTATGGTTGTGGTGACAGTAGACGGGGAGAGACGAGGACGGTATGGTTGTGGTGACAGGGAGAGGAGGACAGTATGGTGACAGACTGGAGAGACGAGGACGGTATGGTTGTGGTTACAGTAGACGGGGAGAGGCCATCCAGCTGGGTTGGGTCCTGCCCTTGTGTTTTTTCCAGCTGGCTTTGGTTGTGGTTGCTTCCTATGGCAGAGAGAACGAGAGACTGGGAGAGAGGGAATGTGAGGAAGAGGGATTTTTCTCTTGCCACATTAGACTGATAACACTCCAGTGCTAGCTTCCTGGATGCTAATAGATTTTTCCTCCAGTTTCCTAAACATTTTAAAACTGCCAATAAGAGGGTGTTTGGCCTTGAAAGGCTCATTGTTGTCCCATTTGAAGTGTGGAATAATCTAAAGTCACAGTGCGAGGGAGCTTACTGACCAGCTGCTTGTTTCACTTTGATTCAGAGTCAAATGTCATGAATCAAAGTGAAACAAGCAAATTGACACCACTAGACATGCTTGTCTGACTCACCCTGGCTCACCTGTAACAGCGTGACTTCCAGTCTTCTGTTCACCTTTTACATCCTCAGTCTTTTGTGCAAGATTAGTTATCAAAACACGCTTAACTTCAACCTTTTATTTCATACACACGATTGTAGAATGACCAGTTCAAGGGCAATCTCTTTGATATTGTTAACAGATGTGTTGTATCTTTTCAGGACAACCCAGGACTTTGCAGGACATGTGTCGGATAAACATCCGAAATCGCATAGGCCTCCAGAGCTTGAAGTTTCTGGAGGACCTGCCCATTGCCAAGGTCATGAAAGACTACCTAAAACACAAGTTTGACAATGTGTGATGACAAGAGTTTTTTTTTTTTTATATACCCCACCCCCCCCGAACCAGGCAGACAGAGAACGTCGTTCTCTCCTTTCATCAGACTATGCAAGCATTGTGCTACCTTCCGTTGTCTGAAGCCTGGAGGAGGTGGAGGACCAGGTTTTTGTACAACCTCCAGAGGTCACTTTGTAACCTCAGTTAAACACGCTGTCGGATGGTGGAGACGGAGTATCTTTCTCTCTCGGGCGTGTTTCCAACCACGTTATCAGCGTTACGCCTTTGGATGGACGGGAACAGGTGGCAGTGTTTCAAGTAGGGCTTTCTTTCAATCATGATGAATGGTTGATGAAGTGGTGCAGTCCTAATTCATGTTGTGGAATAAAGCTTGTTTTGATAGAAATTAGATGACCGTCGATTCGTTGCTGTCATGTTACCTGTCATGTTACCCATAATGTATGTCACATGTCAGATTTCAGTCCACATCGTGCCAATGATTTTCTTTGTGGATATTAAGTGTTCCTATTAGTTTTCATGAAGATGCCCATGTTTCTTTGCTGTGGTAAATCTGGGGAAGTTGAGCGCGAGAGAGACTGACCCTTTTTTTTTTTTTTGTTAAGTGGAAAACTTGTTGCAGAATGGGTCAATCTTGTGATACAACATTTCAAATAATCAAGTTATCGAAACCCCTTAATTATTCAAGTATTACAAAAGCTCAGTGCTGAGTTACCTCAAGCTTGAGTTGGCTAAAGTAGACCCGTTTTGACTTGATTTATTGATTGAAGGATTCACAAGTGAGCGATACCGAGGAAGGTTTTCAGTAGAGGGAAGGCCAGAGTTTTCCACATTTACAGTAGGTGTTCACAAGATGAGTCATCCAGCATAGCTCGGTGAAGTCTGTCTGCAATGGTTACCATGTACAGACATAAACATCATAAAAAAAAAAAAGTGTAAATAATTGTCATATATGTACAGCAGATATTTTTGTAGAATTATTTAAGCGATGATCTCCTGTATTCTTAATGTATTTGTAATTTGTTGGATGGTATTGTGTGTTGATGTGACCCATGTATTGTTTTTCTATGTTTATGCGTGTCTTTTAAGAGTTTTACAAGACACGCACCTGTATTTTTTAAACTAAATATTTAGTTAAAATACGTTCAAATTATTTTTACTTTGTGGGAGATGGAACGAGTATTGGGTTAAGAATAAAATAAGTGAATTTGTGTTTAAATGTCAATGCCCCTGTTTTTAAATCATATTTGTTCACATTTGTGTGAATTTAAGGTTAATCCAGATTTTTTCCCCCCATCACTTTGATTGTCACTGATACTAATGAATGGTGTTTACATAGATTTAGATGCATGATTTCAAAGACAGTATTTGCATAGTTTTTTGCCCAACATTTCAAAGTGCAGTGATGTCTGCGTTGTAATTCTGAACAGACATAAAGAGGTGGTAGAGGTCTTCCTCTTGCTGGTGCAATGTTTTGTTTAATTTGCATCTGGCCTGTGGTCAAACGGCAGTACTCTGCTCCCTACCTTAGATTTGAATTATAAGCGCAGACTTTTCTAATTCACTTTGAATACTTTTAGACAGCACATTATTCAGTTGCATAGACTTTAAAACAGGGGTTGGCAACAGGTGGCCCGCGGGCCCTCAGGAATTTCCTTTTTGGTCAAAAAAAGACAAATCAACAGGAATTCAGCTAAAAACTAATTTAATTTAGGAAATCTGTTCAAGTATTTCCATAAATAAATGATGATCATGTCTCAATGTAATCAAGGTAGGAAATTGTACTTGAAAATGACAATCTCTTTTTGGGATTAGTTGTGTTCAATTTGCAGTGCACAAATGATTAGAAATATGTTCTGGTGACAAACATCAGCCGGTGGTTTGAGTTGCCTACCCCTACCTTAACCAACTGTTAGAAATGTTGAAATGCAGGTTGATCCTCCATCCTTAGTTAATGAAAGTTTTTATTTTTATATATATATATTTTAGTAGCAGTCAAAAGTTTGGACTCCTACTCATTCCAGGGTTTTTCTTTATTTGTACTATTTTCTACATTGTAGAATGATAGTGAAGACATCAAAACTATGAAATGACACATGGAATCATGTAGTAACCAGAAGTGTTAAAAAAATGTAAATATATTTGAGATTCTTCCAAGTAGCCACCCTTTGCCTTGATGACAGCTTCGCATTCTCCTCAGCCAGCTTCATGAGGTAGTGACCTGGAATGCATTTCAACAAGGCATTGCCTTGTTCATTTGTGGAATTTCTTTCCTTAATATGTTTGAGCCAATCAGTTGTGTTGTGACAAGGTAGGGTTGGTATACAGAAGGTTTCTTCAAGTGCAGTCGCAAAAACCATCAAGCGCTATGATGAAACTGTTTCTCATGAGGACCGCCACAGGAAAGGAAGAACCAGAGTTACCTCTGCTGCAGAGGATAAGGTCATTAGAGTTATGTGATGGTGTGGAGGTGCTTTGCTGGTGACACTGATTTATTTAGAATTCAAGGCACACTTAACCAGCATGGCTACCACAGTATTCGGCAGTGATATGCTATCCCATCTGGTTTGCGCTTAGTGGGACTTTCATTTTATTTTTCCACAGGACAATGACCCCAAAACACACCTCCAGACTGTGTAAGGGCTATTTGACCAAGGAGAGTAATGGAGTGCTGTATCAGATGACCTGGCCTCCACAATAACCCAACCTCAACCCAATTGAGATGGTTTGGGAGGAGTCGGACTGCTGAGTGAAGAAAAAGCAGCCAACAAGTTCTCAGCATAGTTGGGAACTCCTTTGACTGTTGGAAAAGCATTCCAGGTGAAGCTGGTTGAGAGAATGCCAAGCGTGTGCAAAGCTGTCATCAAGGCAAAGGGTGGCTACTTTGAAGAATCTCAAATATATTTTGATTTTAACACTTTTTTGGTTACTAAATGATTTCATATGTGTTATTTCATAGTTTTGATGTCTTCACTATTATTCTACAATGTAGAAAATAGTAAAATAAAGAAACTCTTGAATGAGTAGGTGTCTAAACTTTTGATTGGTACTGTATGTATGTATGTATGTATGTATGTGTGTGTTTGCCATTGATCAGCATCATAGATATGGTCAAGTGTTTTTCCGACCGTCTGCCTGACAAGGAAAAACCATGGGCTGGGGTGTATTCATTATGCCGATTCTGTTGCAAAAAGGAACAAAACGGGGCGGGACCAAGCTGAATTTGTTCAATAGAAACTCTGGTTTTAACTGTTTGGTCTAATGATTACACCCCTGATATCGGTGCCCATAACTAGGGCCCCAAGTTTTTCCTGGCCAGGTCATGTAGTCAGGAAAAACTGGGCCAAATCACAGAATATAAGCTGACAGGTAGACTAATTCAAGAGTTAGTTTTTAATTCTGTCACTAGTTATTCCTCCCACAACCACACTTCAGTTACATTTCCTGTGGTTTAATGTCCTCTGTCTGATTTTGGATATAAAACTATTTTGTATGACGGACTGTTTATATACAGTGAGCAGAGAGAGAGAGATTGTTGTATGTGATTCACAGCATATCCTGGGTATTGTTCATTAGTGCATGCAATGGAAAGCTTTTTAAAATGATTTCTGACAGAAACCAAAAATGTGTGTTTCTTATTGGACAACTCCAAGTAGTCCTTCCCTGTTTGAGTCCATTTTCTTCAGTTTGGTGCATAATGAACACCACCCTGCATTGTGTGCCTTCACAAGCCTCGGGGGGGGGGGGTTCAATAGACTCTGGGTCTTTACAGTTAGGGAACAGTTCATACATGTGTTGTGTTGGGAGTAGGGTGTAGTCACTGCCCCTAGTCACTGATCAGTTTTACATTTGGCCCAGTATTGGTTACGGTTAGGATTGGAAGAGGGGAAGCTGATCCTAGATCTGTACTTAGAGGAAACATCACCACGAAGCAATATGTTGCAGGGCTAGGAGTTTTACCTGGACAATGGGATCTGACCAGGAAGATACTCAAGGCCCCTGAGTTTTTCCCAGCCAGGTTACATGGTCAATGGCCCTCAAACTCAACTCTGGACCTCGAAGCCAGTTCCACTGCTTTTTTTCCATTGTTCCCTTCATATCAGGGACTGATTTAGATCTGGGACACCAGGTGGGTGCAATTAATTATCAGGTAGAACAGAAAACCAGCAGGCTCTTGACATCGTAGGGTAACAGTTGAATACCCTGGTCTATGGGATCTGACCAGGAAGATACCCCCCCCCCCCCCCCCCCCCGAGTTCTTCCCAGTCAGGAGAAACTACTGGTCCCTCCTATGTAGCTCTCTAATGGATATGTCTTCCACAACATCAACTACTGAATGTACATAATATGCAGATTTGTAAATGTAAAAATGTGTGAATAAACAAACGTCATAATATACTAGTCGTTGTGTTGTCTCCAGAATGGGAGAAAGCCAGCTGATACTAAATTAAATTATAGACTGGTTTTGTAATTGTGAAATATCATTGATGATACTGTTTTTTATCTTTGGGGTCTGTGAAAAAGGAACACATTTTAAGATGCCAGAAATGCACATTAATGCTACTTGAAATCCTGTGCCTTGACTTTCTGCATCGTGGAGATTTTTTGTTTTTATGTGCATTTGTATATAGAAGCATCTTTTGTAATTTTGACTATAGAATATGCCTATACAGTGCAGCTTGTCAAACTATTTTCAACATGAAGCATCAATGGAGAACGTAATTGCAGCCAGGGCATTTAATAGTTTGAATGGCAGAAGTGGTAATGTCCACTCAATCATGTGTTTGTTGCTCTATCATGACCACCGTCTCTTCCTGACTGTTTCCAGGCTGTAAGAGGAAAACATTCTGTCCTGTCTGCCATGTCTAAGCCTGTTTCAGGTGAGGCTTTCCTACTGCTTATTTTCAGATTGAGGTGTGTGTGTGCGTGCGTGTGCGTGCGTGCGTGTGCACGCAAGAGGGGAGATTTATAATATCATCGGTCCCTTTCTATTTGACCACACATTCAAAAAAACAAGCAGATTATCAGAAACAACCAAATCCTAATAGCTGCATATAGATTTCTAAGAGGGAACACCTGGAATCACACATCTTGGCATTTTTTGTCAGCACTCTGCTGAGACATGAATCACTTACTTTACGACGGGTGTTTTTCTCCCTTCATAACCCCATTCCCTCGTTCTCCTTTTCTCCCAGAATTATGTCTTAAGTAAAGTGGTTTCTACTTTGGTCCCGCTGTCCTCGCGTCAGGACGCAGGCCAACATTGACTGGCGCGGGTGGCCTAATAGCATTTGTGATATATTTATGTCTAACTTTACCAAACATGGAGTGCTATCGTTGATCAGATCACAGGTAGCATTACAGGATAACACAATGCCATCCCTCTTTAGCCAAGCAGGCCCACAGACAACAGGAACAATGCTGCCTTTGTAAGGAAACCTATACGGTCTGCAGGAAAACCTAGTGTCCTTGTCATGTCTACAAAATACTAATCCCTCTTTCCACTCCTCTGCTATCTCATGTCCTTTCTTCCTGTTCTCTCTCCCTCCTCACCTCTTTCCTCTCCTCTCTTCCCTCTCCCTCACCTCTTTCCTCTCTGCTTTCTCTCCTCTCTTCCCTCTCCTCTCTCCCTCTCTCCTCACCTCTTTCCTCTCCTTTCCCTCCTCTCCTTTCCCTCCTCTCCTCTCTTCCCTCTTCTCTCCCTCGTCACCTCTTTCCTCTCCTTTCCCTCCTCTCCTCTCTTCCCTCTCTCTCCCTCTTCACCTCTTTCCTCCCTCCTTTCCTCTCTCTTCCCTCTCTCTCTCCCTCCTCACATCTTTCCTCCTCTCTTCTCCTCTCAGGTAGGGTAACTCGGACCGTTCTTTCCGCTCTTTGCTCCCTCTACCTCTGTGGAAAAGGAAAAACCCAGGAGATAAAACATGAGTCTTTTTCCATGAGGCACTCTGCAGAACAGACTCCCCGACAGATTTGTAGAAGTTCTATTGTGCTATCTTAGATAACAGATATTCAGAGCTGCTGCTAAAATCACTGTCCTCTGCAGCTCCAATACAGTCCTGTGTCCAGGCCATTTTAGGTCATCTGTGCCGAGATGACCGTATGGGGTATCTCTCTTTACTGAAATACATTATTACTTCCCACAAGCTTAACTCAATTCAGTGCCTTGCATAGAGGATGAGACGTATGGACCATTCATTCACTAACATGCTCTGCTACTCTACAACAACAAATAAAAGAGTCAATTCAATGCAGAATTTACTGACTGTATGGCACAGAGATCTTTATTTTTTGCCATTAATCTTCCCCCGTAGGGTCTTCTCTAGTAGGTAGTAACAGCTATGAAAGAAAACAAATACCATTACTGATTTCCCAGTAAATCCCAAGTTGAACTGCAGTTACGTGCTTCGTCTTTGGTCTCCTAAGCCACTCCGATGTCTTGAATTAATTTCATCCGAGCATTTTTTTCCCTTGATTTCACCCTTTATTTTGTCTGTTACTTAATGTGATTACAAGCTTTAGGAGAAATCCAATATGTGATTTAGAAACAGGCCCCATTTACGTCCTGGAAGGGTGCCGACACGCCAGAGAGAGGAGGAGGAAGAGAATACAGTATGTTTATTGTGCCGCTCGTTAGATCCTGGGAATAACACCCTTTTGGTTCAGCTTCCATTTTGGCGAGAACTGACAGCCGAATTCCTCTGAAATTTGATCAAATGGATATTTATTTATCAATATATAATAACAAAGCAGAGATCAGTTAACAAAGTTGCATGGGCAGAAGTGTAGAAGGGAGTCATAGGCTAACAGTTGTACACAGAAAAACCATAAGTGTTAAATCAACACTTAAAAAGTGTCTATATTGTCCTGTTGCAGCTTAGCTTTTCAACCATTTAGTTTAACACTGTAAATACTAGAAAATTGGCCAATACTGGTGATTACATTTTTAACTCGTATTAGTTGACTACCATTGTGTAGGCTGTCATTGTAAATAAGAATTTGTTGTTAAATAAATAAATAAAAGGTGTTAAAGCTGACATCTGCATAAGGGGAAACAGCACCACTGCTCGCACAGCACGTTTGTTATTGTTGTGATGTTGAAACAGAGGAGAGGAGCATCCTGCATCGTGCAATGTTTTTTGTTGCTTTACATACAAATTGCAGTAAATAAAAATTGCAGTATATACGGATGTGGCAGTTTCACCGTACATATCCCATCCAGTTTTAAGTAATGTTTTGCAAAATCAACATATAGAGTTGATTATCTTTTAACACTGTATGGTGTAAACTTAAATTAGTAGTAAGCCTAGATGCAATTGTAGTTTATGTAGAAAAGGTTGTAGTAGTCTTAGTAATGTATAGCCTAATCTGTAGCCTACAGTATTATAGTAGTTGGTGGTGGTGAAAACCTCAATCCTCTCTTTCCCTTAATTGGTGTCGACACTATCCCTTTCAGCTGTGTAGAAAGGAAGTCATTACGCAGTCATCACACTTACTCAGTGTATCTTATCTGTTTTTAACTTGTTAAATCCTCTAACAGAACGTCAAGAGAATGCCTAGTTCAGGGCCTACGTGCTGTGGAGTGATGCATTGTTGTCGGTCTCGATGAATGAAACGCACACTCGTATTCCAGGAAATGAGAAGGCATTCCGCAGGGGCGCAGGATTGGCCCTTTTCCATATTGGCCGTTCTCAAGGGACTCTTTATCTTATTGCCTCAATCCAGGAGACATCAGAGTATCAACTGGGTCAGTGATGTGACATTGGGCCGCCCTGCGCTGCTCTGTCGCAAGTTCGCAAAAACAAAGAGTCCCTTCTTGACGGCCACTGTTCCTCTGTTACGGTAAGCAGCTGTTAGGAGCTACATTTTTTCTCAAGTCTTCATTTGGTCGGTGAAAGCTCCCGGCTTGACAGACAGATGCACAGGTTACTGGGGCAGAACGGAGGAGCGAGAGAGGCCAGGGAAGGAATGCCCTCCTGCTGGGACAATCTCACATGAGAGCCTTGACACTGCCCAACCCTGTCCCAGTCCAACCCAGGCCTGCTCAGGTTCAGGTTCAGCTTGACCAAGACATAGTCCTAGAACCAGACCCGGACATTCATGTTCATAGACAGGAGTTGTTTTAATTTGCATTGACCTTTATCCAGGTATTTTTTTATTTACAATCTTGTGTCTTGAGAATGAACCATAGTCATTAATGGACATAGTTCAGTGGTCTGTACAGGTGCAGTAAACCAGGAGGTGGAGTCTGCTCTGGATAACATGCTTCTGTAGCATAACAAATAGTATACAAATGTCTTCCCTTTAGAAGAACAATGCTAAGCGTTTCACTGAAAGTAGATCATACAAGTAGCATCACTTGTTAATACACATTTGAAATAAACGTCTGAAGAAGAGTGGTGGTGGTGGGGGTTAAAACATTAACATCTACCCCTCAGTAGTCTACAGGTGCACCACCACACCAGCAGCCAGAGAACCATAAGGCTGAGTGGCCTGTCATTAACAGGGGGAGACAGACCTCCCGTCCTGGGCACACAGATGTGGGATTCCAACTGGCACTGGGCCCCTGGTGGTACGATGTTAACGGCCGCTGTGTAATGAGAAGGTCAACTGCTCGCACTAAAATAATTAAGTGTAAACAGCTTAAGTCAATTAAGAAAATACCTGAGTGCTTTCAATTGAATAACGCTTTTGTTCCAGAGGGGATCCTTTGTTTTGGTGGCTTATTATGGAATCATTTCCCCCCCTCCTTTGTTTTTAAATTTTTCTCGATCTCTCTTTCAATTTTGTCCCATCATAGTGGACCAATCATAACCTCGATACGTGAAGTCTTCTGAAGGAGAGTTCAGCTGTTGACATCAACCTACAACGCATTGGGAAAGTATTCAGACCTCTTCCCTTTTTCCACATTTTGTTACGTTACAGCCGTATTCTAAAATTGATTAAATAAAAAAAAATCTAAATCAATCTACACACAATACCCCACAATGACAAAGCCAAAACTGGAGGGGAGTGGGGGGGGGGGGGGGGGGGGGAGCACTGGACTAACACAAAAACAACCCTTTAATACAGTTGAGGGTTTGCTTAATTACCTCGACCACAATCCAACCCCGTTTAACTCCTGCCTCTTGACCGCAGGAACCAGTTTCTCCACCTAATGGAACAAAAACAACTGTTTGCCTGTGAGGGGGGAAGTAAATAGAGGGGACACAACAGAGGTAGAAGTAGTGGCATACGCTAAGACTTGCCCCGGCTTCCTCTGGGCACAAATGGCCCTGTTCAATCAAGGATCATTTGCTGTGTGCGATGTAACAATGCCTTGTGCATGTGTTTCGAATCAAGTGTTTCCACTGGCATTCCTATCTTCGTCTCTTGACCTCCTCTCCACGAGAACTCTCCCCTTCTCTTTTTCTATCCCTCTCTGAGTAATAGAATGTGATTTCCCCAATTCCTATTGAAGAGATTACCTGACGGGTTCTTTTTTTAGCTCTCCTCTGAGTTTCCCATGCTGGGCCAAGTGCTTTTATTCATGCTTTCTCCTACTTTTACATGACATCTATTTGCAAGCCACTACATTCCTACACAGAAAAATACATGTGCTTGATTATTCCCCTGTCCGCACAAGTGTGTTTTGTTTTGCCTCGCCAAGCGGGCCCTGATTAAATATCCAGTGACATTCAAATGTGATGGCCTCTAATAAAAGACCCTGCATGGCACTGGGGTTGATGGGGTCTGGACCTGGGAGAAAGGGGGAGGGGAAGGGAGAACAGGGGAGAATTAACTCCCGTGGGGGTGGGGGTGGGGGGCAGCACAGTCCAGCCTGTGTGTCTGACTGAGGAAGACTATTGGCCCTGGTCTGACAGAGGGAGAGAGAGAGGGAGAGAGAGAGCGAGGGAGACAGAGAGAGAGGTAGAGGGCGAGAGAGGGAGGTAGAGGGCGAGAGAGGGAGGTAGAGAGAGGGGGAGAGAGACAGGTAGAGGGGGAGAGAGGGAAAGAAAGAGAGGGGGAAGAGAGATACAATCCAGAACAAAAAGAGGGAGAGAGAGAGTAAGAGTGAGAGATGGAGAGAGTTAAGCAAGAGAAAGCGCAAAAGAAAGAGGGAGGGAGGGAGAAAGAGAGGTAGGGAAGGAGAGTTGGATGGCTGTCCTGGGAGTCCTGGGAGCTGTACGACCGGTCAGACAGACCACACTACGAGCAATTATCCAGGACACTCACTCATGCAAGCAGAACGCTTCTTGCTGCACAGCCGGGCGAGGAGAACAGGCCGGCCATACTTGACGGTGAACCAGCCCCTGAGATAGCCCCGGTTTGGGGTTTCCACAATCCACACAATAGGGCGTATTGATTCCGGATGCATGGAAAAAACAGTGTTTTTTTGATGGAACGGTGTATTTCTAGTAGCCTCTGAGATATACCAAAATGGAAGGGGAGAGAAGTTGATATGGTGCTCTGTGTTTGTGAAGTGTGGCTATGCTATTAAGGCATAGTGTTTCTCAGCAGTAATTGACACCCGTGAGGTGTGTGTGTGTGTGTGTGTGTGTGTGTGTGTGTGTGTGTGTGTGTGTGTGTGTGTGTGTGTGTGTGTGTGTGTGTGTGTGTGTATGTGTGTGTGTGTCCTAAAACAGTTCCACATTAAATAAGTGTAGGCCGTCATTGTAAATAACAATTTCTTCTTAATAACTGACTTGCCTAGTTAAATAAAGGTTAAATAAAAAATAAATAAATAAAAATTTAAAAATTAAAAATGAATTATCCACTATTAAACCCTGGAATGATTTGGCATTTGAATACTCCGACAGAGGTAGAAAATCTAAAGTGTTAACTCTCTTGTTTTTCACAGAGGACATTTCAATCCCCTCGGGACGTGACCCATAAGTGAATATTGTGTTTGCTGTACCAGCTCTTTCTATTTGATCTTCATCTCATTTTACACTGCAAGGCTCTGTGCTTTGATCTGCTGAGTTGTCACAGGCAATGTTTGCAGCCCAAAGGGCACCCTATTCCCTAGATAGTGGGCCCTGGTCTCTATGGGCCCTGGATAAAAGTAGTGCACTATATATGGAATAGGATGCCATTGGGGATGCAGACAATGCCTGTTGTTTTATTTATCAGGTTGTCTTGCTCTCTACACAGCGGTTTGATAGTTAGCTGTATATCAAACCGAATCATGCTTTATTCAGGATGGAGATACACCAAAGTGTAAATCATTTGTAGGCAATTGTGTTTAAAGACCGGGTTGTAAAGACAAAGCCTGGCAGACATTTAGCCTGTTGGTGCGATCTGATTCCACTGTGTGAACGCAGCCTGTCTTGACTTGAGGATCTTGTTTTGTTTTAATTAGTGACTGATTATTATGGTCTTGGTGCTGTACTAGGTTCTGAAGTATTTATTGGGTATTTACTTACAACAATACCTACATTTTTTTCCACAGTGTCAGCAACTATAGTACTCACTGTTCCTGTGTCATTGTAATCCAATAATCCACTTGAGGTGTGTGGTTGACTGAATTATATTCATAGTTATGGTTCGCGTTTATGGTTTAGAAATGATGAACCAAGAGGCAGGTTCTTGGCACGCACAATAGAAGCTGTCACGTAAAATACATTGAGTATCTCTATCTCTCTATCACTCTCTCTATCTCTCTCTATCTCTATCTCTATCTCTCTATCTAACTCTCTCGTGGCTCTGCCACAAGAGAAGGTCATCACGATAAAGATTGGGGTCTAACTTGAATGACATCATGAAATGTCTTTCTCTCGGTATCTGTCTGTCTCTCTGTGCCATAACTTTATAAATGGTCCTAACCTGACAGAAGATCCGTCCGTGAGGAGAAAGGAAGATGATTATTTAACAACCCACAGATTCCCCTATAAGTGTGACACCGGCCCATCAACATTTTATTATCCTTTATTACAAAACCCCACAAGACTCAGGTTAGGGTTTCGTCTCATAATATTGCATAACTACTCTCCTACACCACTTTTCTCTTCTTTAATAACAAAGATTCATTTACCTTTTCATTATGCTCATGGGGGTAATAATTTAGACCGATTACAAGCGTAGCCTTGTTGGCGTAATAACACAGACAACTAAAGACGCTTTGTTCCACAAAACTGGTGTTGCTAATAAAAAGCACTCCCTCTATCCCTCGATCCCTATTGTCCCCCACTCCATGGCCCTCTATCCCTCGATCCCTAGTGTCCCCCACTCCGTGGCCCTCTATCCCTCGATCCCTAGTGTCCCCCACTCCGTGGCCCTCTATCCCTCGATCCCTAGTGTCCCCCACTCCGTGACCCTCCCAGGGCCAAAAGGGAGATGTAAACATTGTTCGGTCATTCAATCCTTCACATTAGGGCCAGTGCTTTTGACAAGAAGCCTTGCATCTCAAGGACAATGCGGACCACGTTCTTCTCTCTCCCCCGAGCGGGGACGCCGGTTCTGACTTCTACCTCATCTTTGATACACTATATCCCAGGCTGCATTTCACCTGAAACAGTCAGCCACTGTAGCCACCAAGCAAGAAGACACACTTAGCGAAAAAGCAAGCCGCACTCCATTGCTGAAAGATGGAGATGATACAACAATTATTAGATAGTTTGTTAACTCGCACTAAACAGTTTTTTAAGTCGTTCTGATTTTTATTTAGCTTATGTATTTCACCCAAACCAACTGTTGCCACCAAGCAAGATACACTTAGATAGAAGATTAGGGGGAATAGTAAAATAGTGTTATTGCAGCCTATTGTTGCCTGTAAATTGTGAATATGATTTCAAATTGTGGAAAGCATTGTCTATGGGTCCATTACTGCTTCCCTAACTCTCTACCATGGTTAGTAACAATTTCATTAAGGTTCTGCGTATAAGCTGCTTGTAAAACATAGTTCTACTGTTTCCTAAGCATTTGTAAATCCTTTGTAAATGATCATATTGTGTATGGCAATGTCTAGCATCACTTAAGATAATTATCAATTGCCAGCTAGTCGTCAGCAGTGGTCGAATGTAGACATTTTCCTCTTAAGAATGAGAGACAGCAGAACGGGGAAATTCAGTACATTTCTGTTCAAGTGCACCACAGAAAAGCAACCAAAACAACCACTTGTCATGACAGTCCTATATCAATTTAAAACAATTTCAGATTCAACACCTGGTTCTTAGTGGGTTTTCTCATGATTCATTTTGACTTTTTTGGGGGAACTGTCACTCCAAATGGCAATTGTTCAAACCAACACTTTAAGTACAGTATACTGAAAATGACATATCATAGTGTTAAGTGTTTTATAGGCCGATCCCACAGGAGGCTGCTGAGGGGAGAACGGTTCATAATAAAGGCCGGAACGGCCTTAATCATGTGATCTGATCAATTATTTTTTATAAAATGTCCTTTTCTCCTTCTATAAACTATGTAACACCTTGACACATCTTAAGTGAATCATCAAATGAGTAGCATAATGAAGAGAGAGGTCAGACTCACCATGTGCTTTTCACTATAGTCCGCCTTCAATGAACATTTCACCCAGTAAGAAGTTGTCATGGGTGTTGCATTTTTGCTGGTGTTTTTTATAATGGGGTAACACCTGTGACATGACATTGAGGAACGGCTATTCTCTGTCAAAAATTGATATTATTTAGTTTATATTTTAGTTTTTAAAGTAATCCCCTAAATTACTATAATAATTTCCTTTGTATTATGATATTCTTTTTTTTTTTACAAATAATATGCCACTAAACCATGACTTCTTATCCAAGGGACAAGCCATTGTTCTACGATATATAAATACAATTACATATGGTTGATGAACAAAAAAACACTTCAATGAAAACAAAAACATAGAGTTTGTGTCATTATCTGAAGTTTTGAAGGGGTTTTCCTGGTGGTTAAGGTGAGGGACAGGAAAGACAACATTTTAATAGAATGACCAAATAATAATAATAATAATGACAACAATAATAATATGTTGATGGGTGCTTATATTTGTCCTATTTCACACATTTACTAGTGTGTGTCTTAATTACTAATGTATTTATCTTACTATGTATTCGTCTGTCTGTCTGTCTGTCTGTCTGTCTGTCTGTCTGTCTGTCTGTCTGTCTGTCTGTCTGTCTGTCTGTCTGTCTGTCTGTCTGTCTGTCTGTCTGTCTGTCTGTCTGTCTGTCTGTCTGTCTGTCTGTCTGTCTGGAGGATAATGTATTGTGTTGACTGTTCTGCTGAAGACACTAACACCGTACACACTCAAGTTGTACAACTGATGTTCAATGCATTTGGGCACAACGGTTGTGATACAACAGTCAGTTTTTTCAGCAGAAAATTATTAGACAACCTTTGCATGTGACAACGCACAACGACAACGCACAACGACAACGCACTAAGGTTGTGTGAACTTTTGTGTGCAGGCAAACTCTCCGTGATTTATTACTCTATGGATTATTCCCACTTTATAATGGATGCAAGTTTGTTTTGGAAGAGAAAAGGAAACATGTTTCTGGAGGGGCGGTGGCATGTAACAGTCAGAACTATTAGCTGACTGCATGGGTTGGAATTGGGAGGCGGTGCTGTGAATATGACAAGGCTCTATGTCTTATCAATGCTTTATGTCTCACAAGGGACAGAGTTAATCAGTTGTGTATGTTTTCAGAGAGTGGAGAGTGAAGATAAATATTTAAGGTGTCAAGAGCTATCTCTCTAGTATGTTTGTGCTAACATTCCACTCCTTGCCACTCCTTGTCATGTCAAACATAGCAGTGGTACAGAGTAAAAGGAGGAGAATGTTAGCACAAAACAGGTTCTGGATTTCAGGCTATTACCTCCCATCTTTCAGAGTTAATGTTAAACATATAGTTTCATGTATAGGTGGGCTTGGAGATTGCTTATTGTGGTGAAATTCACTAAAGCCGTTTGAGCTTTTTGTTGACAGCGTTCATCACCATTACCACGATTACCACACATAGACATACTGTAGCATTTCAATTTAAACTGCCATAGAATGCAGTTATATTTCAAATACTTGTAAAACTTTTTTTAATCATCTTAAAATGGAATTTAACCTTGAAACAATTTTTTCATACATTTTTCATTGGTCCACTTTTGATATAGTCCCACAAAATTGTGCATTTCAACATTCACATTTTCACTATATGACAGTATATGGCTTTCAGTCTTCCAATGCTTCATATAATCTACACTTTTGCTCTGAGAACTGACAAAATAATTCAAGATTGTTTGCTTGTCTGTATATTTGTCTATTTGATCCATTTTATACTTCTTGGCCAGGTCTACCTTGCAAAATAGGTCTTCTGACATCAATTATGAATTCCTGGTTTAATAAATGTTAAATATGCAGTATATATATATTTTTTTATAAAAATGTAGTCAATTCAATCTAAAGTGCACCAGTTGTGTAAATAAGGTGTACATAAAATCTCTCTCCACTGCACTATACTGTAGAATTGGCTCTGGACTGGTGATATGTCATCAAGTGGGAAAGTAATCTACAGAAGGAGAGAAACGATGATGATGGATTCTATATCTAAGCTTCCTTTGTTTCACGGTGTTCCTCAATGAGCTTGCAAATTGCTCTGATCTTAAACACAAAGCGCTCTCTCACTCCCTTTAACTGACTGGATAAGCGGCCCGGTGGGACCCCGGCAGGACGATGTGAATCGGTGAGAAACGACAGAGGATAAGAATCTCTTCCCTACATCAAAGGCTGAGTCACCTCTTTCATTCATGTCTACGCTCTTAGAAAAAAATGGTTTGACTGTCCACATAGGAGAACCCTTTGTAGAACCCTTTTTGGTTCCAGGTAGAACCCTTTTGGGTTCCATGTAGGACCCTTTCCACAGAGGGTTCTACATGGAACCCAAAAGGGTTCTATGGGGAACCAAAAAGGGTTCTCCCTAGAATGAAACAGGGTTCTCCTGTGGGGACAGCTGTAGAACCCTTTTGGATCTCTTTTCTCTAGGTCTAGCTCTATCAGAGGCAACACCTCTCCTTCATTTGCATCTCACTGAGTTTTGCCTCTGTTGTATCATATCTGCTGTTGTAATTTGGACACAATCTCCCATTAATTAAAGTTAGAATCCTTAATTGAAACAATAACAAAGTGGCCTCCCCGCCCATTTCGCTTAAAAATCTAGGGGATGGGGCTAGAGAAATGCATAGACAGAGCTATGGATGCAAAGACTGACCATCCATTATATCAAATGTATAATATTAACCACGTTTTGAGGCTATACAGTGTTTGTTTACATTTATGTTGTTTACAAACATTGGAATAAAAAAGCGTATATTTTAGGTTCTGATTAGGTACAACCTTTGAACTAAGCTCATGAGGCATTTATCAGTTACATTCTTGAAGAATGAATGTGTAAATATAAATAATTTATGTCCAAAAATGATTGTAGTGTAGCAACTTAGGACTCTAGCTTTAAGGCTATATATACTCAGTAACAATTCCTGATCAAGTGCATGAACTACAGTCTTTGGGCTACTCCCAAATTGACCCATATACCCTGTGCCTGATGCACTTGATCTGAGGGGATTGGACAGGTGTAAGCAATATGGTAATAGCACTATTTGCATTTAGGGAAGCACATCTTCAGAATTACAGATTATCAGAATTACAGATAACAGTATATTACTTCACACTGTAAAACGTACCCTGTAAAGTTTAATATGAGTGGTTTGTATCTCTAATTCCATGCTGTCAATCAACTAAACCCAACCCTCCCTCATTTTCAACCATGGAATTAGAATGACTTAGTAAATAATATTTTTTTTGTAATTTAGCACACACTCTTATGCAGAGCAATTTACAGTAGTAATTAGTGTTAAGTACATTGCAGATTGGCAGATTTTTTTTCACCTAGTCGGCTCCAGGGATTCAAACCAGCAACTTTTTGGTTACTGACCCAACACTCAGCTAGGCTACTTGCAGTGTACCCAGTTTGACACTTGATCTTACCTTTTGTATTAAATACGATGTCATTGTATGTTCATGGTGGATTCTATTCTCTGCACTATTAGGATGTTGTGCGTCTGTTCCGGCCCAGAGATGGAAATCAGGTTCATTGTTAATATACAACGTCCTTTAGAAATCAAATCATCACATAATAACTTCACACACTATGGTAGTTCATCCTCAAACAATAGGAGAAGCTGATAGCAGGGTCTGTGGGATAGCAGCTCATCATGTATGGGACTTAATATGCCTCCAAAATGGCACCCTATCCCCTTTATAGTGCACAATTTTTTACCAGGGGCACATTGTCCTCTGGATAAAACTAGTACACTATAAAGGGAATGGGCTGCTTTTTGGGACGCAGTTTCATCTATGACCTGAACTATGGGCTCCATTAATCAAAGGGCTTGTTATTGCCAATGAGAGCTCACTTGATTGCCTAGGCTTTCCTCTCACACATATTTTGCTACTGTAGTATAACCATCTGCCTGAGTTTTGTTCTCTCTTTCCCCTCCTGTATATTTTGCAACAAGCGGAGGGAGGGTTCTTTCTCATCGGAGTGCTGAAAAGAGTCATTGTCTGGGCCCCTGAGCACCTGGACAGAGTTATCTCACTGTGGCACTGGCCCTCTCTCAACCTCTCTTTCTCTCTACCTCTCTTTCTCTCTACCTCTCTTTCTCTCACTGGATTGCTCTCGTCCTCCGCCCCACATGCAGGAGATGCTCTCTCTCCCTCTCTCCACCCCATGTGTCCTCTATCTCTCTCTATCTCTCTCTCCCTCCCTTCCTCCCTCCACGCTCCAGAGATCTAGCACCATCTTTTCTCTCTCATCCTTATGGTGTTTCTTCCAGGCAGGCCATGAACTGGTGGCTGGCATTAGAGCTCACTCCCTGGCCGTCCCATCACTGATCAGATGGGTCTTAAGGGCCTGCCACTCACCAGTGATCTGATCAGCCACAAGAGGGGCACAGCCACTCTCAGTTAGGCTACTAGCTACCTGGGTCGTGTTCATTAGGGCAAAATATAGCAAAAAATATTGTGCAAGTTCAGATAACAGCTCCCTGTTTCATTCCATTTTGGACACTGTTTTATACCGTTCCCTGTCTTCTGAACATGAACCTGTATATGTGCTGGGTTGTGGAGATTGGTCAGGTTGCAGGGGTTGTGGATTATGATTCTGCAGTGTTAAAGTGTTTAAATCATATTCAGCATAATTAAATAGTTTCATAATTCCTGAATTCATACCTACATTATCTTGTCAATAGTCTCCTATTAACACATGCTGTTGCCACAATTAGCTGTCTGGGTGTGTGTTGAGTCTAAGTGGTGTTGAGGTGTGGTGGGGTGGGAAGTAAAAGACTTGACCTCCATTAGAAGGTGTGGAACCCCAATTAACCTGACCGTCCAGCCCTGGAGGAGCACAGCACCTGGCCACACCTTCTCACAACACATCTGTACGTTTTCTGGATGTTTTTCACATCACCTATCGCCGTCTACCACCATAGCCATACAACTGTATTTATAGTGTCAAGTTGTGAAGGAAAATTCTATACACTTTTTATTTAACATTTATTTAACCAGCTAAGACCCATTAAGGTTAAAAACCTCTTTTGCGAGGACAACCTGGTAAGAAAACGATTGTTTCCCCATCTCAGTTCTAGCCTTAGGAACAGACAAGGATATCAGCGACTGTGAACAAAGATCTAGTGAGGATAATAACAAATATCAACTGCAGTACAGTTCAACTATCTTGAGCATTATTGAATGTTATTATAAGATGCCATTGTTAAAAGATGCATTGTTGCCTTGCTTTTGCCACTGTCAGGCTGACCTATGACATATGGTTCCACTGCAACCCATGCAATTACAACCCATATGGAATAATCTGTAGGCCTACTTTAGTTCCTTCTTTGCATGGAATTCCTGATTATCATCAATGTCTCCAATCCTGATGCATATCAAATTTTCATTTCCAGAGCATTTGAAGACTATTTGCATAAACAATTTAAATAGGATGAGCCCATGACTGCAAAGTACCGCAAGCAAAGCAATGTGTCTGGCGATAACTCATTTAGTCTATAATCTTAACTGATCTGTTTGCTTTCCCTTCTTTGTTTTTCATCTCACTCTCTCTACAGTATCTCTCTCTCTCCATTCCTGCCCTGGCTTTCCTCTTGCTCAGTCTCTCTGGGTCTCTCTCTCTCATTAGGAAGTGTTAGAAACTTGCTGAAGTGAAAAATGCACCGGCGAGAGCTCGTTGTCCTCATTAGAACAAGAAGACAAGAAGAGTGACAAGAGGCAACGAAGGGGAAACAATGGCGACAGTGTTTGATTCTCGAGCCCCGAGCCGGTCGACGGCTTTGTCCCCCCGGAGAACAAAAGCATTTGTTTGCATGTGTTCAACTCCATTCAACTTCACCACGTCCAGGTGCAAAAACTAACTTTGCGAAGAACATCACAACTCATCACACCTTTGCACGGCTGATGACCGGCCAGCAGTCTCCCCCAATCCTCCGGCCGTGGCTGATCAAAGCTCTTCTGTTACAATGTAAATAATGTGCGGACAAATGAATTCTCACTCATTACTTGCATGGCTTTGACTGTAAAGACACAGACAATAATTTGGTGGTAGGCCTACAGTAATCTCTCTCTCTTTCGCTCGCTGGGGCTATTTTGGGGAGTTCACACACATAGGCCTATACAGCACGTGCGCATGGGTACACACACTCACTCTTCTATTTTACACACACACATACACACACACTGGGCGGTGTTAGAATTATTTAACACCAATCAGGTTTGGTGATGTTGTTTGTGAACTTGATCTTGGCAACCATTTACAGTACCAGCCAAAAGTTTTGACACACCTACTCATTCAAGGGTTTTTCTTTATTTAGTCTATTTTCTACATTGTAGAATAATACTGAAGACATCAAAACTATGAAATAACACATATGGATTCATGTAGTAACCAAAAAAGTGTTAAACAAATCAAAATATATTTTAGATTTTAGATTCTTCAAAGTAGCCACCCTTTGACTTGGTGACAGCTTTGTAAACTCTTTGGAACGATCTTTTGAAAGTTATTAGAGCAATGCATGATGGGCAATGGTGTTCTACACTGACTTTATTTTGTGTCCCACATTTATTTATATATAAAAAAAATGTTTTAACAACCCAATATTGTTAATCCACCAGGTTGTCACCAAAATAATCATAATATAATAGTAGCCTTTCGTGTTTTTTTTATTTATTAATTTCAATACAGAATTTTTTTATATACATATATATTTTTGTATTTTACCCCCCTTTTTCTCCCCTATTTCGATGTTGTCTCATCGCTGCAACTGCCCAATGGGCTCGGGAGTGGCGAAGGTCAAGTCCTGTGTCCTCCGAAACATGACCAGCCTAACCGCGCTCCTTAACACCTGCCAGCTTTACCCGGAAGCCAGCTGCACCAATGTGTCAGAGGAAACACCATTCAACTGACGACCGGGGTCAGCCTGCAGGCACCCGGCCCGCCAGAAGAAGTCGCTAGAGTGAGATAAGCCAAGTAAAGCCCCCCATGGTGAAACCCTCCCCTAACCCAAACGGCGCTGGGCCAATTGTGCTCCATCCTATGGGACTCCCGGCCACGGCCGGTTGTGGCACAGTCCAGGAATAAACCCGGGTCTGTAGTAATGCCTCTAGCACTGCTATGCAGTGCCTACGCCACTCGGGACGCCAGCCAATACTATTTTCTATGCTTGTTTTCACTTAATACTTTGGGATACTGGTGTACTTGTAGTCAGAAAGACCCTTTTTTTGGTGTAGGCAACAATAGATCTACATGATTTTCTTCATAAAGCATTTTATATTTTGTGGAGCCTACATTACACACTTTTCTTCATAATGTATTTAATACAAGGCTCAACTTTTTAGTGTATATTACACCATTTCTTTCATAATGAATTTTATACAAGGCTATGTGGAACTGTCTTGGCATAATTATGGACTTGGTCTTTTACCAAATAAGGCAGTCTTCTGTATACCACCCCTACCTTGTCACAACACAACTGATTGTCTTAAACACATTAAGAAGGAAATAAACTCCACAAATGAACTTTTAACAAGGCACACCTGTTTTTTTTTTAATCCATTCCAGGTGACTACCTCATGAAGCTGGTTGAGAGAATGCCAAGAGTGTGCAAAGCCATCATCAAGACAAAGGGTGGCAACTTTGAAGAATCTCAAATATAAAATATATTTTGATTTGTTTAACACTTTTGTGGTTACTACATGATTCCATATGTGTTATTTCATAGTTTTGATGTTTTCACTATTATTCTACAATGTAGAAAACAGTAAAAATAAAGAAAAACCCTTGAATGAGTAAGTGTGTCCAAACTTTTGACTGGTACTGTATAACCCCTAACTTGAGTTCAGTCTTCGCCAATGAGAATCAAGAGGGCCCTAGCTTCGTCCTTCATGGCCGTAGAAAATCCTACATCCATCTCATTAGATCAGAACAGGATGGATCAACACTGATTCATATTACTGAATTGCATCCTAAAAAAGGATAGTTGTGTTTTGCGGCATAACACACTTACATTGTTTGTTGACCCATATGTTTTATTTTATTATATTAGGGATCCCCATTAGCTGCTGCCAAGGCAACAGCTACTCTTCCTGGGGTCCAAACATATTAAGACACTTATATTACACATAAAACAAAATATAAAACAGTACATCATATAAAACTGTCACACCACCACATATACACAACACAAAATATATGATACCACCATACAACAATATTACAATGTATGTGTGTAGAGTGTGTGTGCTAGCGCCCGTGTGTTAATGTCTGTCTGTACCTGTGTCTCTTCACAGTCCCCGCTGTTCCATAAGGTGTATTTGTATCTGTTTTTTAAATCTGATTCTACTGTTTACATCAGTTACCTGATGTGGAATAGAGTTCCATGTAGCCATGGCTCTATGAAGTACTGTTCTGGACTTGGGGATTGCAAAGAGACCTCTGGTGGCATGTCTTGTGGGGTATGCATGGGTGTCCGAGCTATGTGCTAGTAGTTTAAACAGTCACCTTGGTGAATTCAGTTTGTTAACACCTCTTACAAAAACAAGTAGGGATGAAGTCAATCTCTCCTCCACTTTAAACCAGGGGAGATTGACATGCATATCATTAATGTAACCTCTCTGTGTACATTTAAGGGCCAGTCGCACTGCCCTGTTCTGAGCCAATTGCAAGTCCCTCTTTGTGGCACCTGACCACACAACTGAACAGTAGTCCAGGTGCAACAAAATTAGGGCCTGTAGGACCTGCCTTGTTGACAGTGTTGTCAAGAAGGCAACATTGCACTTTATTATAGACAGACTTCTCCCCATCTTAGCTACTATTGTATCAACATGTTTTGACCATAACAGTTTACAATCCAGGGTTACTCCAAGCTGTTTAGTCACCTCAACTTGCTCAAGTTCCACATTATTCATTACAAGATTTAGTTGAGGTTTATGGTTTCGTGAAGGATTTGTCCCAAATACAATGCTTTTAGTTAAAAAATATTTAGGACTAACTTGTTCCTTGCCACCCATTCTGAAACTAACTGCAGCTCTTTGTTAAGTGTTGCAGTCATTTCAGTCGCTGTAGTAGCTGATGTATACAGTGTTGAGTCATACGCATACATAGACACACTGGCTTTACTCAAAGTAATCAAAAAGTAAGGGGCCTAAACAGCTGCCCTGGGGAATTCCTGATTCTATCTGGATTATGTTGGAGAGGCTTCCATTAAGAACACCCTCTGTGTTCTGTTAGACAGGTAACTCTTTATCCACAATATAGCAGGGGGTGTAAAGCCATAACACAAGTTTTTTCATAAACAGACTATGATCGATAACGTCAAAAGCCGTACTGAAGTCTAACAAAACAGCTCCCACAATCATTTTATCATCAATTTATCTTAGCCAATTATCAGTAATTTGTGTAAGTATTGTGCTTGTTGAATGTACTTCCCTATAAGCGTGCTGAAAGTCTGTTGTCAATTTGTTTACAGCAAAATAGCATTGTATCTGGTCAAACACAATTTTTCCCAAAAGTTTACATAAGTGTTGGTAACAAGCTCAATGGTAAGCTATTTGAGCCAATAATTTTCGCTGAATAACTGGTCAGGGCATACTGTAGCACTTTCTATTCAGCTTCAGGCTACTTTGATGTAAGGCTTGACAACACCTGTAGTGACTACTTCTATCCGTCACACCCATTGTTGCTTATCCATTGATCACAAGATATACAGTTGAAGTTGGAAGTTTACATACACTTAGGTTGGAGTCATTAAAACTCATTTTAAAACCACTCCACAAATTTCTTGTTAACAAACTATAGCTTTGGCATGTCGGTTAGGACATCTACTTTGTGCATTACACAAGTAATTTTTCCAACAATTGTTTACAGACAGCTAATTTCACTTATAATCCACTGTATCACAATTCCAGTGGGTCAGAAGTTTACATACACTAAGTTGACTGTGCCTATAAACAGCTTGGAAAATTCCAGAAAATGATGTCATGGCTTTAGAAGCTTCTGACAGGCTAATTGATATAATTTGAGTCAATTGGAGGTGTACCTGTGGATGTATTTCAAGGCCTACCTTCAAACTCAGTGACTCTTTGTTTGACATCATGGGAAAATCAAAAGAAATCAACCAATACCTCAGAAGAAAATTGTAGACCTCCACAAGTCTGGTTAATCCTTGGGAGCAATTTCCAAATGTCTGAAGGTACCACGTTCATCTGTACAAACAATAATAAGCTAGTGTAAACACCATGGGACCACGCAGCCGTCATACCGCTCAGGAAGGAGATCTGTCTCCTAGAGATGAACGTACTTTGGTGCGAAAAGTGCAAGTCAATCCCAAAACAACAGCAAAGGACCTTGTGAAGATGCTGGAGGAAACAGGTCGAAAAGTATCTATATCCACAGTAAAACGAGTCCTATATCAACATAACCTGAAAGGCCGCTCAGCAAGGAAGAAGCCACTGCTCCAAAACCGCCATAAAAAAAGTCAGACTACAGTTTGCAACTGCACATGGGGACAAAGATCATACTTTTTGGAGAAATGTCCTCTGGTCTGAGGAAACAAAAATATAACTTTTTGGTCATAATGACCATCGTTATGTTTGGAGGAAAAAGGGGGAGGCTTGCAAGCCGAAGAACACCATCCCAAATGTGAAGTACGGGGGTGGCAGCATCATGTTGTGGGGTTGCTTTGCTGCAGGAGGGACTTGTGCGCTTCACAAAATAGATGGCATCATGAGGGAGGAAAATTATGTGGATATATTGAAGCAACATCTCAAGACATCAGTCAGGAAGTTAAAGCTTGGTCGCAAATGGGTCTTCCAAATGGACAATGACCCCAAGCATACTTCCAAAGATGTGGCAAAATGGCTTAAGGACAACAAAGTCAAGGTATTGGAGTGGCCATCACAAAGCCCTGACCTCAATCCTATAGAAAATGTGTGGGTAGAACTGAAAAAGCGAGCAAGGAGGCCTACAAACCTAACTCAGTTACACCAGCTCTGTCAGGAGGAATGGGCCAAAATTCACCCAACTTATTGTGGTAAGCTTGTGGAAAGCTACCCGAAACGATTGACCCAAGTTAAACAATTTAAAGGCAATGCTACCAAATACTAATTGAGTGTATGTAAACTTCTGACCCACTGGGAATGTGATGAAAGAAATAAAAGCTGAAATAAATAATCCTCTCTACTATTATTCTGACATTTCACATTCTTAAAATAAAGTGGTGATCCTAACTGACCTAAGACAGGGCATTTTTACTAGGATTAAATGTCAGGAATTGTGAAAAACTGAGTTTAAATGCATTTGGCTATGGTGTATGTAAACTTCCGACTTCAACTGTATCATTGTAATTACACCCAACACAATGTTGAAAACCAGAATGCTTCCTAACACTAGATCACATAACTAGACGTTAGCTGGACGTGGTCCCAACGCTGCCACCAATGTATCGGAATAAAGTGAAAGCTGCAACAGGGACTCTAACCAGGGCTCATACGTGGCAAAGTAAACTCTAAGGGCTGCTAACATGAAAGCCTAGTAGGCCTCGGGCAGTAGGCCTACAATGCTGACATATGCCTTGTTACAATAGCCTAAGTATATAACATGATTGACACAACCGTAATAATAATCATTAAACGGCCTTGGACGTGTCATAAGTGTATGCCAACATAATTCATTATTTTACATTAACCTGTTTAACTGCATTGATATGGCTTAACTGATCATAGTCCAGACTCGTTATAGATGCAAATAACATGCAGTTGATTCAGGGGAATTTAAACATATATATATATTTTTTTTTAGGTCTTCTGTTTTCCCACCTTTGTTGGTGAATTCATTTCCCATCATGAAAATGTATCCCCATTCCCAATCAAATACCTTCATCGATATCACAATTTGTTGGGGGGACAAATACAGCTTTTTACTCCAATTTGGCAACCCTCATAGAATCCAACATAGCACCAGTATCCCAAAGTATTAAGCAAAAACAACCATAGAAAAAACGTAAGGCTACTATTATATTATAAGTATTTCGGGTAACAATCTGGTTGATTAACAATATTGGGTTGTTAACATGTTTATATATATATATATATATATATATATATATATATATATATATATATATATATATATATATATATATATATATATGTGGGACACAAAAAAGGCAGTGTGGAGCACCATTGCCCAAAATGCATTGCCCCAATAACTTTTAAAAGATTGTTCTGAAGTTTTCCCCACAATTTTTTTTATCTATGAATGAAGTCACACAAAAATGTGTGTATATTGCTACGATTTAAGTCTCACAAAAATATATGTATTTTCACACGAATTAAGCCACACAAAAACGCACAAAATCTGCTGAAATACTTTTTGTACATATTTGCACGAACTGAGTGTGAGATTGTGTTGGAAATGTATACACTTGAACGTACTGCTGTCAGTGTTCTACAATTTTGCCATCTGTAGTCTAAAAGCATCCACAGTAATTAGCATCCATTTGAATGGCTTAAATTCCATACTTTGACACCTTGCACTTTCCCCAATGAATAAGTTGACACGCAAAAATTGTACCTGCCACACATGTCCTTGAGTAGCCGACCGTCAATATAAAAGTGTATGTCATTATATCTTTATCCTGTTACGTTAAACATTCCTATTAACAACAATATTCCAGGAGGCTTTTGGTTTATGATTCCATGCTGCAGATACTGGGGCCTGATATTTTGATAAGGGCAGAGTTGGGTTACCCTCAGCTGCTCTGGGGAGAGAGCGAGAGAGAGAGAGCGAGGGAGGATTTTCGCATTCTTATAAAGACCGCTGGATGCGCTTGTAGTGCTCAGTAGACAGACACACATAGAGAATACAGTTGTGGCAGGACTGGACCGGTAACGCAGAATGGCTCAGAACGGAACTACAGAGAACGGGGTGACCGGGGCGAATGGCGATGGGAGCCCTCCCATGCCTTTTCCCCAGCCCGTCAAAGTGCAGGAGATACGCCACACCAAGGTGAGACGCACGTCTTATTAAGTAACATAGCAGCAATCACTGAATAGTGAAAATGTAATGTGAAAAAAAGTATTAAGCCGAAACATCTGAAACACCGGTATGCACAACTTTCGAAACTTTTTAACTGTTTTGAACTATATAAATATATAAGTTTAGAAACTTTTTAACTGTTTTGAACATAGTACTACTGCATTGTTGGGAAAGAGCATTCAAGAAAATAATTTCACTGTGCTAGTTAGTGCACGTACTGTACTAGTTAGTGCACGTGACCATAAAAATGTGAAACTTGAGTGTAAGGTATAAGGTATAATATAATGTCAAAGTACATGTTTAAGACATCATAAGCCAGGGCAGGTGAATTTCGTCAAGTTATTCTAATGCATGTTAGTCTGTAGCCTGTGCACAGGCTAGAGTTTGTGGTTTGCCTGTTGGTGTGCTATTCATGTCTTCATATTGGAGTTGGATCCAAAAGATTGCATTAAAAATATATTTGAAAACCAAAAAACACACTTGAGTTATGCTCCTGTGTTATATAGCTTACTGATAGTAGCCTAATGGACAAGAGTAAAACAGTATTTTTTTAAAACAGCATCTTTCTTTGTGTCCAACAGATTTTTATCAACAATGAGTGGCACACCTCTCTCAAAGGAAAGACGTTTCAGACCTTCAATCCAGCAACAGGTGTCAAAATCTGTGAAGTGGAAGAAGCAGACAAAGTATGTACCTAAAACATTAATTCATGTTTGATTAGGCCCATGTCTTAATTACTAAGTTGACTTGAGGAAAAAAGGAATGTTTGCTAAATCAAATTAACAGAATTTGATTACTACTACTGCAGTGATCCTGTCTTTTCTCCACCTCTCCATCTCTCTATCTCTCTATCTCTCTTCATCTGGTTCTGATTGCCATTTCAGGGACTGCAGGGGGTCTACTAAAATATATATATATATCAATCAATCAATACCAGTCAATAGGCTACCTGTCAGTAGGCTACCAGTCAATAGGCTACCTGTCAATAATCTACCTGTCAGTAGGCTACCAGTCAATAGGCTACCTGTCAGTAGGCTACCAGTCAATAGGCTACCTGTCAGTTGGCTACCTGTCAATAGGCTACCTGTCAGTAGGCTACCAGTCAATAGGCTAACAGTCAATAGGCTAACAGTCAATAGGCTAACATTGCGGCAAGTGCCGTTCACTGCTGGTAATCCTTCTTGACTTGGACATGTTTGCCAAGACATGGCTAACCTTAGTTTAAACAGCTAAAACTCTTAGCGAAAATCTGTTTGGAGTTACTACCTTTTTAGCTAATAGTCTGTTAGAGACTACACTTCCTCTTCCAATTATAATGTGGGGAGGTCAAAATAATGAAAACTATTTACCAAATATATCATTTGAAAATGTTGATTACTTCTCATTGCCATTATGATTCACCTGATGATTTTTTAAACATTTTACCTTCATTTTACTAGGCAAGTCAATTAAGAACAAATTCTTATTTTCAATGACGGCCTAGGAACAGTGGGTTAACTGCCTTGTTCAGGGGCAGAATGGCAGATTTTTACCTTGGGGATTAGATCTTGCAACCTTTCGGTTACTGGTCCAACACTCTAACCACTAGGCTACCTGCCGCCCACGATAAGATAAGACATGAAATAAATGTTTTTACTAACGAATGACGGGGGTCCCTGGGTCGCCAGTTTACCTGGGAGGGGGTCCCTGGTCAAGAAAAGATTGAAGACCCTTGATCTCGGCCAATATGTTCAATTTCCTTTTCCATAGCCTAATTTAAAACCGAGAGAGTGACTGTCTATCAACTCAATGTCAAGGTCCTTTATTAGGCTACAGACAAAAATACATTTTTGCAAATTAATTAGGCCTATCAATTATCATTAGCCTGCTCATAATTGTAACTTATGCAAAACAATATTACCCATAGAAATGTTTTAGGTAGGTTATCAGTTGTCTGTGTGAAAGCTGTTGATGTGTACCTGCAGGCAGATGTGGACAAGGCTGTAAAGGCTGCCAGGGCGGCCAGCCAGAGGGGCTCGCCGTGGCGAAGGATGGACGTGTCAAGCCGGGGGCGACTCCTGCACAAGCTCGCTGACCTGATGGAGAGGGACCGGGCACTGCTAGCGGTAAGTTGTGGATATAACGGCCTATTAACATTATTTGTCTCTAGACTGTAGAAGGCTACAACTAGCAGCCTATTGGTCAACTTGACATCTGTCACTTGCGTTGTGAAGGTAGCCTATCATCTAGTTTGGGTGTCCAGAGAGAATTGACAGCAGCAGCGCAATGCACCAGACGCTGAAGGTGCATGATCTGTGATTGAAAATCTTTTCCAAGCTTCTATGTCGCGATTCGAGTAATATATATTTTTCAGTTCTACACTTGTTGCTATATAATCCCCACACAACCTTGACATTCATTCTAATATTGTTGGTGAGTGTCTGTGTGACATTAGGCCTGTGTGTGTTACAAGAGAAGACCGTAATTGGGAAAAAGTTTAACTGACATGGAATTGTATTGACAGTGGACTAATGGAAAAAATACCAAAATATAGTTTTGGAGTGTAGTATTAATTTAACCTAAAAAAATATAACAGCCTTTTGTCAATAATCAAATAATGTACATACAAAACATCTATCAAAAACATATTTTTAAGTTGATTGACATAGACTGACCAGGTGAATCCAGGTGAAAGCTACTGTATGATCCCTTATTGATGTCACTTGTTAAATCCACTTCAATCAGTGTAGATGAAGGGGGACACAGGTTAAAGAAGTTTTAAGCCTTGAGACAATTGAGACATGGGTTGTGATTGTGTGCCATTCAGAGGGTGAATGGGCAAGACACAAGATTTAGGTGCCTTTGAACGGGACATGGTAGTAGGTGCCTTTGAACGGGACATGGTGGTAGGTGCCTTTGAACGGGACATGGTGGTAGGTGCCTTTGAACGGGACATGGTGGTAGGTGCCTTTGAACGGGACATGGTGGTAGGTGCCTTTGAACGGGACATGGTGGTAGGTGCCTTTGAACGGGACATGGTGGTAGGTGCCTTTGAACGGGACATGGTGGTAGGTGCCTTTGAACGGGACGTGGTGGTAGGTGCCTTTGAACGGGACATGGTGGTAGGTGCCTTTGAACGGGACATGGTGGTAGGTGCCTTTGAACGGGACATGGTGGTAGGTGCCTTTGAACGGGACATGGTGGTAGGTGCCTTTGAACGGGACATGGTGGTAGGTGCCTTTGAACGGGACATGGTGGTAGGTGCCTTTGAACGGGACATGGTGGTAGGTGCCTTTGAACGGGACATGGTGGTAGGTGCCTTTGAACGGGACATGGTGGTAGGTGCCTTTGAACGGGACATGGTGGTAGGTGCCTTTGAACGGGACATGGTGGTAGGTGCCTTTGAACGGGACATGGTGGTAGGTGCCTTTGAACGGGACATGGTGGTAGGTGCCTTTGAACGGGACATGGTAGTAGGTGCCTTTGAACGGGACATGGTGGTAGGTGCCTTTGAACGGGACATGGTAGTAGGCACCTTTGAACGGGACATGGTGGTAGGTGCCTTTGAACGGGACATGGTGGTAGGTGCCTTTGAACGGGACATGGTAGTAGGTGCCAGGTGGGTGCAACTGAATATTAAGAAGGTGTTCATAATGTTTGGTATATTCAGTGTATAGATGAGTTAGAACAATGTTTTGGCCAACTTAAAATGTGAGGCTTATGCTACACCATCATTTGGTGGGTGTTTATATTTCTCCTATTTCATATATGTGCAAGGTTGTATTAATATGCATGTATGAATTGGAAATGTGTTTTCTGCATAGCGATATCCCAACTCTCCCTGAGAGGGTCTGCCATAATTAACAGCAACCCCTGGTGCTAGTAGGGTTACGTGTCCTGCTCCAGGCCACGTCAACAGATTCTTCACCTTTGCGGCTCGAGGATTTGAACTAACAACTTTTCAGTTTTTGGCCCAACGTTGAAAAACACAAGGCTACCTGCCGCCACTTCTCCAAAAAGTTGAGTCAACTCAAAAAGGCTGTGGAACTACTGTAGTTACTAAAATATCTTGAGTTGGGCCACCTTGGATTATTTTAGACAGTGCAAATCAGATATTACAGTGGTGGGTGATCCAAGCCAAGTTCCAATGCCTTCTCACATGTTCCAATGCCTTTTCAATTGAGTTTCCAGATTGCATTAGGAGTCAGATTTGTAAATGAAACGTTACAGATGAGAGTGAAGTCATATTATGGGATCGCATGTGGCTGCTAATTGAAAACATGCTCTGGGAGGGCTGCTTGTGCTGGGGTATCGCTAATTACGCTAACCCCTGTTCTGTTTGTGGGGGAAATAAAGACCAGATATTGCGTTTAGCTCAATGAAAAGATACAGGATAAATCTATTGGTGTTCTAGCTCTGTGGCAGTGCTTCGTCTCTCATTATCTGTCCATTTGCATTGGGTTAAATTAGATCTTATTGGTCAGATAGCCTACATATGTCATTGCTGGTGCTGCACTTTATCTGGTTCTCCCATAGAGATAGATAGAGGACTCTAGTGCCCAAAAGTCTGATTTAGCATTGGCAGTGTCATTGAGGCCTTTCACCATTTTGAAGTAGCCAACTCGGTGGGAATTCCAATGGGTTAAGGAGCACAAATGGATGTAGCTGGTCCGCACTCAAAAAGGAGATTCAAGGTTTCTTTATAGTATTTTGTTAATTCGGGGGTAGGTAGATAGACAAACATTTCGGCCTTCCTAAGCCTTCGTCAGTGTAATTCACAAGGATCACATAATTCCATCAGGGTCATCAGGAGGGATCAGCTAATGAACTATACTCGTAAGCAAACATTCATTCCATAACTGCAGGTGGCAGTAAATCGCCAGCCTTGACTTTATACCTGTTCAGACAACACACTCCAGGTGGCAGTATGCACCCTTTCAGTTTGTTTAACAACTCATAGAAGAAGTACTAGAACAAAATTGACTACTTCAAAATGGTGATGCCAGTGCACTCACAGATGCCATAATAGGACTGATACAAAGTCCTCTATCATTCTCTATTGGTTCTCCCAAACCCCAAGGTAAATCAAGCGCACCTCAAATACTTTCAAGTAGGCTTATTTTAAAGTATTTGACGTATGTATTTGACCCAGGTTTTTGGTAAACACTTGACTTGTGTCCCACTTGGCATGAGACAGTCAATTAAAGAACTTGAGCATCATAGCACCATATAAGTGTGCAAATCATGTTTGACACAGTGGGTCTCACCATACAATATTTTTCTCTTCCCCAACACATTCGGCTTAGTGGTTTCAAGCAGCTTGTGTCCGTCAAAGAGTTTAGTAACTTACGTACAGTCACTTTTTGAAATACTGTCAAATGCACAATGTCATGGATTGCTTTTGTCAAGGTTTCTGTCCACCCCTCTGCTCTATAGAAATTATTATTCATCTAGATTTCAAAAACATTTGATATGACATTCAGATTCAGATGGATCTGTTGTATTTTCTGGTCATCTAATGTTCCAGCTCACAGCAGCCTTGGCTACACAGAGAGACAACCGTGCTAGCGATGGCAGCCATGCCGTACCCTGGCCTCTGCTCAGCCTCCTATTAGCATTATTATTATTAGCATTATTACTTTTCTTTCTGAACCCATGAACTCCCACAGCATATTCACTTCTTGGCGCACGTCGAGGGCATAAAACATTGTTTTGTAGCAACCAAGGGGTTGATGGTGCTGCGCTTGCAGCCGACTGAGTAAAAGATGACAGAAACTATCAAAATAGATTTTTGAGAACATATATTATTAGTTATTTTTTGTTCCACAACAGATATTTTTTTCTCCTATTGAGATGATTCTGCCTCAGGTTTCCCAGAAGTTAGGATAGCCTGCATTAATGTGGCCTTAATGCACTATGCTCAATGTTTCTGATTCTCTTTTACAGACTATGGAGACTATAGACACTGGGAAGCCATTCCTACATTCTTTCTTCATTGATCTGGACGGCAGCATCAAAACCCTTAGATACTATGCCGGTTGGGCCGACAAGATACATGGCAAAACCATGCCTGTAGGTAAGTGTCTCTGTGCTGCTTTAAAACCTTTTAGATTGCCAGGCTATTACTTTCACCTACAGGTATAGTGCATTATGATCTGTTAAAAGCACGTAGGATTACGACTCCTTATAACGTCTCATTATCATCTCGTAATGATCCAGTTATTACCATTTCATACATTTATAATACAACAAGATTTCCAAACAGTGTTATTATATGCTTATCACAGGTAATAATGCATTATAACAGCCAGCTTTTATTAAAGTATTTCCCAAAAAGGTCCATGACCTGTCAATCTGATCAAGCTGTTTCGCAACAATCACTTGTCTCTCTCCTTTGTGGCGTAATGGCTCACATAGACTTTCTGTCCACTATATGATTAGCCCACTGGTTCCGCCCAGTCGTCAAGAAACAAGTTAATTAGCGGTCGAGTCACTCAGCCAATCTGTCAATTGTCCGCAGCCCTGGGTGGCATCTCGTCCGTCCTCTTAATACTTCCCCCTATTGCAGTGTCAAAAACCATCCTCGGCTGCCACGGCAGGACGTCAGATAGACAAAACAGGCTTCCCTCTTTCCTCCTGATTAGATTCCAATGGGGCAGTTGAGAGACGAAAGGCTGGCGAGGACAAAGGAAGAGGAAGAGGGGGCTGATGGTAATCAGCGAGGTGCAACAGTCTGTGTCGGGATTAGCTGAGAATCAGACACTCCAGATCAGTGCCTGATCAACGCCTCTGAGTTAGCCCCCCCTCTCCTCTCCTCTCTCCTCTCTTCTCTCCTCTCTTCTCTCCTCACTCCTCTCTTCTCTCCTCACTCCTCTCTTCTCTCCTCTCTTCTCTCCTCTCTTCTCTCTTCTCTCTCCTTTCTCCTCTCTTCTCTCTCTCTCCCCTCTCTCTCTCTCTCTCCCTCTCCTCTCCTCTCCTCTCCTCTCCTCTCCTCTCCTCTCCTCTCCTCTCCTCTCCTCTCCTCTCCTCTCCTCTCCTCTCCTCTCCTCTCCTCTCCTCTCCTCTCCTCTCCTCTCTCCTCTTTGCTCTACTCTCTCCTCTCTTCTCTCGTCTCTTCTGTCTCCTCTCCTTTATCCTCTTACCGCTCTCTGTATCAGGAGCAAGTCACTGACTTAGATCATTATTTTCCTTTTGTAGATATCTGCAAGGCCCTCTCCTCTATCAGCCTCTGTCAGTAGCAACTCCCAGACTAAGATGACTATCCCCTGGTATAATAGTCTGTATAAGTCACTCCTCTACCTGTCAGGAACAACTCCCAGACTAAGGTGACTATCCCCTGGTATAATAGTCTGTATAAGTCACTCCTCTACCTGTCAGGAACAACTCCCAGACTAAGGTGACTATCCCCTGGTATAATAGTATGTATATAGTCACTCCTCTACCTGCCAGTAGCAACTTGGTGACTAAGAAACAGCTCTGGGCCTTGGCCCGGAGTCTGGTTGAGCAGGTAACACTCTCACCTTTAGAACCATATAATACCCCCTGAGATGGGGCTGCTGGTTTCTGCTCTCTCTACTCTGTCTCTCTACTCCTAACCTGTCATGAAAATAATACAAATACCAAAGGAGTTTGGAATTCCTCTCTCCTTAAAAAAAACACACAAAAAAACCCGCTCTGGGCCTAAATAAGCAAAGGTGCACTGCTCAAAAGTAGTACACTACATAGGAAATAGGGTGCCATTTGGGACACAGTCTAATTCCCTGTACTCTACTGTACATCCCATGTCCACTCCCCTGACTATGGAAATGGAACCTTTGATAAGCTGTAAAGTGTGGGATGAGTGGGCTCACCCAGGACACAGGGAGATAATGGATCCTGGGTGTGTAGGAGTCTGTCTGGCTGTAATCACCACATACATCAATAGAAGAAACAAGACAAGGTCAGAGTCCCGGAGTGAGACTGTCAGATTGAACCCGTTATCTAGGCTATCAGCTGGGCTTTTGACATGTCCGTGTGTGGAAGTGGAGGGGGATCATGCAAAATGTCACGGAAGGAAGAAAGGTGCCAAAAGTAGAGCACTATATCGGGAATAGGGTGTCATTAAGGCAGCACTGGAGTGAGTAAGTTGTTCCCGCTAGTTGCTATGTCAGAAGGGTGGACCTTAGTTGCACAGATACTGTGGTACAGTAGTGAAAAAGGATTTTGGAATGTCTTGTGTTGGTGTAAATTCATGTTACTGTGCAGTATTATACATGTATTTTTATAATAGACAGTTTCCTGTCTTTGTTTTATGTCGGACTACCTTAAGAGTTGTGCTGTTAGAGTTGAGGGCACTAAAAAGTTTGGTTGCACCACAGTAGACTATTGGTGGAACAATTGCTGCAACGTATGTGCAACATGGCACACTAACATGTTGTAACCACAGTTGTTTGTGCAGGGTTTTAACAAACCTTTAGTACCCACAACACCCCAAGTAAGTACATTCTGCTGAACAGAGTAGTTTAAGGTCAAGTCTATCGCATAAACATTCCAACTTAACTTATTTATAGTTCGACTGTATTTACCCTAAAAAGCCAGTTGACTACTACAGACAAAGAGGAGGGTGGGACATTGCATTCCCCCCGCCCTGGGGGGGGAGGGGTTAGAGATGGGGGACGCTTTTAATTGCCCCTCCATTCCAAGAAGGTCAAGGGTGACATTTCACTCCAAACAATAGGCTTAATAGTCTGGTTATTGGGGTCTCTGTATCTGCCCGCTCTATTTCCTTCTATTAAACAGGACTTTCAGCCATGTGAGTAGCAAGGCACAGGGACTTTTAGGACGGGCAGAGGGGGAACATGACTGTGTGCTCCCCGTTTATATGGAGACTTTAATAAGGATATTTTTCACCATCATTTCGAAAATGCAAATGGTTGATGTAGCAAAATAAATGGGAAAGGATGCCACATTTAAACAGACTTTAAACTAAATAAATGAGAAAGGATGCCACATTTAAACAGACTTTAAACTAAATAAATGAGAAAGGATGCCACATTTAAACAGACTTTAAACTGAATAAATGAGAAAGGATGCCACATTTAAACATACTTAAACTAAATAAATGGGAAAGGATACCACATTTAAACAGACTTTAAACTGAATAAATGAGAAAGGATGCCACATTTAAACATACTTAAACTAAATAAATGGGAAAGGATGCCACATTTAAACATACTTAAACTAAATAAATGGGAAAGGATGCCACATTTAAACAGACTTTAAACTAAATAAATGGGAAAGGATGCCACATTTAAACATACTTAAACTAAATAAATGGGAAAGGATGCCACATTTAAACAGACTTTAAACTAAATAAATGAGAAAGGATGCCACATTTAAACAGACTTTAAACTAAATAAATGGGAAAGGATGCCACATTTAAACAGACTTTAAACTTAATAAATGAGAAAGGATGCCACATTTAAACAGACTTTAAACTAAATAAATGAGAAAGGATGCCACATTTAAACAGACTTTAAACTTAATAAATGAGAAAGGATGCCACATTTAAACAGACTTTAAACTAAATAAATGGGAAAGGATGCCACATTCAAACAGACTCTAAACCTGAAGTAATATGTCATTTGGAGTGGAGAGAGATTGATAATGAGTCTCTTGTTGTTGTGTTGTTGTTTTCCAGATGACACGTTTATGTGTTTCACCAGACATGAGCCCATAGGTGTGTGTGGAGCCATCATCCCAGTAAGTCAGACCAGTGTTTTGTGTTTGTGACTCTGTAATAATAATACATGTAGAATCTGCTGGCAGGGTGTGAACAAGTACTAAACACATGCTACTGCTGTACAACAGCTAAACACAATGACTTGGCAAATAGAAGTGGTCAATTTGACCTACATTGACTGAAAGATGCATGCGTACACACGCATGCACCCAGCCACCCACCCACCCAGCCACCCACCCAGCCACCCACCCAGCCACCCAGCCACCCACCCACCCAACGACCAGAGGTGTACAGTGTCTGAGGTGTACAGTGTCTGAGGTGTACAGTGCAGTGAGTTTACCTTCACTGTAACAGAATCCCCACAGACGATAACCATGGGACACAGATACAGTACAGGCCTACAGTACAGCAGACTGTTGGACATTTACGATAGTGATGGACGCACCAATACCCTCCTTTATTCTAGAGACAAGGGAGGATGTTATCGTGAGTGTGCGTGTGTGTGTGTGTGTGCGTGCGTGCGTGCGTGCGTGCGTGCGTGCCTGTGTCTGTGTCTGTGTGTGTGTGTGTGTGTGTGTGTGTGTGTGTGTGTGTGTGTGTGTGTGTGTGTGTGTGTGTGTGTGTGTGTGTGTGTGTGTGTGTGTTTCTGTGCCAACACAAGAGCCGTTCATCATGCTTTTTACTGTCAGTGCTGTCACCCCAAAAACCATATTGTTGTGTGCCTCAGCACCAAGGGCATTACGTGTCCCTGGCACATACAGAAATATAACTCTTAGCATGCGTGTTGACAGTCATAGATCAGTAGAGCTGCAGCAATAACCAGATAGTTCAATCAGTCTGCGCCCCAAATGGCACCCTAGTACCTACATAGTGCACTACTTTTTGACTGACCACTATAGGCTGTAGTGCACTACATTTGACTGAGCACTATAGGCTGTAGTGCACTACTTTTGACTGAGCACTATAGGCTGTAGTGCACTACTTTTGTGACTGAGCACTATAGGCTATAGTGCACTACATTTGACTGAGCATTATAGGCTGTAGTGCACTACTTTTGACTGAGCATTATAGGCTGTAGTGCACTACTTTTGACTGAGCACTATAGGCTGTAGTGCACTACTTTTGACTGAGCACTACAGGCTATAGTGCACTACATTTGACTGAGCATTATAGGCTGTAGTGCACTATATAGGGAATAGGGTTCCATTTGGAATGCATTAGAGTAAATTATCCCATTATATTCTCAGGTAAGATCTTTCTTGAAAGTGCATTTTGAGGTAAATGCAACTTTATTTGGAATGATACAAAAATTAAGCTTTGAGTTTGGATTGGTCTTTAAAAATAATGTTTGTAAGTGGTCGCAGTAAACTGTATTTTACCTAAGGTTCCAACTTCAACTCCATCTGAGGGTGAAATTAAATCCTGGACATGTACTGGAAATCTAATCCTAATCTCTACCTTTCTTCACAAAGCATTCTCTCTCTAAATCCAACTGAAGTGTACCGTTACAGGAACATGACTGTTTACAACTATACATTAAGGCTACGTCCCAAATGGCACCAGGCTCCCTATATAGGGCACTACTTATGACCAGGGACCCCCACTATATGGCGAATAGGGTGTAATTTAGGATGCACCCTTGCAGATCCAAAAACACATCCATATTTCCTTTTTGATTATAACATTGTCAGAAAGCTTGGGGTGGTATAGTGGTCCATGTAGGTTAGAGTAAAGGCTATCACATTGCACCGTGTTCACTAGAGTCTAGACCAGACTGGGGTATCATTTCTATTCCTACATTTTGACTGACTGAATGCGGCCGATGGGCTTTCTCTGCTAGCATAAGTATATAACTTCTTATGTTGCTCCGGCAACAAAGGAACAAGCAGGCTGTTGTTCGACATGGGAGATTATATCATCAAAATGAAATTTATACTGAAGGACGTCGTGTAATTACTAAAAGCACAACTGGCACTCACGCAGACCATGAGTCATCGCTTAGGAAAAACAGGAAGCTTGTATTTTGGGTTACACATCCCAAAAAATCCCTAATTGTGGCGGCTGTATCCAAAGCATTGTAAAAGTTAACAATGCTTAAACAGTAAACATTAGGATTCTTACACGCGTTTGCTGTCTAATTTGTGTTTGAGGGTCTGGTTATTTGTTCATTTATTTCATTAAGTTCTCTGTAGGGAAAATAACAGGGCAGAGAGAAGAGAGGTTTTCGAAGCAGATTGTTTGAATCATCACTTTATAGGATGACAGCACAGCGGTCTTGATTTGCTCTCTAATCAAATCATCATAGTACATCTCTGTACTGAAAGAGCTATATCTTGAAAACTTGGCTGCTGACATGCAACAAATAAAGGGATCATATTAACACTGGACTAATGAAGAAAATACTAAAAGATCGTTTTTGAGTGAACTATCCCTTTAAGTTTTCAACCTGCCTGTCAAATATACACTTGTTTTGTGTCTCCTAGTGGAACTTCCCCCTGCTGATGTTCATGTGGAAGGTGGCCCCGGCGCTGTGCTGTGGTAACACTGTGGTCATCAAGCCAGCCGAGCAGACCCCTCTCACAGCCCTGCACCTAGGATCTCTCATCAAAGAGGTGAGAGAAACTTTTAGGAACAACAGGGGCCTCCAACTCCGTTGCTGAAGAGCTATACTGGGTGAGCATGGTGCAGACTGAAGGGGCTGTGATCGGTTGATTATTTGGAATGGTCAGGTGTGTCAGTGTTAGATTGGTTGATTATTTGGAACAGTCAGGTGTGTCAGTGTTGGATTGGTTGATTATTTGGAACAGTCAGGTGTGTCAGTGTTAGATTGGTTGATTATTTTGAACAGTCAGGTGTGTCAGTGTTAGATTGGTTGATTATTTGGAACAGTCAGGTGTCAGTGTTGGATTGGTTGATTATTTGGAACAGTCAGGTGTCAGTGTTGGATTGGTTGATTATTTGGAACAGTCAGGTGTCAGTGTTGGATTGGTTGATTATTTGGAACAGTCAGGTGTGTCCGTGTTGGATTGGTTGATTATTTGGAACAGTCAGGTGTGTCAGTGTTAGATTGGTTGATTATTTGGAACAGTCAGGTGTGTCCGTGTTGGATTGGTTGATTATTTGGAACAGTCAGGTGTGCCAGTGTTGGATTGGTTGATTATTTGGAACAGTCAGGTGTGTCCGTGTTGGATTGGTTGATTATTTGGAACAGTCAGGTGTGCCAGTGTTGGATTGGTTGATTATTTGGAACAGTCAGGTGTGCCAGTGTTGGATTGGTTAATTATTTGGAACAGTCAGGTGTGCCAGTGTTGGATTGGTTGATTATTTGGAACAGTCAGGTGTGTCAGTGTTGGATTGGTTGATTATTTGGAACAGTCAGGTGTGTCAGTGTTAGATTGGTTGATTATTTGGAACAGTCAGGTGTGCCAGTATTAGATTGATTGATTATTTGGAACAGTCAGGTGTGCCAGTGTTATATTGGTTGATTATTTGGAACAGTCAGGTGTGTCCGTGTTGGATTGGTTGATTATTTGGAACAGTCAGGTGTCAGTGTTGGATTGGTTGATTATTTGGAACAGTCAGGTGTGTCCGTGTTGGATTGGTTGATTATTTGGAACAGTCAGGTGTGCCAGTGTTGGATTGGTTGATTATTTGGAACAGTCAGGTGTGTCAGTGTTGGATTGGTTGATTATTTGGAACAGTCAGGTGTGTCAGTGTTAGATTGGTTGATTATTTGGAACAGTCAGGTGTGCCAGTATTAGATTGATTGATTATTTGGAACAGTCAGGTGTGCCAGTGTTATATTGGTTGATTATTTGGAACAGTCAGGTGTGTCCGTGTTGGATTGGTTGATTATTTGCAACAGTCAGGTGTGTCCGTGTTGGATTGGTTGATTATTTGGAACAGTCAGGTGTCAGTGTTGGATTGGTTGATTATTTGGAACAGTCAGGTGTGTCCGTATTGGATTGGTTGATTATTTGGAACAGTCAGGTGTGTCCGTGTTGGATTGGTTGATTATTTGGAACAGTCAGGTGTCAGTGTTGGATTGGTTGATTATTTGGAACAGTCAGGTGTGTCCGTGTTGGATTGGTTGATTATTTGGAACAGTCAGGTGTGTCCGTGTTGGATTGGTTGATTATTTGGAACAGTCAGGTGTGTCCGTGTTGGATTGGAAGTAAAGCCTGCACTCTCTGTAGCTCTCCGTGATCGGATTTGGAGAATCCTGCATTGCAATGAAGATAGATATTATATGCAACTATCCTTTATAACGGGACAGAAAAACAACAGGCAATCTATTGGTCCTCCTCAGGACACATTGACTATTACGTCTGTTGACCAGGAGACTCACCTGAGGTCAAACTATAGACCCTTCTCCTCTCCCCTCCCCTCCCCTGCTCTCCTCTCCTTTCCTCCCCTCTATCTCTCCTCTCCCATCCCCTCCATTGCTCTACACTCCTTTCCTCCCCTCAATCTCTCCTCTCCCCTCCCCTCCCCTGCTCTCCTCTCCTTTCCTCCCCTCTATCTCTCCTCTCCTCTATCTCTCCTATCCTCTCCCTCCCTCCCCTCCCCTGCTCTCCTCTCCTCCCCTCTATCTCTCCTCTCCCCTCCCCTCCCCTGCTCTCCTCTCCTTTCCTCCCCTCTATCTCTCCTCTCCTCTATCTCTCCTATCCTCTCCCTCCCTCCCTCCCCTCCCCTGCTCTCCTCTCCTCTCCTCTCCGCTCCTCTCCTCTCCTCTCCTCTCCTCTCCTCTCCTCTCCTCTCCTCTCCTCTCCTCTCCTCTCCTCTCCTCTCCTCTCCTCTCCCCATCTGTCCTGTCCTTTTCCTCCCCTCCCTCCCTCTCCTCTTCTCTCCCCTATCCTCTCATCTCTCATCTCTCCTCATCCTCTCCTCTCCTCTTCTGTCCTGTCCTTTTCCTCCCCTCCCCTCCCTCTCTTCTTCTCTCCCCAATCCTCTCATCTTTCCTCATCCTCCTCTCCTCTCCTCTCCCCTTCTGTCCTGTCCTGTCCTTTTCCTCCCCTCCCTCTCCTCTTCTCTCCCCTATCCTCTCATCTCTCCTCATCCTCTCCTCTCCTCTCCTCTTCTGTCCTGTCCTTTTCCTCCCCTCCCCTCCCTCTCTTCTTCTCTCCCCAATCTTCATCTTTCCTCATCCTCTCCTCTCCTCTCCTCCCCCTCCTTTTCCCTTCTCTATTACAAACATCTTGATCTTTCCCTTTACTCTGCTCCTCATGTTGGGGCTCAGGAGAACAAATATCAAGGTCTTCAACGTAGATCCTACATCAAAGGCCGGGGATTACCCCACCAATACAGGTGTGTGTGTGTGTGTGTGTGTGTGTGTGTGTGTGTGTGTGTGTGTGTGTGTGTGCTGATGTGTGTGTGTTTGTTTGTCAGTGCATGCCTTTGTGTGTGTGTGTACAGTATGAAATGAGACTGTAGTAGTGCCTCGCAGGTTATGAGACATTTGGTTTCAAACCTATTTGGCTTCTCTTACCGGCCATTAGTCCAAATGATCCCGGGCTGTTTTATACCCAGAGAAAAGCCCTGGTCTTATGTGATTAGACCAGTTTGCTTTTATCATGTCGACAGTAATGATTTTTAAAGGGAAAGACCAGAGTTCTGCTTCTAATCATTGGGTATAGGAGAGTTGTTCAGCCAATCAAAGACGACAATGGAAATTGAACAGAAAAAAATACTTATTTATTATATATATATATAAAATAAAAAGCACCTGGTGAAATTCCCAGAGTAACTCTCTCATACTCACACACTGTGCTCCTTAAAGGGACATTTCACTCATAAATGAAAGTTTGTCCTATATTTCCAGACCTTAAGAGTAGTCTAATGTTAAGGTGAAACCATGTCCCACAACATGGGTTTTAAAAGTGTAATGCATCTTTAACTCATCCATGTTGACTGGGTTAAGAAGTAGTGAGTAGTGTACCTTATTCCCTTGCACATGGTTCTGATCACTAACATTCGTCGTCGGGTTGCCATGATAGGCTGGTTTCCCCCCCGGAGTGGTGAACATCGTGCCAGGGTTCGGCCCCACAGCAGGCGCAGCCATTGCTAGCCACATGGGCATCGACAAAGTGGCATTCACGGGTTCTACAAAGGTACGTGCATGTTTGGAAGTATGCATAATGCTGGAAGGAACGGGGCAACTGGTTGGAGTATTGTGTTTTTTTGTAACTGTTCACTATCTGTTCCCAAATGAACAGACCTGGGTTCAAGTAGTATTTTTCTTTCAAGTAGTCTGCCTGGAGTGTCAGATGGGCGGGGTTTGCACTTTTGTGCCAGACAAGCTCAATCAAATGCAGCTAAATTATCTAAAGGAAACAAATACTATTTGAACCCAAGGCTGAATATAAATGATTTTTCAAAGCTAAGTGGGGTACAGGATTGTAAAAGAAACACACTAAATGTTCAGAAATATACTGAGGGTTTTATAATAAATGTCACATTTATTTGACACTTGTTTAAAATGTTGGTATCTCTCTCATTTCGGCATGCAGTACATGCTTTCATTAACAATCTGTCTCACCGATACCAGTCCCTCGTGCCCTACCAAATCCCAATATACATTTTTTTAAAGTATTTGTTTGAACTGAATGTGCCATATGACACATTGTTATATGACTTCCCCCTGTGATCCGTCCCCACCCTGTTTGTCTCCCCAGGTAGGCCAGTTGATCAAACAGGCCGCAGCAAAGAGTAATCTGAAAAGAGTGACCCTGGAGCTGGGTGGGAAGAACCCCTGCATTGTCTTTGCTGACTCAGACTGTAAGTGATGTGGTTTCTGTCTCTCTACTAAACCAACAAGGCAGAGAGGGAGAACAAAGACAGCAGCTCTGCTAGGCGCAGAGGAAAGGCCTTTGACACAGTGTGTGTGATCAACAGTGTGCCTGTAAGCAATAGAGATCGAGACAGATTGCGAACTGTGTGATGGTTATCGTGACGGACATTGTGTCATCGTGGCTCCTAGCCTATCCAAAATATCAATAATATAACATGATAACCCAGCGGGCAAAACTGGTTGCAATGACGTCTTTACGACGTCTCTGAAGACGTCGTGGTCAGGTTGTATACAGGCTGTAAAGTGACAGGGTTTCTTTTAAATGTGTTTGTGACCAGAAAAATACATATTTACCTGGTTCTAATCTTGTTATCTGATGTCTATACGACCAGAAACCAAGTTTACAACCAGAAAATGATGTCTTTATCATGCCAAATCTTGCCCTCAGGGAAGATGTGGCCAATTGTTATGTTATTACTCTGAGGGACTTTAAGGCATTTGGCGACAGCCTTCGTCAGCATCTCTCCTATGTTCACTAACAGTGCAGTTGGCAGTGGAGGAGACCCAAAAGGGAGCCTTCTTCAACCAGGGCCAGTGCTGCACGGCCGCGTCGCGTGTCTTCGTGGAGGAACAGATCTATGAGGAGTTTGTACGCCGCAGCGTTGAGAGTGCCAAGAGTATCGTCATAGGAGACCCCCTGGACCCACGTACATCACACGGACCACAGGTGTCTCTTCTCTCCTCCTCTCCCCTTTTCTTTTCTCTCCTCCTCTCCCCCTCTCTTTTCTTTATTTTCTTCTGGCGCCTCTCAGACAGGTGTTTGGATAGCAGAGCAGACACAGTTTGTCAGAAAGTCTCCACTGATACAGAGCAAGCCGTCCAAACTCCACAACCCCTAGTCATTGTGTCTGTGATACTGCCAGTAGAAAAGCATCTCAAATATGTCAACTTACAGCAAAATGCTAAAAAATGGGGCAACAGACTGTATACAGTATTCAATTGTATTTATCACACGTGCTGAATACAACTGGTGTGGACTTTACAGTGAAATGCTTGCTTCTGAACCTTTCCCAATGATGCAGAGCTTAAAAATAATAATACAAAATAAAATAGTAACACAAGAGGAATACAATACAATACACAAGAATGGAGCTATATACAGGAAGTACCAGTACCAGATCAATGTGAGGCTATATACAGGAAGTACCAGTACCAGATCAATGTGAGGCTATATACAGCAAGTACCAGTACCAGATCAATGTGGAGCTATATACAGGGAGTACCAGTATCAGATCAATGTGGAGCTATATACAGGAAGTACCAGTACCAGATCAATGTGAGGCTATATACAGCAAGTACCAGTACCAGATCAATGTGGAGCTATATACAGGGAGTACCAGTACCAGATCAATGTGAGGCTATATACAGGGAGTACCAGTACCAGATCAATGTGGAGCTATATACAGGGAGTACCAGTACCAGATCAATGTGAGGCTATATACAGGGAGTACCAGTACCAGATCAATGTGAGGCTATATACAGGGAGTACCAGTACCAGATCAATGTGGAGCTATATACATGGAGTACCAGTACCAGATCAATGTGAGGCTATATACAGGGAGTACCAGTACCAGATCAATGTGGAGCTATATACAGGGAGTACCAGTACCAGATCAATGTGGAGCTATATACAGGGAGTACCAGTACCAGATCAATGTGAGGCTATATACAGGGAGTACCAGTACCAGATCAATGTGGAGCTATATACAGGGAGTACCAGTACCAGATCAATGTGGAGCTATATACAGGGAGTACCAGTACCAGATCAATGTGAGGCTATATACAGGGAGTACCAGTACCAGATCAATGTGGAGCTATATACATGGAGTACCAGTACCAGATCAATGTGAGGCTATATACAGGGAGTACCAGTACCAGATCAATGTGGAGCTATATACAGGGAGTACCAGTACCAGATCAATGTGAGGCTATATACAGGGAGTACCAGTACCAGATCAATGTGAGGCTATATACAGGGAGTACCAGTACCAGATCAATGTGAGGCTATATACAGGGAGTACCAGTACCAGATCAATGTGGAGCTATATACAGGGAGTACCAGATCAATGTGGAGCTATATACAGGAAGTACCAGTACCAGATCAATGTGGAGCTATATACAGGGAATACCAGTATCAGATCAATGTGGAGCTATATACAGGGAGTACCAGTACCAGATCAATGTGAGGCTATATACAGGGAGTACCAGTACCAGATCAATGTGGAGCTATATACAGGGAGTACCAGTACCAGATCAATGTGGAGCTATATACAGGGAGTACCAGTACCAGATCAATGTGGAGCTATATACAGGAAGTACCAGTACCAGATCACTGTGGAGCTATATACAGGGAGTACCAGTATCAGATCAATGTGGAGCTATATACAGGGAGTACCAGTACCAGATCAATGTGAGGCTATATACAGGGAATACCAGTATCAGATCAATGTGGAGCTATATACAGGGAGTACCAGTACCAGATCAATGTGAGGCTATATACAGGGAGTACCAGTACCAGATCAATGTGGAGCTATATACAGGGAGTACCAGTACCAGATCAATGTGGAGCTATATACAGGGAGTACCAGTACCATATCAATGTGAGGCTATATACAGGGAGTACCAGTACCAGATCAATGTGAGGCTATATACAGGGAGTACCAGTACCAGATCAATGTGAGGCTATATACAGGGAGTACCAGTACCAGATCAATGTGAGGCTATATACAGGGAGTACCAGTACCAGATCAATGTGGAGCTATATACAGGGAGTACCAGATCAATGTGGAGCTATATACAGGAAGTACCAGTACCAGATCAATGTGGAGCTATATACAGGGAATACCAGTATCAGATCAATGTGGAGCTATATACAGGGAGTACCAGTACCAGATCAATGTGAGGCTATATACAGGGAGTACCAGTACCAGATCAATGTGGAGCTATATACAGGGAGTACCAGTACCAGATCAATGTGGAGCTATATACAGGGAGTACCAGTACCAGATCAATGTGGAGCTATATACAGGAAGTACCAGTACCAGATCACTGTGGAGCTATATACAGGGAGTACCAGTATCAGATCAATGTGGAGCTATATACAGGGAGTACCAGTACCAGATCAATGTGAGGCTATATACAGGGAATACCAGTATCAGATCAATGTGGAGCTATATACAGGGAGTACCAGTACCAGATCAATGTGAGGCTATATACAGGGAGTACCAGTACCAGATCAATGTGGAGCTATATAAAGGGAGTACCAGTACCAGATGAATGTGGAGCTATATACAGGGAGTACCAGTACCAGATCAATGTGGAGCTATATACAGGGAGTACCAGTACCAGATCAATGTGGAGCTATATACAGGAAGTACAAGTACCAGATCAATGTGAGGCTATATACAGGGAGTACCAGTACCAGATCACTGTGGAGCTATATACAGGGAGTACCAGTACCAGATCAATGTGGAGCTATATACAGGGAGTACCAGTACCAGATCACTGTGGAGCTATATACAGGAAGTACCAGTACCAGATCAATGTGGAGCTATATACAGGGAGTACCAGTACCAGATCAATGTGGAGCTATATACAGGGAGTACCAGTACCAGATCAATGTGGAGCTATGTACAGGGATGTGAATGTGTGAGGGATTTGTGTGGGAGTGTAACGCCCTGGCCATAGAGATGGGTTTTTGTTCTTTATTTTGGTTAGGCTAGGATGTTACATTGGGTGGGCGTTCTATGTTCATTTTTCTATGTTTTTGTATTTCTTTGTTTTGGGCCGTGTGTGTGGCTCCCAATCAGGCACAGCTGAAGTTCGTTGTTGCTGATTGGGAGTCACACATAAGTAGCCTATTTTTCCTTTGGGTTTTGTGGGTGATTGTTTTCTGTCTCGTTCGTTTTTGACCAGACAGGACTGTTTGCTATCGTTGCTGTTTTATGTTTTGTTTATAGTGGTTCATTTTATTAAATATTCATAATGGATCCACGACCTCCGCTGCATCTTGGTTTTCTTGCGACGACAGCCGTTACAGGGAGTGATGCTGTGGTGTGAGTGTATATATGGTGTTTATATACAGTCTAGTGAATGTGTTTACGGTATGTAAATATAGTCTAGTGAGTGTGTATGTGGTGTGTGTATATATAGTCTAGTGAGTGTGTATGTGGTGTGTGTATATATATATATATGTCTAGTGAGTGTGTGTATATGGTGTGTGTGTATATAGTCTAGTGAGTGTGTGTATATATATAGTCTAGTGAGTGTGTATACGGTGTGTGTATATATAGTCTAGTGGGTGTGTGTGTATATATATCTAGTGTGTGTGTGTGTGTGTATATATATATATATATATATATATATATATAGTCTAGTGAGTGTGTGTAGTCTAGTGAGTATATATAGTCTAGTGAGTGTGTGTGTATATGTGTATATATATATATATATATATATATATCTAGTGTGTGTATATATAGTCTAGTGAGTGTGTGTGTAGTCTAGTGAGTATATGTAGTCTAGTGAGTGTGTCTACGGTGTGTGTATGTGAATTCTAGTGAGTGTCTACGGTGTGTGTATATATATAGTCTAGTGAGTGTGTGTGTGTGTGTGTGTATATAGTCTAGTGAGTGTGTGTGTATATATAGTCTAGTGAGTGTGTATACGGTGTGTGTGTATATAGTCTAGTGAGTGTGTGTATATAGTCTAGTGAGTGTGTGTGTATATAGTCTAGTGTGTGTGTGTGTATATAGTCTAGTGTGTGTGTGTGTGTGTGTATATATATATCTAGTGTGTGTATATATAGTCTAGTGAGTGTGTGTAGTCTAGTGAGTATATGTAGTCTAGTGTGTGTGTGTGTGTATGTAGTCTAGTGAGTGTGTGTGTATATAGTCTAGTGAGTGTGTGTGTGTATATATATATCTAGTGTGTGTGTGTGTGTGTATATATAGTCTAGTGAGTGTGTGTGTAGTCTAGTGAGTATATGTAGTCTAGTGAGTGTGTCTACGGTGTGTGTATGTGAATTCTAGTGAGTGTCTACGGTGTGTGTATATATAGTATAGTGAGTGTGTGTGTGTGTATATAGTCTAGTGAGTGTGTGTGTATATATAGTCTAGTGAGTGTGTATACGGTGTGTGTGTATATAGTCTAGTGAGTGTGTGTATATAGTCTAGTGAGTGTGTGTATATAGTCTAGTGAGTGTGTGTGTATATAGTCTAGTGTGTGTGTGTATATATATATCTAGTGTGTGTGTATATATAGTCTAGTGAGTGTGTGTAGTCTAGTGAGTATATGTAGTCTAGTGAGTGTGTGTGTATGTAGTCTAGTGAGTGTGTGTGTGTATATAGTCTAGTGAGTGTGTGTGTATATATATATCTAGTGTGTGTGTGTGTGTATATATAGTCTAGTGAGTGTGTGTGTAGTCTAGTGAGTATATGTAGTCTAGTGAGTGTCTACGGTGTGTGTATATATAGTCTAGTGAGTGTGTGTATATAGTCTAGTGAGTGTGTGTGTGTATATAGTCTAGTGTGTGTGTGTGTATATGTGTGTATATATATACACATATACACATCTAGTGAGTGTGTAGTCTAGTGAGTGTATATATAGTCTAGTGAGTGTGTGTGTATATAGTCTAGTGTGTGTGTGTGTATATGTGTGTATATATATATATATACACATATACACATCTAGTGTGTGTGTATATATAGTCTAGTGAGTGTGTGTGTGTGTAGTCTAGTGAGTATATGTAGTCTAGTGAGTGTGTATGTAGTCTAGTGAGTGTCTACGGTGTGTGTATATATAGTCTAGTGTGTGTGTGTGTATATATAGTCTAGTGAGTGTGTATACGGTGTGTGTATATATAGTCTAGTGAGTGAGTGTGTGTGTATATAGTCTAGTGTGTGTGTGTGTGTGTATATATCTAGGTGTGTGTGTGTGTGTATATATAGTCTAGTGAGTGTGTGTAGTCTAGTGAGTATATGTAGTCTAGTGAGTGTGTGTATATATAGTCTAGTGAGTGTGCAGAGGGTCAGTGAAAGACAGTCAGTGCAGATAGTTTGGGAACCGTTAGTTGACTATTTAGCAGTCTGACTTTTCAGCAGTGTTATGGTTTTGGGGTAGAAGCTGCCTTGGAGCCTGTTGGTCCGAGAGCCGATGCTCGGGTATCGTTTGCCGGATGGTAGCAGTCTATGGCTTAGGTGGTTGGAGTCTTTGGCAATTATTCACGATTAGATCAGATCCCAACTTTGGAACAAATCCTACAGATGTAGAATCTTCATTTGAGCCAGTTTTCCTGCAGCAACAGGAAATGTGAATTATTATGTGGATTTGGTTAATGGACATTTTTGTAGGGGATTGATACATTTTTCGTTAGGGCAAATCAAGTCTGACATTTCTAAGTGGAAATTACAAACTTTAGGAGCCTTTTAAAAACTCCAAAGGCTTGCATTTCCTGCGGTGCACAAAAATTCTCAGTAACAAAAAAGTGATCAAATGAAGATCCTACATCTGTAACTTGAGAGCTGTGTGCTTAACTCAGATATTCATGTAAGTCATGCAGTGAAGTCAATCAAATATTATCTCAAGTTAACCATGCAGCCAACAAATTAGGGTTCAGTCCTTTACTTTTAGTCTACAGCTGACAGCATGAGAAGATGTGGGACAGTTACAGAACGTGTCCTTCAGGTCTTTTCTGACAGAAACGTAGTTTCCATTACGCCGTTGGCTATCCATGTAGGCTATCAGTATAGGTTCACTAAAGATCTCTCGTGGTGGGAGCAGAAAACCTCCCATTATTTTCTAGCTGTTCTTTCTTTTGCTCCTGTGCCAGCTTTGGATGTGTGTAAACGAATACTCCCTTTATAGCCATTACTTTACCTTTTGTGTAATGACATCACCCTGCCTGCCTCCAACTCCCTCCCTCCCTCCCTCCCTCTCTCATCTCCTCCCTCCCACTCTCCTCCCTCCCGCTCTCCCCTCTCTCCCTCCCACTCTCCTCCCTCCCGCTCTCCTCTCTCTCTCCCTCCCACTCTCCTCCCTCCCGCTCTCCTCTCTCTCCCTCCCACTCTCCTCCCTCCCGCTCTCCTCTCTCTCCCTCCCACTCTCCTCCCTCCCGCTCTCCTCTCTCTCTTTCCCTCTCTCTCTCGCTCTTCCCTCATCTCCTCTCATCTCCTATCTTCCCCTGTTCCTCCAGATTGACCAGAAGCAGTTTGATAAGATACTGGAGTTGATTGACAGCGGGAAGAAGGAGGGAGCCAAACTGGAGTGTGGGGGCGTGGCCATGGATGACACAGGCCTCTACATCCAGCCCACCGTATTCTCCCATGTCAAGGACCATATGCGCATCGCCAAGGAAGAGGTGAGAGATCCAAATGCTGATCTATGGTCAGTTTTGTGATTTTCTTGTCAGATGGTTAAGGTTAGGATTGGGGATGATGCATCCGTCCACCACAACGCTGCCTGAAGAAGACTCTAACAGTCGAAACCTGTCCTGATATTCATTATAAACTGGGTGCTTCGAGTCCTGAATGCTGATTGACAGCCGTGGTACTGTATATCAGACCGTATACCACGGGTATGATAAAATATTTATTTTTACTGCTCTGATTACATTGTTAACCAGTTTATAGTAGCAATAAGGCACCTCGGGGGTTTGTGGTATATGGCCAATATACCACGACTAAGGGCTGTATCCAGGCACTCCACGTTGCGTCGTGTAAGAACAGCCCTTAGCCGTGGTATATATACCACACTCCCTCTGGCCTTATTGCTTACATATACCACAGGCAGATCATTCTGTTCTCTGTATATAATACCTGTAAATAGGAAACTGAACTTTTTCTGCATCGTAATGGCCGCCTACTGTGTCTTTGTTCTGTGATTGGAGGAAGGAAAGCTGATCCTAGATCTGTGATCTGTGTCTACGGGGAACTTCTACCCAGAGCTAGGGGTTTCTGATGTTGGCTTTACAGTGATTTCATTCATAAAAATGAGAACGCCACCACTGCTCCAGGCAGTTTTGTTGTATACCACTGCCATCTTCTGGTGGTGTGGTTGAAGTGCAGGTTCAGACAATGGTATATCCATGGTTCAAACAAGGTCATAGTCATGGAGATGGATGGAGGGCGCTTCTTTACATCTGTGGCATAATGGCTTCTGTGACAGCATGGCCAGCGCCATGTAGATCTTTCTCCAATCGAAAGTAGTCAATTTATTCATGTTCTTCTTCTATGAGTCGGTAGACAAACTGAAAGTGTGTATACTGCCACCTGGAGTGTGTTTTCTAAACAGGCATAAAGCCAAGGTTGGTGATTTAATGCCACCTGCCATTAATTGGCTGATCCCTCCTGCTGACCTAAATAGAATTCTGCGATCCTTCCTTAACCCATAGAAAGGTCCATCCAGTTGACTACTTTAAACTGGTAAAAGTGCTCAATGGCTCTGCCCATGCTAAAACTGGCTTTGTGGTATTAGAGCTATCTATCCAAGTCTATGGTCATGGTAAAGTAGGATCATATCATAGAAATAGATAGGACTCTAGTGGCCAAAAGCCGTTTTAGCATGGGCAGCGCCATTGAGGACTTTCACCATTTTTAAGTAGTCAATTAGGGGGGACTTCCTATGGGTTAAGGAATGATCACATAATTCCATCCAGGTCATCAGGAGGGATCAGTAAACGAATTATAATCGTGAACAAACATTCCATTACTATCGGTGGCAGTAAATTGCCAACCTTGGCTTTATACCTGTTCAAACAACACACTGCAGATGAAAAGATGGCGCCGAAGAACATGGCTGACGTTTTACATTCTCCCAACCAATTGTGCTATTTATAGCCTCATTATTGTTACTCTTATTGTGTTACTTTTTATTATTTTTTACTTTAGTCTATTTGGTAAATATTTTAACTATTCTTGAACTGCGCTGTTGGTTGAGGGCTTGTAAGTAAGCATTTCACGGTAAGGTCTACACTTGTTGTATTCAGCGCTTGTGACAAATAAAGTTTGATTTGATTGGATTTGAAGTATGCAGACTTTTAGTTTGTTTACCAACTCATCAAATGAGTCGAGGAAGAAAATGTACTACTTAAAAATGGAGATGGCCTCAATGGCACTACCCATGCCCCCACAGACGCCATAATATGGCAGATGCAATGTTACGTCCTCTACATATCTCTATGGGTTGTATTCACTAGACACCAAACGGGAGAAAATGGACTGACACGGGGCGGAACCTGAACCTCTCAAATAACAAACGCTTGTTTTTTATTATTATTAATATGACCCAAGGCTATTCTGATTGGTACTGCTTGATCTTACAGACATTTATTTGGACACAACACAACATTGACAGGGTTCAACAGTGAAGTCATTGCATTTTTTTATAAAACATTTTCTTCACATTATTCATCAAACCCAAGTCAATCCAAATTGGGCATTGAACTGACATCTGTGGCCTGTGAGGCTTTGCTTTATCCTTCTCCTGCTGACCATGGCCTGTTTGAATACATAACAAACATACCTGTCTCTCCTCCTTGAGGTAATCACTGATCCAACAAACTGTTAGGTGTAAGCAATTACCAACTACCAGCCATGTCACATCAGGGATTACTTCAAAGGAGGGCGGTAGGAAAGATGCATTTCAACAGGGCGTGTAATCTTCTCCATGACCCCATCCAGATCTTCGGCCCGGTCCAGTGTATATTCCGCTTCAAGAGCCAGCAGGAGGCCATAGAGAGAGCCAACAGTACGGAGTATGGCTTGGCTTCTGCCGTGTTCACACGCAATCTGGACCGGGCTCTCTCTGTGTCTGCCACCCTGGAGACTGGCACCGTCTGGTAGGTTACTGTTAACTCCTGAACAATGGTACCATGGTAGTATCACTACATATGACTACAGCAACAACTATTAGCTACTACTATTCCCATCCTAACCATTCAATAGTAGTACTAATATCCAAAATAGTGTAAGGATGAGAACTGGATGCTAGTGATTGATTAGCAATGCCTGACAAGTTCCTATAAATACTGTAGGTTAGTCCCATAGAGAGAGCACTCATCTTTGTATCTGTCCCATTATAGCGTCTGTGACAGCATGGGCAGCGCCATTGAGGCTATCTTCATTTTAAAGTAGTCAATTTGTTTCTTCCCGATTGGCTGATGACCCAGTTGGACATGACTCCAACGGGGTCACCAGGAGGGATCAGCCAATGAAGTTGGAAGTCCAACCCAGTTGACTACATTAAAATGGTGGAAGCCCTCAATAGTGCTTCCCATGCTAATACAGCCTTTAGGCCACTAGAGGCCTCTATCATTCTCTATGGTTAGTCCTCTTTCCTGCAGAGACTAGTTGAAATAAGGCTCACTACTACTACCACTACTAATAATAGTAATAGTAATACTAATAGTAATAATAATATTACTGCTACCACTACTGTTACCATTGGCCCAAAGCCAACCACTACTCCTTACTTACTAGTACAAGTACCATTACTAATTTATTATTAATTTAATCCATGTGCCGCTAACTACTACTTTCTACAGTACAACTTCTATTAGCATTTTACCACTGTACTCCCTATTCACTCTGACTCCGTATCCCCTACTTATACCTCTTCATGTGAGAACACAGCTGTGGCTGCACCTTGTGGCCACAAGATAGAGCCAGGTAGATAGGTAGGCATCCCAGACGAAGCTCCTCTGTGTGGCAGTGAGAGGAGGACAAGGAGTGGGAGAGAAGAATGAAGAGATCTGCACTGTAATCTGTACTGTCCTTAAACCAACAGGGTTTCCTGAGTGATCATAGACCTCAGTCTGAACGTTTATGTTACGTTATGGCAGGAGGGTAGGACCATCAGAACATGAGGTTTGGGCTGCATTAGAATTGTACAAATTAAGGTTATGACACTGGATGGGTATGACATGCTATCGCTTCTCTGGTGAATTCTGGGATGGAACTGAAAACATGCATTACTCTGCTTGTTCTCCTCTCTCTCTGTGTCTCTCTCTCGTGTGCTCTTTCTCTTTCTCACTGTCTCTCTCTCTGCCTCTCTCTCTCTCTCAGGGTAAACTGCTATAATGCCCTCCATGCCCAGGCACCATTTGGAGGATACAAAATGTCAGGCAATGGACGAGAGCTGTAAGAGTCACTTCTCTTCAACACTGTGTTATGAAAGGGTTTACTAGTTTGTTTACCCTAACGTTACACTTTTGAACATTTTTAACATAATGTGAATGATTAGAACAATACAAATTAATTTGTATTTATTAACCTTTGTATTTTGATTCCTCAGGGGTGAGTATGCATTGGCAGAGTACTCTGAGGTAAAAGCTGTGACCATCAAACTGACTGAGACGCTGTGAGGGACACAGGAGAGACCACAAACCACTGCTGGAGCCCAGCCCAGCCCTACTCTGTCATCAACTCAGCCTGTGTCCCAACACTCTGAAGCCACTTCCTTTCCTCATCTTCTTGTCTCCTTTCCTTTATCACCTTTGGTCATAAAGAGTTTGATTTGTCCGTGTGCTGTGCTCAAATCCTATTCAACGCCTATTTCACCTATCAGTCAAAGTCATAAGGTGAAAAAGCCAAGGAAAGGACGCCATCGAAGGGTGTTGGGACACTGCAGTGGCTTGAAGTGGCTTTCTTTCCTTGGCAAATTAAAGGAGACAAGGAGAGGTGACCAATCTGGAAGTGAATTGGAACGTAGCCAAACCCTATTAGTTTCAGACCCTCCCACAGCTCTATTGTTCCAGGGGTGTATTCATAGGAACCAATTGGAAGCAAACGGGATGAAATGGGAGGGACCTACCTGAATTTGTCCAATAGAAATTGCTACGGTTCGCTACACATTACACTAATGAACACCCCAGCCCTTTACAATACCACAGCACTTCAGAGCTTCACTAATGCCCGCCAACAGATGTGGTGTACAATTTTGGACCTTTGTCACCAGTCCCATAGTAGAACATGGGCCGTGTTTTGGCAGAACACAAGATTGTGGAACATTCAGATAAAAATATATTATGTAGAAAAAACATGCCTCTCTGATTTGTAGAATAAGGAATCACCACATCAGCACTAGTCATAGCATTTCTATCTGAAACGTTCCACGTTTGACTACCCTGAACGCAGCCCGGTTTATGCCTATGCTAATGTATATCTATGTGGGTCTCATGTACAGAGATGAATATGAGGAATAATTGTATTTTTATTTTTTAAATTTGTTTCTTATTTTGGGGTTATCTGATATGAATGTTCTTCTCTCATTTTGAGGAGCATTTTCTCCCTTTTCAAATGTTGGAATGAATTTTGATTCCCTTTCCAAACGAGGTAATATTTACCTCTTATTTATTTTTTTACTTTCTAATGCCCAGAAGAAAGACATGTTTTGAATCCACTACAATAACAATATATAGGTCTAGTACTGTACTAGCAAACCTTAACTGGCATTCTAACACTTTTAAACACTTCACACTGTTGCATTTGGATCTGTGTACAATATCTTTCAGAGTTGTATGACTTTACTCATCTATAAGGTCTTGACCAGGGTGGAAACATTTTGCTAACTTTACCAAAATTCCCAGGTTTCACAGAAATACTGGTTGGATTCAGGGATTGCTGGAAAACCTGGGATTTTTCTGAAAGTTAACAGAATTTTGCAGCACTAGTCTTGACTCCTGAGTACTGTTATAACATATTGTTGTGCCTTGGGTGACAATACCCCTGATTTTTGTATGCTTTGTGGTTTTATTGAACTAAATGTAGGAGGTTTTGCAAATGGTTTGATGGAATCTATTTCTTTGCAATACATATGGGGCTGGTTTCCTAAACTAAAACATTTCAATGGAGATTCTCATTTGAGATTTGTGTTTATTCCAAGCACTAGGCTTTTAATCTGTGTCTGGGAAACCGGAGTCTAATTCAATAAGGTAATTCATGGGGGTTGTGTCCTATTGCCGTTTTTAATGGTATAACAATGCTACTGAAACTGCCATTATGTTGAAAATACAAGTCATTTGTACTCCAATAATGTCTCAAATGGGAGGTAAACCATTCCTTGTCGTCACAATATGCACCATATGTGAGATGTTACAATGTATAACAAACCACAAGGAAACAAGTAATTCTGTTCATGTTTCATATGCTAGTCTTTCACTTTTTATATGGATATTTAAATACAAATTTCAAATAAAAGAAAATGGAATGTGTTTGTGATTCGTTTGGATCTTCATGTCATACATATAAGATTGTAACACCTCTTGGAGAAAAGCAGTTTCTTGGAATATGGTTACCAGCAACTGCTAGTTAAAAAGGGCAAGTATTTTTTTTTTTTTTTTTTTTAAATGAAGGATTCTGTCTGTCTATCCATTCTTATTTCCTTTTAGAACACAGATCTCAACCTTGTCATTAAGTAATTGAGTGCTGCTATATCAAATGCCATTACAGTCCAAGGCAAAATATACCACATTTATTGACAGTTCAGAATTATCATCAAGCAAACCTAAAATACAGAATGAAATATGTACATTTTCCTAGACAAAGTTATCAAAGCGGCAGTTGCAGCGTAGCCCAGTGGTTAGAGCGTTGGACCAGTAACCGAAAGGAAATTAAACACACAGGCAGAGATCAAGGGTCTTCAACCTTTTCCTGACCAGGGACCCCCTCCCAGGTAAACTGGCGACCCAGGGACCCCCATCATACGTTAGTAAAAACATTTATTTCATGTCTTGTCTTATCATGGGCGGCAGGTAGCCTAGTGGTTAGAGCGTTGGACTAGTAACCGAAAGGTTGCAAGATCAAATCCCTGAGCTGACAAGGTACAAAGCTGTCGTTCTGCCCCTGAACAAGGCAGTTAACCCATTGTTCCTAGGCCGTCATTGAAAATAAGAATTTGTTCTTAACTGACTTGTTAAATAAAAAATAGCAGAAATGCTTTAAACTAGTTTGACTGATAACTCTCTCTCTCATTCACTCACACACACACAGGTTTTGCATGACACTATGTGACATAAGTTTGATTTGATTTGCTCCACAGTATGAATGCCCTGACTTCTGCAGAGGCCATATCAGCTTAAATGCTACACGGCCAATGCAGACATCGGATTGACCACAGTGGCAGGTTCCTTTGCCAGTCAGTCCGTTTGTATCACTTTCAGAAACCAGAGACCGTGCCAGTTTGCTTTGCCAGTCAGCCGTTAAGGCAGTGAGCTGATTCATTTGAATTTGATGTCAGCATTTTCAACTCGGCCTTGTAAGCTTTGTTGTAATGTGATTGCCTTTTTGATGACCATTTGAAACCAAAAGTTATTTTATTGCTAGAAGAATATAGGCTGTGATAGCTGTAGGCCTAATTGATATTTTCATTCATTTACCCAGTAGGCTAGAGCAATTTTGGTTTCATGTATTAATTAGTATGAAAATAAACACAACTGAACAACTTGTTATTTAGAGCATTTCCCAAAAATACATGTGTTTTTGGCTTCAAATACAATAACAATTGTTGACTTTTCTTGCTGTAGACCTATTTCATCATCCTGCTCTGCCTGCATCTCTAATCCCTATCTGTAGCATACCTGTCTCTGGTATAATGCATTTCCACCTTTCTCTCTCTGTCAGTCTTGCTTGTCCATCTCCCTCAATCAAAACGTAATTAAATATTGGTAAGTTATTTAGCTATAGTGTAGATGTAGGGCTGTTTCTTTACTAACTACACAGACAGTGCCACTACTGCAATAATATCAGACAGAGAGAGACAAGCTGGCCCGGGGGAAATGTGCGAGCCGCCCCTTTTGTAGGCTGCTATGTTGCAATCAATATTCTCGATGCCGTCTTGCTTATATAAAATGTTTTAATATTCTCCGAACAGCCTCGTTCGTTGATACAATGTTTAAATATTCTCAGAGCCACCTTGTTGATACAATGTTTAAATATTCTCAGAGCCACCTTGTTGATACAATGTTTAAATATTCTCAGAGCCACCTTGTTGATACAATGTTTAAATATTCTCAGAGCCACCTTGTTGATACAATGTTTAAATATTCTCAGAGCCACCTTGTTGATACAATGTTTAAATATTCTCAGAGCCACCTTGTTGATACAATGTTTAAATATTCTCAGAGCCACCTTGTTGATACAATGTTTAAATATTCTCAGAGCCACCTTGTTGATACAATGTTTAAATATTCTCAGAGACACCTTGTTGATACAATGTTTAAATATTCTCAGAATGTTTCCCTTCCCTGGCGAATAATTCAGACAGGAAGCGCATGAGACACTGACACTGTCATAGTACACTGTATGCACAAGGGTGGCTTCATATAGCCTATAGCAGGAGATTGGCAAACTTTTTCATGTGGAGTGCCAATTTTCAATTGATCCTACCATTTCTAAAGATCTGCGTACAAGTTATTATTTTCATAAGCATTGCAGGCTACCTAACTGTGCCCCAAAAAAGTCTAACTGCCCACAAACTAAATAATTACACTGAACAAAAACATGTAATGTGTTGGTTCAGTGTTTCATGAGCTGAAATAAAATATCCCAGAAATGTTCCATATGCACAAAAAGCTTATTTCTCTCAAATTTGGTGCACAATTTGTTTACATCACTGTTAGTGAGCATTTCTCCTTTGCCAAGATAATCCATCCACCTGACAGGTCTGGCATATCAAGAATCTTATTCAACCGCATGATCATTACACAGCTGCACCTTGTGCTGGGGACAATAAAAGGCCACTCTAAAATGTGCAGTTTTGTCACACAACACAATGCCACAGATGTCTCAAGTTTGGAGGGAGTGTGCAATTCGCATGCTGACTGCAACATTGTCCACCAGAGCTGTTGCCAGATAATTGAATGTTCATTTCTCTACCATAAGCCGCCTTCAACATCGTTTTAGAGATTTTTGCAGTACATCCAACTGGCCTCACAACCACAGACCATGTGTATGGCATTGTGTGGGCGAGCAGTTTGCTGATGTCAATGTTGTGAACAGAGTGCCCCATGGTGGTGGTGGGGTTATGGTATGGGCAAGAATAAGATACGGGACAACGAACACAATTACATTTTATCGATGGCAATTTGAATGTACAGAGATTCCGTGACAAGATTCTGAGGCCCATTGTCGTGCCATTCATCCGCTGCCATCACCTCATGTTTCAGCATGATAATGCATGGCCCTATGTCACAAGGATCTGTACACAACTCCTGGAAGCTGAAAATGTCCCAGTTCTTCCATGGCCTGCATACTCACCAGACATGTCACCCATTGAGCATGTTTGGGATGCTCTAGATCAAAGTGTATGACAGCATGTTCCAGTTCCAGCCAATATCCAGGAACTTTGCTCAGCCATTGAAGAGGAGTGGGACAACATTCCATAGGCCACAATCAACAGCCTATTCAACTCTATGCAAAGGAGATGTGTTGCGCTGCATTAGGCAAATGGTGGTCACATCAGATACTGATTGGTTTTCTGATCCATGCCCCTACCTTTTTTAGGGTATATGTGACCAACAGATGCATATCTGTATTCCCAGTCATGTGAAATCCATAAATGAGGGCCAAGTGAATTTATTTCAATTGACTGATTTCCTTATATGAACCGTAACTCAGTAAAATCTTATAAATTGTTGCATGTTGCTTTTATATTTTTGTTCAGTATGTATTGTTGGCTAATTGACAGAGGCGCTGTCCATTCAGCACCATGTCACGGAGCTCCACTAAGCCTACCTGTACGGAGACGCTGTCCATTCAGCACCATGTCACGGAGCTCCACTAAGCCCACCTGTACGGAGACGCCTTCCATTCAGCGGTTCTGAATCACGGGCACGGCCTTAACTCACTTTAAAAAGTCATGTGTAGATTTTCCTTTTGTATTTTGTGATTTTCGTCTTTCTTTGGTCGAGTTTTTTGTCTTCATGCGTCCTTGTCGATTGTAGGCCTGATGTAGGCTACTATAGCTTTTATTTCAATGCATCTGTAGGATTTATCTGGCGTAGTTTGTGTTAGTGGTCAGCTGTTTTATGCACTGGTTGCTTTCAACTTGATGTCCGCATTTGAAGTTGGGATTGTTGTGACTTGATAGCGTGTATTATGCATCTATTTTGCATCTATTTCATGTTGACTGTTTGCGCGGTTCCACACGTAATTTAGTCAATTCATGATGAGGTTGAGTAGTGGTTGACATTATAGCCTACAGGCAGTTCCACAGACTTTAAAACAAATAGTACAATGATAATTAATGCCTGAGGTCATTTGTATTAGTTTGAGCTGTTCTCCAAAATAGCATTTTAGAGTTGAAAAATGACGTAGAAATGCAGTAAATGAGCTTCATCCATAGATTTAGCAGAGCTAATGCAACTGGGACAGTAGCCTACAGTCATTGTAGGCTATTCCCATTTCCGGGTTATGAGACAGACAGCGTGGTAGACAGCATCACAGGCTGGAAGTGTTTGGTTTGATGAAATCAGGAAGTTGACGTTTTTCCTTTGCGATCCGTGCTTGTGAGTGTTCCTTGGGCTATTTTGTCTTCAGTTAAACTTTCACTTGTGGATGTATCGAAGTGTAGCCTGTTCAATGCTTTAGAAGCGCAAAATCAGTACCATTCGACAGTGCATGAACACTGCGGACAATGCGGTGAGTAAAAATTCCTTATCAACTACACTCATTAACGAGCAACAAGTGCGCACGTTTCGCAAACAAATGTGTCTACTTGCTGTCACTGGACGCACGTTTGGCACGTTTCAGAGTTTATAAGCCTAATAAAGTAAACTTGTTAAAGAATCAACACCATGAACATAGTGTGTGGTTTTAAAGATGTGGCATGTGTAAACCAAAGTGAATTAACTGAAGTGTGTGTTCAAGGCCGACAGAAATAGTAACGTCTCTGTTTTTATAGTTATGGCTGTAGGCTAGTGTGTGTTCAAGGCCGACAGAAATAGTAACGTCTCTGTTTTTATAGTTATGGCTGTAGGCTAGTGTGTGTTCAAGGCCGACAGAAATAGTAACGTCTCTGTTTTTATAGTTATGGCTGTAGGCTAGTGTGTGTTCAAGGCCGACAGAAATAGTAACGTCTGTTTTTTACAGAGATTATTTCAAAATACAAATCCACTAAATTAGGCAACTGTGTCTGGGTGGGTATAATTTGTGGAACGGGGTGGGTATAATTTGTGGAACGGGGTGGGTATAATTTGTGGAACGGGGTGGGTATAATTTGTGGAACGGGGTGGGTATAATTTGTGGAACGGGGTGGGTATAATTTGTGGAACGTTCCAACAGGAATCTGTTCCAAGAACGTTGTAAAGTACAAGGATGTCAACAAAACAACCCATTCAAAGTAGCAGGATCAATTCACCTAGCTATGTTTATTGTATATGGTCAGAAACAATAACACAAGAGAAGTCATAAAAGTTGTAGTATAAAGCTTCTCCTACTAGACACAAGTACATTATTCTAATTAAGGCATCTCGACAACTATAGTTGTAAATGTTGGGTGGCAATTTGTGTATCCATTAACTTGTTATGCAATGTGAGTGTGTGACTGCTTTCACTTTCTCAAGATCAAACCTCTGCCTGCCTGCCTGCCTGCCTGCCTGCCTGCCTGCCTGCCTGCCTGCCTGCCTGCCTGTGTTTTTGCAGGGCTCTGACTAATCCCTCTGTCCTCCCTCCTACCACAGCCCATCTCTGACCAGGGTCTTCCACCACACCAGTGACTCAGACTGGGACCAGTCCCACTGACCACCACCTCCCTGTACTGGTGCCAGTTCAGTCCTGCCCTGCTGTGGAGGAGGAGGCATGTCCTACTGGTCAGTAGGCCTCTCCAAGGCCACTGGAGACACACAGAGCAACAACATGGAGGAACAAGACAAACATGATCTTGAACAAGATCTTGAACAAGATGGTGAGAGAATTCACTTTTATTGTATTGTACTTATCTCAATTAGTCTTTTCCTTGTTCCTTACATTCTTTCTCCTTGCCTCCTTCTCAAGCGTATTGGAGGAGAATGTCCAAGGTCCCTCCCATCAGACCTTTAGAGAAGGATATGAGTAGAAAGAATGCAAGGAATCACAGAAAGACGGCTTGATAATGAGCCATAGGCTAGTTAGTGTTTTCCCTGGTTGTGGTTAGGACTGGAACATTCTTTGTGTGTCTGTGTGTTTCCAGTTCAACCCTCTGCCAAAGTCCTGTGTCACTGTGTCTTGTTGCAGTACTGCTGACAATGTAGCGTTGTTCAATGCATGACCAGTGTGGCTCTCAGGCTACTGTTGAAACATAGATATACTGTATCAATTTGTGTGTGTCCACATTTTACTATACTAGTAAACCAAATAAAATTCAGAGAAGTGAGGACATTTCGCCGGTCCTCACTTGTAAAAAGGCTATTCAGGGGGTATGGAAAATATGATTTAACATTTTTTTACCCCCTTTTCGTGGTATCCAATTGTTAGTAGTTACTGTCTTGTCTCATCGCTGCACGGACTCGGGAGAGGCGAAGGTCGAGAGTCCTCCGAAACACAACCCAACCGCACTGCTTCTTGACACAACGCGCATCCAACCCGGAAGCTAGCCGCACCAATGTGTCGGAGGAAACACCGTACCCCTAGCGACCTGGTCAGCGTGCACCGCGCCCGGCCCGCCACAGGAGTCGCTACCGGCCAAACCCTCCCTAACCCGGACGACGCTGGGCCAATTGTGCACCGCCCCATGGGTCCCGGTCGCGGCCGGCTGCGACAGAGCCTGGACTCGAACCCAGAATCTCTTGCAGTACAGCTAGCACTGCGATGCAGAGCCTTAGACCACTGAGCCACCCGGGAGGCTGGAAAATATGTTTTTGAATGGGAATCAATTGTTGGTCCCCAAAGTCCTCACAAGTTTAGTTAGACATTGCTGTGTGTGTGAGACAAGAGTTCAGTTAGTTGGTCTAGGCACCTTGGTTGGACTGGGAGCTGGCATCAGACAACATTATTATCATACTGTTTTTACTATTTTTATTTTTCTATGTTTTTGTTTTGTTTATTGTGGGTATTTTTGTTGTTAAACTTCATTGTTGGTTAAGGGCTTGTAATTGATTATCCCCTTTAGATACTGTGTTCTGTTAGACTGCTCCCAGATCTGTTTGTGCCATTGGCATAACAATCACCATAGGAGTTGTCAAGACGGCACAAACAGATCTGGGATCAGGCTACTGTTCCGTGGCAGTCGGAGACGTTTTGACTGTGAACCAGCAGATTCAGAATCGGTGAGGCTCATCTGTGTCTGAGTGTCGGCTGCTTAAATATAGAAGACAGAACTGAAACAACACCACTGGGTTCAGTCAAGAGGAGTGGTGGCAGCAGCACTACTGTATCCTATGCTGCTACTGAAGTCACTGCAGCACCGTCTGAAATGACCTTTTATAGTTATGGGTCCTGGTCAAAAGTAGGGCACTATCCATAGGGAATAGGGTGCCATTTTGGACGCACACTATGTAAATATACTGTAAATTCTCTGTGGAAGAATTGACACCATGTTTTCATTCAGAAGGACATTTTCTCGTCTCATAACATGTTTTTAAATCATATTGATTGTGGAATTTGAAACTTTGACATTTAGATGGTTCATAAAATTGCTTGTTGGTAGTTGATGTGTGGAACAGCAAAATCAGTGTCTAGAAGGGCAACTTTTTCTTACTCAGTACCAGTAGCAGATGTGATAGACCACATATAGGTTGTGAGAGTATGAAAAATGGCGTGTGTGAGAGAGAGAATGAAAGCGCATGTGTGGGAGAGAGAGAGAGACTCTCTTCCTCTGTCGCCCACTCCCCTTTCTCTCTCTCTGTCTCTCTTCCACTCCTCTCTCTCTCGCTCTCTCTTCCACTCCCCTTTCTCTTTCTCTCTCTCCCCGTTCTCTCTCTCTCTTCCACTCCCCTTTCTCTCCCTCTCTCTCTCTCTCTTCCACTCCCCTTTCTCTCCCTCTCTCTCTCTCTCTTCCACTCCCCTTTCTCTCCCTCTCTCTCTCTCTTCCACTCCCCTTTCTCTCTCTCTCCCCTTTCTCTCTCTCTCTCCCCTTTCACTCTCTCTCTCTTCCACTCCCCTTTCTCTCTCCCTCTCTGTCTCTCTTCCACTCCCTTTTCATTCTCGCTCCCTCTCTCTCTTCCCCTCCCCTTTCTCTTTCTCTCTCTTCCACTCCCCTTTCTCTCTCCCTCTCCCCTTTCTCTCTCCCTGTCTCTCTCTGTCTCTCTTTTCCTCTCTCTGAGGCTGTGTGCTAAGTGAAGTCCTCCCCAGTCAGGGCCCTCTATCCTTGGGGAAGCAGGCAGAGAAGAGAGGTAGAGGGTTGGGTTACACTCTGCAGGGATGGGTGGTGGGGGGTAGAGATCGATAGGGGATAAAGACTGAGAGACAGAGACATATCATCATTACCTTTTCTTTAGGACACTCCGGGAGGAGTCGGGATGGAGGGAGACTGGTGGCTGGGGCTGCCAAACAAAGAAGCATCATCCACCCCCCATTCCCCCCCCCCTCTCTGACACTAGCTCTGAGTGCAGCCAGCCAGCTAGCCAGCCACAGCCAGGGAGGTAGAGGGAGGGATGCAGAGAGAGCCATCGGCCATGCAGACAGGCTAGAGAGAGGATCCTTGGATACATTACTCACTACAGAGGAAGGAGGAAAAGGCTATATGAGAAAAGGAACAAGCGATCTGAATGCCATGGGGAGATGGGAGAAAAGAGAAGGGTCCAGTCTCATAGTATGAACAGGTATGCTACAGGACATGTGGCTGATGCCCTAGCCCAGAGTAACACTGTATACTGTAGTATGAACAGGTATGCTACAGGACATGTGGCTGATGCCCTAGCCCAGAGTAACACTGTATACTGTAGTATGAACAGGTATGCTACAGGACATGTGGCTGATGCCCTAGCCCAGAGTAACACTGTATACTGTAGTATGAACAGGTATGCTACAGGACATGTGGCTGATGCCCTAGCCCAGAGTAACACTGTATACTGTAGTATGAACAGGTATGCTACAGGACATGTGGCTGATGCCCTAGCCCAGAGTAACACTGTATACTGTAGTATGAACAGGTATGCTACAGGACATGTGGCTGATGCCCTAGCCCAGAGTAACACTGTATACTGTAGTATGAACAGGTATGCTACAGGACATGTGGCTGATGCCCTAGCCCAGAGTAACACTGTATACTGTAGTATGAACAGGTATGCTACAGGACATGTGGCTGATGCCCTAGCCCAGAGTAACACTGTATACTGTAGTATGAACAGGTATGCTACAGGACATGTGGCTGATGCCCTAGCCCAGAGTAACACTGTATACTGTAGTATGAACAGGTATGCTACAGGACATGTGGCTGATGCCCTAGCCCAGAGTAACACTGTATACTGTAGTATGAACAGGTATGCTACAGGACATGTGGCTGATGCCCTAGCCCAGAGTAACACTGTACACTGTAGTCACTGTGTAGCCTATGTAGCTAACTGGGTGAATAGTCTTGTTTACAGTCTGGAGCATGTGTACAGGGCATGTTGTTGTACGTGTGGCTAAAGCTAATGCTACATCAGATTAGTGGTACATCTGTGGGGTTTAATGTACTTTAGCTGTGATTGACGCTAGTGTTAGCCTGTAGGATCTGATTGTTTACCGGTGCAGCTGTGTGTAATGTAGGCTCGTAAAGGCATGTTTTTCATTCAGAGAGAGATGGGGACCCTGAACATTTAATATTCTCTCTGACTGGGTTTCGGGAAATCTCTTTTTATGCTTGTGGCTATACACTTTGGACCTGTTGATTGATTGTTTGATTTAATATTTAGCATTGGGGGAAAATATATATACATCCCTATATTAGGGTCGAGGTTCATTTCAATTGTCATTTTCAAGAGTCGTGACGTCGTCATTTAGTAACATATTGGTTTTTCACTTTACTTCCTGAATTGACTGAGTTGAAAAGGAATCAACCCTAACCCTGCTATCTGTATACATACAGTATTTAACTTTGATCTAAACTGCAGTACATGCTTTTGGATAGAAGGACAGTAAATGCCAGATATTTGTCAGAATTCAGCCAGTGTTGGGGAGATCAATTGATTTGACTTGATTAAATCACTGACTATTTCATCAGTATTACAGTGTGAAGTGTTGCTATTGTTGTCTCTCCAGGCTTAATTGAAGGTATCAACAACACCGAAACAACCGTCTTTCATCTGTTCTAGAGTAGGTGCTGAGCCCATCACATATCAACTAACTAGGTTATTGTATGTAAAGTAGGCTACAGCATTTTTAAACAAGACATTGAAGGCCTGATGGGAGTGTTTGGTATCTTGATAGAAAATCAAGGTGTCCTCTGAAATACTTTTGAAACATGGAAATCCTTCCATGGTGCTGGAACTGTAGCTCTCAAAAGAAACATCTCCATATGTTGATTATCTTGATCTTTATTGATCATCAATGCCATTGGGCATCTTTGCCCTTTGTGTATAGATGGTGCCTTAAATTGTCATCTCTACATTACACTCTGACAGTTCCAGGTTTCCCTTCAAAAATACTTGATTTATCTCAATGGGGCTTCCTGGTTAAATACTGTATCTTAATAATACATCACAGTGGTACAGGGATATATGGGAGACTACAACATAAACTCCTGCACTGATTTAATAACGGAAATGAATGTGACGGAGTTTATTGGGTTTATACCTTTAAATCTACTTACCTCGGGGTGAACAAGGACAGAAGGGTGGAGGAAAATCTTTTGAAATGGAATGCAGCCCAAGGAGGGTTCCCCTCCTGTCCAATCACAGAAATGAAAGGATTAAGGATCTTGCTACACAGAATGAGCCAATCAATCAGCAGATTACTGAGATTACTGTCACTCTGCAGACAATGCATCCCGATAGTAATGAGAGACACACACTGATCCAATGACCAGCCCAGTCTCTATGGGGACGGTTGTATGTCCCTGTGCATCCACAGTGACTTATTCAAATGCATTTAATCTTTATTGAGACAGGAAGTCCCTTGGCTTAACACCTCTTCAATGCAGTAAAGGTAAGATTTCCTTAAAGCTAGAATCTGCATTTGTTGAAAAAGCTCTGCTTTTCACCCCAGTGCCTTTTATGTTGATGAAACTAAAGAGAGGAGCGTCCGTGAAAAATATTCTGCTGTTCTGTCACGCTGTGATGTCGGAGGGGGAAAAAAAACTGTGTTCATTGTTTGAAGTAATTTGTTAGGTTTTTTTTGTTTCCTAAAGGGACGTGGCAGTTTCACCAAATACAGTGAAGGGAAAAAAGTATTTGATCCCCTGCTGATTTTGTACGTTTGCCCACTGACAAAGAAATGATCAGTCTATAATTTTAATGGTAGGTTTATTTGAACTGTGAGAGACAGAATACCAACAAAAAAATCCAGAAAAACGCATGTCAAAAATGTTATAAATTGATTTGCATTTTAATGAGGGAAATAAGTATTTGACCCCCTCTCAATCAGAAAGATTTCTGGCTCCCAGGTGTATTTTTATACAGGTAACGAGCTGAGATTAGGAGCACACTCAAGGGAGTGCTCCTAATCTCAGTTTGTTACCTGTATAAAAGACACCTGTCCGCAGAAGCAATCAATCAATCAGATTCCAAACTCCCCACCATGGCCAAGACCAAAGAGCTCTCCAAGGATGTCAGGGACAAGATTGTAGACCTACACAAGGCTGGAATGGGCTACAAGACCATCGCCAAGCAGCTTGGTGAGAAGGTGACAACAGTTGGTGCGATTATTTGCAAATGGAAGAAACACAAAATAACTGTCAATCTCCCTCGGCCTGGGGCTCCATGCAAGATCTCACCTCGTGGAGTTGCAATGATCATGAGAACGGTGAGGAATCAGCCCAGAACTACACGGGAGGATCTTGTCAATGATCTCAAGGCAGCTGGGACCATAGTCACCAAGAAAACAATTGGTAACACACTACGCCGTGAAGGACTGAAATCCTGCAGCGCCCGCAAGGTCCCCCTGCTCAAGAAAGCACATATACATGCCCGTCTGAAGTTTGCCAATGAATATCTGAATGATTCAGAGGACAACTGGGTGAAAGTGTTGTGGTCAGATGAGACCAAAATGGAGCTCTTTGGCATCAACTCAACTCGCCGTGTTTGGAGGAGGAGGAATGCTGCCTATGACGCCAAGAACACCATCCCCACCATCAAACATGGAGGTGGAAACATTATGCTTTGGGGGTGTTTTTCTGCTAAGGGGACAGGACAACTTCACCACATCAAAGGGACGATGGACGGGGCCATGTACCGTCAAATCTTGGGTGAGAACCTCCTTCCCTCAGCCAGGGCATTGAAAATGGGTCGTGGATGGGTATTCCAGCATGACAATGACCCAAAACACATGGCCAAGGCAACAAAGGAGTGGCTCAAGAAGAAGCACATTAAGGTCCTGGAGTGGCCTAGCCAGTCTCCAGACCTTAATGACTTGGAGAAGATCTGCAAAGAGGAGTGGGACAAAATCCCTCCTGAGATGTGTGCAAACCTGGTGGCCAACTACAAGAAACGTCTGACCTCTGTGATTGCCAACATGGGTTTTGCCACCAAGTACTAAGTCATGTTTTGCAGAGGGGTCAAATACTTATTTCCCTCATTAAAATGCAAATCATTTTATAACATTTTTGACATGCGTTTTTCTGGATTTTTTTGTTGTTATTCTGTCTCTCACTGTTCAAATAAACCTACCATTAAAATTATAGACTGATCATTTCTTTGTCAGTGGGCAAACGTACCAAATCAGCAGGGGATCAAATACTTTTTTCCCTCACTGTAGGTATTCTAGCTTTAATGAAAAGTAGAGCTGAGACACTGCCTGATCCAATACCCAATCTACTAACTAGGGTTACAACATTCACATCGCTTTCCCCAAATTCCCAGGGTTTTCAGAAATCCTAGTTGGAGAATTCTGTATTTCCTGCTTATTCCCTTCTGATTCTGGGAATCTTTTTACAGGGATTTCTGGAAAACCTGGGAGTTTTTGCAAGTCTAATTTTGCAAGTCTACCTACGCGTTCCTATAAGGGTCAGATTGTGTCATACACAGACAATAATATATCTGTTCTATATCTGTGACGTCATAGGCCTACATCTTTACCTATCAGGAAACATTCTGCACATTGTGATGTGATATTATGGGACACTTCCACTTCCCCACACTGATAACACATTTAGCTGGAGGAGGTGGTTAGGTGCGCTAGCTGTTCTTGTGTTTACTGTTGGTGATGGGCAGATTTAGGAGGGGGAGGACTTCCTTGTTGTTCTGTCTATCAGATGGACAGATTTAGGAGGGGGAGGACTTCCTTGTTGTTCTGTCTATCAGATGGGCAGATTTAGGAGGGGGAGGACTCTTCCTTGTTGTTCTGTCTATCAGATGGACAGATTTAGGAGGGGGAGGACTTCCTTGTTGTTCTGTCTATCAGATGGACAGATTTAGGAGGGGGAGGACTTCCTTGTTGTTCTGTCTATCAGATGGACAGATTTAGGAGGGGGAGGACTCTTCCTTGTTGTTCTGTCTATCAGATGGACAGATTTAGGAGGGGGAGGACTTCCTTGTTGTTCTGTCTATCAGATGGACAGATTTAGGAGGGGGAGGACTCTTCCTTGTTCTGTCTATCAGATGGGCAGATTTAGGAGGGGGAGGACTCTTCCTTGTTGTTCTGTCTATCAGATGGACAGATTTAGGAGGGGGAGGACTCTTCCTTGTTGTTCTGTCTATCAGATGGACAGATTTAGGAGGGGGAGGACTCTTCCTTGTTGTTCTGTCTATCAGATGGACAGATTTAGGAGGGGGAGGACTCTTCCTTGTTGTTCTGTCTATCAGATGGACAGATTTAGGAGGGGGAGGACTCTTCCTTGTTGTTCTGTCTATCAGATGGACAGATTTAGGAGGGGGAGGACTCTTCCTTGTTGTTCTGTCTATCAGATGGACAGATTTAGGAGGGGGAGGACTTCCTTGTTGTTCTGTCTATCAGATGGGCAGATTTAGGAGGGGGAGGACTCTTCCTTGTTGTTCTGTCTATCAGATGGACAGATTTAGGAGGGGGAGGACTCTTCCTTGTTCTGTCTATCAGATGGACAGATTTAGGAGGGGGAGGACTCTTCCTTGTTCTGTCTATCAGATGGACAGATTTAGGAGGGGGAGGACTCTTCCTTGTTGTTCTGTCTATCAGATGGGCAGATTTAGGAGGGGGAGGACTCTTCCTTGTTGTTCTGTCTATCAGATGGACAGATTTAGGAGGGGGAGGACTCTTCCTTGTTGTTCTGTCTATCAGATGGACAGATTTAGGAGGGGGAGGACTTCCTTGTTGTTCTGTCTATCAGATGGGCAGATTTAGGAGGGGGAGGACTCTTCCTTGTTGTTCTGTCTATCAGATGGGCAGATTTAGGAGGGGGAGGACTCTTCCTTGTTGTTCTGTCTATCAGATGGACAGATTTTAGGAGGGGGAGGACTCTTCCTTGTTGTTCTGTCTATCAGATGGGCAGATTTAGGAGGGGGAGGACTCTTCCTTGTTGTTCTGTCTATCAGATGGACAGATTTAGGAGGGGGAGGACTCTTCCTTGTTGTTCTGTCTATCAGATGGACAGATTTAGGAGGGGGAGGACTCTTCCTTGTTGTTCTGTCTATCAGATGGACAGATTTAGGAGGGGGAGGACTCTTCCTTGTTGTTCTGTCTATCAGATGGGCAGATTTAGGAGGGGGAGGACTCTTCCTTGTTGTTCTGTCTATCAGATGGACAGATTTAGGAGGGGGAGGACTCTTCCTTGTTGTGGCGTGTCCTGGTCTGTGCTCTGCTTTGCCCTTCAAGGTCTCTTCTCACACACACACACACACACAGACACACAGACTGGCCAGTAAGAGGACAGTATTGACGCATGGGGGTGCAGGCAGGTCTAATGGTTACAGTCCCTCTGGCTTTCTCATACAGCCTTTATAGCCCAGTCAGACTCTCACCGTCTCTCTCATACAGCCTTTATAGCCCAGTCAGACTCTCACCATATTAATTATACATACATATAGCAGCAGCAGCAGGCCCACATCAGAGGGCTGCAGAGATGCTCAGGACTGCAGAGATGCTCAGGACTGCAGAGATGCTCAGGGCTGCAGAGATGCTCAGGGCTGCAGAGATGCTCAGGGCTGCAGAGATGCTCAGGGCTGCAGAGATGCTCAGGGCTGCAGAGATGCTCAGGGCTGCAGAGATGCTCAGGGCTGCAGAGATGCTCAGGGCTGCAGGCACCCACAGGGCTGCAGGCACCCACAGGGTTACAGGGAGCCACAGGGTTACAGGGAGCCACAGGGTTACAGGGAGCCACAGGGTTACAGGCACCCACAGGGTTACAGGCACCCACAGGGTTACAGGGAGCCACAGGGTTTGCAGACAAACATGGTTACAGGGACTCGCATGGTTACAGGGACTCGCATGGTTACAGGGACTCGCATGGTTACAGGGACTCGCATGGTTACAGGGACTCGCATGGTTACAGGGACTCGCATGGTTACAGGGACTCGCATGGCTACAGTCTCTGAGTCTCTCTTAGAATTTCTCTTAGATCACATACAGGAATTGATCTTCTCAAGATAACCTCAGAAGCACATACATACATACATGCATGCATACATACATACATGCATACATACATACATACATGCATACATACGACCCTATATTGTCAATGCAAAGCCTAAAGAAAGGATTGGGTCACAGGTTCTGGGGAAGGGAGAGAGGGGGAATAGGTATATTGGTTCTGGAGAAGAGAGAGGGGGAATAGGTATATTGGTTCTGGAGAAGAGAGAGGGGGAATAGGTATATTGGTTCTGGAGAAGGGAGAAGAGAGAGGGGGAATAGGTATATTGGTTCTGGAGAAGGGAGAAGAGAGGGGGAATAGGTATATTGGTTCTGGAGAAGGGAGAAGAGAGGGGGAATAGGTATATTGGTTCTGGAGAAGGGAGAAGAGAGGGGGAATAGGTATATTGGTTCTGGAGAAGGGAGAAGAGAGGGGGAATAGGTATATTGGTTCTGGAGAAGGGAGAAGAGAGGGGGAATAGGTATATTGGTTCTGGAGAAGGGAGAAGAGAGGGGGAATAGGTATATTGGTTCTGGAGAAGGGAGAAGAGAGGGGGAATAGGTATATTGGTTCTGGAGAAGGGAGAAGAGAGGGGGAATAGGTATATTGGTTCTGGAGAAGGGAGAAGAGAGGGGGAATAGGTATATTGGTTCTGGAGAAGGGAGAAGAGAGGGGGAATAGGTATATTGGTTCTGGAGAAGGGAGAAGAGAGGGGGAATAGGTATATTGGTTCTGGAGAAGGGAGAAGAGAGGGGGAATAGGTATATGGGGGAAAAGTGTCATCCCAGTGGTAGAATAAGGAGCCATCATCAGAATTGATGGGTACTTCTCTGTTGTGTTGTAAGTGGATTCAAACCAATCCAGGGTTGTGTATATTAGGACACACAATGAGTGTTTCTTATTGGACAAGTCCAAGTAGTCCCTCCCTGTTTCAGTCTGTTTTCTTCTGGTGCCTAATTAACACGATCCATGCCTAGTCCTTTAAGGTCACTAACTCAGGTCAACTATATACTGGAGAAGTCTCTAGATACCAGGGCTGGGATTGATTCAATTCCAGTGCAGAGGATGAATGGACATGTTTGAATTGCCCATTGCTTTTCTATGTGGATTGTTCACCCCATGAACTGACCCACTGTGTGTATGAAGACCAGCACACTCAATTGATGTTCAATCAGGGCTTCTGAGCATCTAGGTAGAAATTATTACCACACTGAAACCACTGAAGTCAAGTAATACTGACCTGTATTGAGATATCAGTTCACTCTTTCCAAAGGCTGATAAACCTGGGGTTTATTCATTAGTGCAAACTGACGTTTTCGAATGAACATGAGAGCTTCTTATTGGGTGAGTGTGTGTGTGTGTGTGTGTGTGTGTGTGTGTGTGTGTGTGTGTGTGTGTTCGCTCCAAGCGCCAACACTAGTCCAGTATCCAGAGAGTAGGTAGACTATGTTTTCAGTCCTGATGGAACCTCCTGCCTGCCTCCCTGTGTCTCACACCCTCTGGTAACCACGTAGTCTTTAGAGCCTGCTCCTGGAGAGAGAGAGAGAGAGACTGCATTCTTTAGCAGGGTGACCTATTTCCTACTTGCCACCGGTGCTCTGCGCACGCCTACTCCCCCAATATTCTGTTACTGTGTTAGACTGCAGCTGGTCTGATCTAATGGAAGTATGTTCCGCTTCTCCTCTCTTCTCTGTCTGCTCCTCTCTTCTCTGTCTGCTCCTCTCTTCTCTGTCTGCTCCTCTCTTCTTCTCTCTTCTCTGTTCCTTGTCTTCTTCTCTGTCTTCTCCTCTCTTCTGTTCTCTTCTATTCTGTTCTCTTCCTCTGTCCTCCTCTCCCCAGGTTCTTTGTCAGTGGAGGACATGGGAGCCAAGGCGTCTGCGATGGGCAGCGGTGGAGCCTCTTCTCTGGGTCCGTCTCCAACCCTGGAGAACATCCAGGCAGCGTACAGGGAAGGAGAGAGCAGCAGGGCCCGGGAGCTGATCCAGCAAGCCTGCTGTGTGGAGTGTAGTGCAGCTAGTCCTCGGCTGGAGGGGGTGAGTGGAACGGAGAGAGACAGACCTGTCTCGAAAATACACGCATGCACACACGCGCGCACACACACACACACACACACACACACACACACAACCCGAGATGGATCTGTCACACATGCACATGCACATATCCTTGCACACACAAACATTGACACACACACACACTAAATGAGAGCGCTTGTCATGTGGAGTCCATAGTTTTTCTAGCCTAGTGCAGATATGTACTGCATAATGTGTGATGTGTTACAGAGATTGTTTTGGTGTGACTGTAACCATCTAATGTGTTATATCCTCCTGGTGTGGCACAACAACATGTTTACTTTCATTTATGTGTGTGTGTATTTACCTCACTGTGTGTGTGTGTGTGTGTGTGTGTGTGTGTGTGTGTGTGTGTGTGTGTGTGTGTGTGTGTGTGTGTGTGTGTATTTACAGTGGGGGAAAAAAGTATTTGATCCCCTGCTGATTTGGTACGTTTGCCCACTGACAAAGAAATGATCAGTCTATAATTTTAATGGTAGGTTTATTTGAACAGTGAGAGACGGAATAACAACAAAAAAATCCAGAAAAACGCATGTCACAAATGTTATAAAATGATTTGCATTTTAATGAGGGAAATAAGTATTTCATCCGCCACCTCATCAGGAGCATGCCCAGGCGTTGCTGGGAGGTCATACAGGCACGTGGAGGCCACACACACTACTGAGCCTCATTTTGACTTGTTTTAAGGACATTACATCAAAGTTGGATCAGCCTGTAGTGTGGTTTTCCACTTTAATTTTGAGTGTGACTCCAAATCCAGACCTCCATGGGTTGATAAATTGGATTTCCATTGATTATTTTTGTGATTTTGTTGTCAGCACATTCAACTATGTAAAGAAAAAAGTATTTAATAAGATTATTTCTTTCATTCAGATCTAGGATGTGTTGTTTAAGTGTTCCCTTTATTTTTTTGAGCAGTATATTTACCTCACTGTGTGTATTTACATGTCACTGTGTGTTTGTGTATTTATTTACATCACTGTGTGTATTTACATGTCACTGTATGTGTGTATTTACATGTCACTGTGTGTGTGTATTTACATGTCACTGTGTGTGTGTATTTACATGTCACTGTGTGTGTGTATTTACATGTCACTGTGTGCGTGTGTGTTTACATGTCACTGTGTGTGTGTGTGTGTTTACATGTCACTGTGTGTGTGTTTACATGTCACTGTGTGTGTGTGTGTGTTTACATGTCACTGTGTGTGTGTTTACATGTCACTGTGTGTGTGTGTGTGTGTGTTTACATGTCACTGTGTGTGTGTTTACATGTCACTGTGTGTGTGTGTGTGTGTGTGTGTGTGTGTGTGTGTGTTTACATGTCACTGTGTGTGTGTGTGTGTTTACATGTCACTGTGTGTGTGTGTGTGTGTGTTTACATGTCACTGTGTGTGTGTGTGTTTACATGTCACTGTGTGTGTGTTTACATGTCACTGTGTGTGTGTTTACATGTCACTGTGTGTGTGTTTACATGTCAGTGTGTGTGTGTGTGTGTGTTTACATGTCACTGTGTGTGTGTGTGTGTGTGTTTACATGTCACTGTGTGTGTGTGTGTTTACATGTCACTGTGTGTGTGTGTGTTTACATGTCACTGTGTGTGTGTGTGTTTACATGTCACTGTGTGTGTGTGTGTTTACATGTCACTGTGTGTGTGTGTGTTTACATGTCACTGTGTGTGTGTGTGTGTGTTTACATGTCACTGTGTGTGTGTGTGTGTGTTTACATGTCACTGTGTGTGTGTTTACATGTCACTGTGTGTGTGTTTACATGTCACTGTGTGTGTGTTTACATGTCACTGTGTGTGTGTGTGTGTGTGTGTTTACATGTCACTGTGTGTGTGTGTTTACATGTCACTGTGTGTGTGTGTGTTTACATGTCACTGTGTGTGTGTGTGTTTACATGTCACTGTGTGTGTGTGTGTTTACATGTCACTGTGTGTGTGTGTGTTTACATGTCACTGTGTGTGTGTGTGTGTGTTTACATGTCACTGTGTGTGTGTGTGTGTGTTTACATGTCACTGTGTGTGTGTGTGTGTGTTTACATGTCACTGTGTGTGTGTGTGTGTGTTTACATGTCACTGTGTGTGTGTGTTTACATGTCACTGTGTGTGTGTGTTTACATGTCACTGTGTGTGTGTGTGTGTGTTTCACTGTGTGTGTGTGTGTGTGTTTACGTGTGTGTGTGTGTGTGTTTACGTGTGTGTGTGTGTGTGTGTGTTTACATGTCACTGTGTGTGTGTGTGTTTACATGTCACTGTGTGTGTGTGTGTGTTTACGTGTCACTGTGTGTGTGTGTGTTTTTGGGTGTCACTGTGTGTGTGTGTGTGTTTACGTGTCACTGTGTGTGTGTGTGTGTGTGTGTTTACGTGTCACTGTGTGTGTGTGTGTGTGTGTGTTTACGTGTCACTGTGTGTGTGTGTGTGTGTTTACGTGTCACTGTGTGTGTGTGTGTGTGTGTGTTTACGTGTCACTGTGTGTGTGTGTGTGTTTACGTGTCACTGTGTGTGTGTGTGTGTTTACGTGTCACTGTGTGTGTGTGTGTGTGTGTTTACGTGTCACTGTGTGTGTGTGTGTTTACGTGTCACTGTGTGTGTGTGTGTTTACGTGTCACTGTGTGTGTGTGTGTGTGTGTTTACGTGTCACTGTGTGTGTGTGTGTGTGTGTTTACGTGTCACTGTGTGTGTGTGTGTGTGTTTACGTGTCACTGTGTGTGTGTGTGTGTGTGTTTACGTGTCACTGTGTGTGTGTTTACGTGTCACTGTGTGTGTGTTTACGTGTCACTGTGTGTGTGTGTGTTTACGTGTCACTGTGTGTGTGTGTGTGTGTGTGTGTGTGTTTACGTGTCACTGTGTGTGTGTTTACGTGTCACTGTGTGTGTGTTTACGTGTCACTGTGTGTGTGTTTACGTGTCACTGTGTGTGTGTTTACGTGTCACTGTGTGTGTGTGTTTACGTGTCACTGTGTGTGTGTGTTTACATGTCAGTGTGTGTGTGTTTACATGTCAGTGTGTGTGTGTGTGTGTGTTACATGTCACTGTGTGTGTGTGTTTACATGTCACTGTGTGTGTGTTTACATGTCACTGTGTGTGTGTGTGTTTACATGTCACTGTGTGTGTGTGTGTTTACATGTCACTGTGTGTGTGTGTGTTTACATGTCACTGTGTGTGTGTGTGTTTACATGTCACTGTGTGTGTGTGTGTGTGTGTGTGTGTTTACATGTCACTGTGTGTGTGTGTGTGTGTTTACATGTCACTGTGTGTGTGTGTGTGTGTGTGTTTACATGTCACTGTGTGTGTGTCTACATGTCACTGTGTGTGTGTGTGTGTGTGTGTGTCTACATGTCACTGTGTGTGTGTGTGTGTCTACATGTCACTGTGTGTGTGTGTGTGTGTCTACATGTCACTGTGTGTGTGTGTGTGTGTGTGTCTACATGTCACTGTGTGTGTGTGTGTGTCTACATGTCACTGTGTGTGTGTGTGTGTGTGTGTCTACATGTCACTGTGTGTGTGTGTGTGTGTGTGTCTACATGTCACTGTGTGTGTGTGTGTGTGTGTGTGTGTCTACATGTCACTGTGTGTGTGTGTGTGTGTGTGTCTACATGTCACTGTGTGTGTGTGTGTGTGTGTGTCTACATGTCACTGTGTGTGTGTGTGTGTGTGTGTCTACATGTCACTGTGTGTGTGTTTACATGTCACTGTGTGTGTGTTTACATGTCACGTGTGTGTGTGTTTACATGTCACTGTGTGTGTGTTTACATGTCACTGTGTGTGTGTTTACATGTCACTGTGTGTGTGTGTTTACATGTCACTGTGTGTGTGTGTGTGTGTTTACATGTCACTGTGTGTGTGTGTGTGTGTTTACATGTCACTGTGTGTGTGTGTGTGTGTTTACATGTCACTGTGTGTGTGTGTGTGTGTTTACATGTCACTGTGTGTGTGTGTGTGTGTTTACATGTCACTGTGTGTGTGTGTGTGTGTTTACATGTCACTGTGTGTGTGTGTGTGTGTTTACATGTCACTGTGTGTGTGTGTGTGTGTGTTTACATGTCACTGTGTGTGTGTGTGTGTGTTTACATGTCACTGTGTGTGTGTTTACATGTCACTGTGTGTGTGTTTACATGTCACTGTGTGTGTGTTTACATGTCACTGTGTGTGTGTTTACATGTCACTGTGTGTGTGTGTGTGTGTGTGTGTTTACATGTCACTGTGTGTGTGTGTGTGTGTGTGTGTGTGTGTGTGTTTACATGTCACTGTGTGTGTGTGTGTGTGTGTGTGTGTGTGTGTTTACATGTCACTGTGTGTGTGTGTGTGTTTACATGTCACTGTGTGTGTGTGTGTGTGTGTGTTTACATGTCACTGTGTGTGTGTGTGTGTGTGTTTACATGTCACTGTGTGTGTGTTTACATGTCACTGTGTGTGTGTGTGTGTGTTTACATGTCACTGTGTGTGTGTGTGTGTTTACATGTCACTGTGTGTGTGTGTGTTTACATGTCACTGTGTGTGTGTGTGTTTACATGTCACTGTGTGTGTGTGTGTGTGTGTCTACATGTCACTGTGTGTGTGTGTGTGTGTTTACATGTCACTGTGTGTGTGTGTGTGTGTTTACATGTCACTGTGTGTGTGTGTGTGTGTTTACATGTCACTGTGTGTGTGTTTACATGTCACTGTGTGTGTGTGTATGTTTACATGTCACTGTGTGTGTGTGTGTGTGTTTACATGTCACTGTGTGTGTGTGTGTGTGTGTGTTTACATGTCACTGTGTGTGTGTGTGTGTGTTTACATGTCACTGTGTGTGTGTGTCTACATGTCACTGTGTGTGTGTGTCTACATGTCACTGTGTGTGTGTGTGTGTGTTTACATGTCACTGTGTGTGTGTGTGTTTACATGTCACTGTGTGTGTGTGTGTTTACATGTCACTGTGTGTGTGTGTGTTTACATGTCACTGTGTGTGTGTGTGTTTACATGTCACTGTGAGTGTGTGTGTTTACATGTCACTGTGTGTGTGTGTGTGTGTCTACATGTCACTGTGTGTGTGTGTGTGTGTGTCTACATGTCACTGTGTGTGTGTGTGTGTGTCTACATGTCACTGTGTGTGTGTGTGTGTTTACATGTCACTGTGTGTGTGTGTGTTTACATGTCACTGTGTGTGTGTGTGTGTTTACATGTCACTGTGTGTGTGTGTGTGTGTGTGTCTACATGTCACTGTGTGTGTGTTTACATGTCACTGTGTGTGTTTACATGTCACTGTGTGTGTGTTTACATGTCACTGTGTGTGTGTTTACATGTCACTGTGTGTGTGTTTACATGTCACTGTGTGTGTGTTTACATGTCACTGTGTGTGTGTTTACATGTCACTGTGTGTGTGTTTACATGTCACTGTGTGTGTGTGTTTACATGTCACTGTGTGTGTGTGTTTACATGTCACTGTGTGCGTGTGTGTTTACATGTCACTGTGTGCGTGTGTGTTTACATGTCACTGTGTGCGTGTGTGTTTACATGTCACTGTGTGCGTGTGTGTTTACATGTCACTGTGTGTGTGTGTGTGTTTACATGTCAGTGTGTGTGTGTGTGTTTACATGTCACTGTGTGTGTGTGTGTTTACATGTCACTGTGTGTGTGTGTGTGTTTACATGTCACTGTGTGTGTGTGTTTACGTGTGTGTGTGTTTACGTGTCACTGTGTGTGTGTGTGTGTGTGTTTACGTGTCAGTGTGTGTGTGTTTACATGTCAGTGTGTGTGTGTGTTTACATGTCAGTGTGTGTGTGTGTTTACATATCTGTGTGTGTGTGTGTGTGTGTGTGTGTGTGTGTTTACGTGGTGTGTGTTTACATGTCACTGTGTGTTTACGTGTGTGTGTGTTTACATGTCACTGTGTGTGTGTGTGTGTTTACATGTCACTGTGTGTGTGTGTGTGTGTGTGTGTTTACATGTCACTGTGTGTGTGTGTGTTTACATGTCACTGTGTGTGTTTACATGTCACTGTGTGTGTTAACATGTCACTGTGTGTGTGTGTGTGTGTGTGTGTGTGTGTGTGTGTGTGTGTGTGTGTGTGTGTTGACATGTCACTGTGTGTGTTTACATGTCACTGTGTGTGTGTGTGTGTGTGTGTTGACATGTCACTGTGTGTGTGTTGACATGTCACTGTGTGTGTGTGTGTTGACATTGTGTGTGTGAGTAAGAGATGTGTAAGGCTGCATCGTGGTGTTGATCAGTCCTACAGCCCCTCATGGTCCTACGGCCCCTCATGGTCCTACGGCCCCTCATGGTCCTACAGCCCCTCATGGTCCTACGGCCCCTCATGGTCCTACAGCCCCTCATGGTCCTACGGCCCCTCATGGTTCAACACCACTGAAGTCCCACTGCCTTGACACAAAGACAGCAACAGCCCTACACTGTGACATGTCTGTGGCTTTGACTTGGTCCTGTACTGTGTGTGTGAGTTTATTTTGATGCTGTAGTTGTTGTTGTTAGATACGGGTGTGATATAAAGACTGTGTGTTCTCTGAGGTGTACTCTAGTTATGTGATAGTTTGTTGATATTCTAGAGTGGGTGTACTGCGCTTGTTGTTTTGGACTGGATCCCAGCCTGCCAGGGACAGTGTCAGGAGACAAGTGGCCTAGTTCTGCCTTTCTCTCTCCTGCCTCTCCATTAGCACTATGAAATACTCCCTTCAATACAGAACCAATTCAAGTACTGATTCCATGTTTCTTTATTACCTCTGTTCTACTGACACATCACTTATTTACGTAGATTACAGTAATCTCATTACTGTGTGGTTCATAACGGGACAGTAATCTCATTACTGTATGGTTCATAACGGGACAGTAATCTCATTACTATATAGATCATTATGGGACAGTAATCTCATTACTTTATGGGACAGTAATCTCATTACTGTATGGATCATTATGGGACAGTAATCTCATTACTGTATGGATCATTATGGTACAGTAATCTCATTACTGTATGGTTCATAACGGGACAGTAACCTCATTACTGTATGGATCATAATGGGACAGTACTCTCATTACTGTATGGATCATTATGGGACTGTAATCTCATTACTATATGGATCATTATGGGACAGTAATCTCATTACTTTATGGGACAGTAATCTCATTACTTTATGGGACAGTAATCTCATTACTTTATGGGACAGTATTCTCATTACTTTATGGGACAGTAATCTCATTACTTTATGGGACAGTAATCTCATTACTTTATGGGACAGTAATCTCATTACTTTATGGGACATTACTTTATGGGACAGTAATCTCATTACTTTATGGGACAGTAATCTCATTACTTTATGGGACAGTAATCTCATTACTTTATGGGACAGTAATCTCATTACTTTATGGGACAGTAATCTCATTACTGTATGGATCATTATGGGACTGTAATCTCATTACTGTATGAATCATTATTGGACAGTAATCTCATTACTGTATGGTTCATAACGGGACAGTAATCTCATTACTGTATGGATCATTATGGGACAGTAATCTTGTGTGCGTGTATGTGTGCATACGATAGGTTCCAAACAACCATGCTGCCAAACCCCCTTCTCCTTTCCTAGCGTGTTCAGTGTTGCACTTGGTTACCTTTTATCTGCTTGTCTTCCTGTCATTCAGGAATAGATTTGATGTGGAGCTCACTGTAATTTAACACTTGACACACCAGCATATGTTCCGGCTATTATCGGACGATTTCAGCTAGTACCTCCAGGTTTCACTGCATTTCAAGACGTTTTCTCCCTACTGAATACAACCCAGTTACTGCCATGTTCCTGAGAACTGGTAATACAGGTTGACTGGAGATATGGAGACCCAGTTACTGCCATGTTCCTGAGAACTGGTAATACAGGTTGACTGGAGATATGGAGACCCAGTTACTGCCATGTTCCTGAGAACTGGTTATACAGGTTGACTGGAGATATGGAGACCCAGTTACTGCCATGTTCCTGAGAACTGGTAATACAGGTTGACTGGAGATATGGAGACCCAGTTACTGCCATGTTCCTGAGAACTGGTAATACAGGTTGACTGGAGATATGGAGACCCAGTTACTGCCATGTTCCTGAGAACTGGTTATACAGGTTGACTGGAGATATGGAGACCCAGTTACTGCCATGTTCCTGAGAACTGGTTATACAGGTTGACTGGAGATATGGAGACCCAGTTACTGCCATGTTCCTGAGAACTGGTTATACAGGTTGACTGGAGATATGGAGACCCAGTTACTGCCATGTTCCTGAGAACTGGTTATACAGGTTGACTGGAGATATGGAGACCCAGTTACTGCCATGTTCCTGAGAACTGGTTATACAGGTTGACTGGAGATAATGTAAAATGCATACATGCCTATAAAACAATTGTGTGTCAGATTGAAAAAGGAGAACTGTTTTTTTTATTTACATGGCTTCTGTTCTTGTACCCTAAAATACCCCGACGCTTGATTCATACTGCTACTTTTAGGCTTCCTCACAACATGTCGGCCAGTGGTACTTATGTCGGCCAGTGGTAACCAGGAATTATAGCTGAACGAGGTCTGTGTGCTTGAAAGCAGCTTGGCAACTCTCTCCAGTGCTTAAAAAGCCTTTACGTAAGAAGTAGGGCAACACAACTGTGTGTAGACTGCATGGTGCCCAAAGGAACCCAAAAAGTATTCAGTCGGTCGATACAGTTAATATATATCAATACTTCAAACAGTTACACTGCCATCCTGTGCTTGCCTACAATACAATCACAAAGTTCAGCATTGGAACTGTCTGTGGTTTCTGTGGAATGAGAACAGAGACCAGGTCCAACTCTGGTCCTAGAGAACAACAGTCAGTGGGCACAGTATTCTATTAGTCGACTGGTCAATTGTTTGGTCATTAGGCTGTTGATCGGCCCGAGATTGTTTTAGTCAAGCAGTAACGTGTTTGAGAAAAGCAAATTTTTTTGGTCCATTAACATAACATTTATCAGAAATACAGTGTAGACATTGTTAATGTTAGGTCTACATAGGCCTATTATCAGCAACCATCACTCCTGTGTTCCAATGGCACATTGTGTTAGCTAATCCAAGTTTATCATTTTAAAAGGCTAATTGATCAATAGAAAACCCTTTTGCAATTATGTTAGCACAGCTGAAAACTGTTGTGCTGATTTAAAGAAGCAATAAAACTGTCCTTCTTTAGAATAGTTGAGTATCTGGAGCGTCAGCATTTGTGGGTTTGATTACAGGCTCAAAATGGCCAGAAACAAATAACTTTCTTTTGAAACTCGTCAGCCGATTCTTGTTCTGAGAAATGAAGGCTATTCCATGTGAGAAATTGCCAAGAAACTGGAGATCTCATACAACGCTGTGTACTACTCCCTTCACAGAACAGCTTGAAGCTGTTGTCCTGTGAGCAGCCTATCACGCAAGCTGTTGACTCTCAGAAACCTTTCTTCTGATTCTGTTGTGGCTTTGTGTCTGCCAGACCTCTTCCTGTCTGAGTTTCCTCCAGTTTCCAAGTGCCTTTTGATGGTGTAGGAAACTACTGACTGACACCTAGGCTTTCTTTCTTTTCTAGGAAAGACCTGCACTTTTAAGGGTTATACTGGTCTATCTGTCTTCCTTTGTTAATTGCCTTTTTCTCGCCATTATGATATCAATATACTACTTCCTGCAGTACAATACTGTCCAAATAATGCTTAAGAGTGTGTAGTAACACAGTCTGTTCCAACACTGCTTTTATACAGACAGAGAGTTTGTAAGTAATCAACCAAAGTTGGGACGCCTGTAGGAATTGTTAGCATCAACTTTCAAGGCTTAATTTACTTCCATTGCTGCAGAACAGCTGTAAGTTGTTAACCCATTACTTGTTCCCTGAAAATTGCATTTTTTTTTTTTTTTAGAACTCTGAAATGTACATTTATTTGTCAGTTTTTGCTTGATCCGACAAATGTGGTCGGTGGCTCTATATGGAGGGTGTGACGCAATTGCGGCGCCTCCAGAGGCATGCAAAGGCCAAATCAAGCACCATACCGCGTCGCCATGCGCTTTCCAAATGTTGTAACAATGCGGTGTGTTCTGTGTCGCTCCGCACTGACATGATTGGTTGACAGTAGGTGGAGGGGGATACATCCTGTAGAAAACACAAACTCACTTCCTTGACAACAGCTCTGCACTGCTCCACGATGCGCAAGAAGTATGAATGCCCTGACTTCTGCTGAGGCCGTTTCACCGTAAATGCTGCATGGCCAATGCACTTCTCTCTGCAGAATGCGCTCTCTCCTGCCAATTTGTGCGCACATTCATTGTTTCATAAATTCATTGTGTGAATTGTTTGCGTTTGTTAGTTTATATCACTTCTTCATTTACATATCACCAGTAGTACATTGACCGTCAATTCATATAATGTCTCATCTACAATGTTTGTTAATTTAGTTATGGTCATTTCTGTTAATGCATTCGATATTATTATTCCAGTCTTCCAGTTCTCATTGTTGGAGTGGACACGTTGTTTTCAGAGTACACAACCTGTGCTACACTTGTGAGAAACAAGTTTTGGTTTATTTCATTCCATTTACACATTTTGTCAATTTAGTCATTGTCTTTTGTTGGAGCGCTCCTGTCAATGTTGAGTAAGGATGCGCACGCATAGAAGTAAACCTATAGTAGACCTGGCCTGTGCACAAATGTATATAAATGTGCCCATTTGGGAATGTGATAGTATTTCTGATTGGCTTAACGCACCACCACGAATGACCTGTGGAGCTTCTCAAAGTAAAGTTTTCTTCACCTTAAACAGCAAGCAAACAAAGTCTGTTTTTATATTAGTTGAGAATTACAATAGTTCCTTAATGTATTTGAAAAATCTTTCCAGCTCTCTCCCTTTCGATAACCACTCAGCGTGAAAGAGAAAAATGTCTTGCTCTGATCCAGTGGAAACGTCATAAAATAGGCCTACCTGATTACATTTTATCAGTGCTTGACTTGGACTGAAATAGGTTCCAGTACTCATTTTGTGTGCTGGTACTGTTTGGCTTTATGTAGGCTATTTTTACATAGTTGGCAATGGCAATAGAAGTTACTTTTTAGGTTTATCATTTTCTTTTGGATAGAATTTTGATTAACCACATGACAATGATTTTGAGATATGAAGATATTATAAATTAAATGAAACTGTTTCACGAAAATGTGTTTATGAAAAACATAACTGGCACGCAGATCGGTAGAAATGGTAAGATAAATCGGCATTCCACATGAGAAAGGTTGCCGAGTCCTCCTGCAGCCTATTACCGGCAACTTCAGGAGAGTAACGTCATAATCTGCGAAAGCCAGCAGGAGCAGGAGGAGAATAGTTGGGTCAGGTTAAGGTCTTCTGGTTATCTAGATCTCTGGTGCCCTCTTGAGGCATTTCTTATTTCATCAAACCGTAAGCTTAAAGCATCAGACAAGCTCAATGCATATAGTTGATTTTATTAAAACATGTAGGGTGTGTCTATAAATGGAAAAATACAGGCTTAAAATTTTGACAAATCGATTGTTCTTTTGACCAAACAACTTTCGGTCAACCAATATCTTTTCTTTAGTTGGGGACAGTCCTAATTCTATTTCAGCCAAGCACTAACACCTTATCCAGGTGTTGTAGAGGTAGCCTCGTTCCATACTAGATGTGCTGTGGCTAACTCATCTATTGGTCGCCTCGTTCCATACTGGATGTGCTGTGGCTAACTCATCTCTTGGTCGCCTCGTTCCATACTGGATGTGCTGTGGCTAACTCATCTCTTGGTCGCCTCGTTCCATACTGGATGTGCTGTGGCTAACTCATCTATTGGTCGTACATCGTTGATTGCCCACCTGATGGTGCCATTACATCAACTTTGATGCTCATGTTTTTACCTGGCTGCAGTCAGTATTGCCAACACATTTTCAGTGAGAATGGCTATTAGCTCCTTGATTTGTCACTAGATGACATTTTGCCATTGCTGCGACAACATCACAGCACCAATTTGCGGCAGAATTGAGTGGGAAAAGTCACTAAATGCTATCAAAACCATAGTAACCCTTGGTGTCAAAACTTCCCAAAAGGTAGCTGGAGGGATCCGAACACTAGCTAAATATAGCGACAAAGTTGCTAAATTGGCAACACTGGCTGCAGTACATGGTAACTTTTGAATGCTCCCAACCAGGGTTGGGGTCAATTCCATTTCAATTCCAATCAATTCAGAAACGACACCAAATTCCAATTCCAAATGTTCCTCATTGAAAAACATTGAAGAGAATTGGAATTTCAGTGTACTTCCTGGATTGACTGTGATTGGAATTAAATGTCCCCCTGCTCCCAACTGTATAGCATGACAGTGAATGAAGAGTTGGCTACAGATCAGCTAAGGTGGAGCCTATGGTAGAGGTGGACTTGAACAAAACTTGACTATCTGTTAATATACTAACTTATCCTATTCCCGTCACTTCCTCAGCTGCGTCTCCTGTGTGTGGCCACCCAGCATGGTGATGCGGAGAGCGTGAGTTACCTCCTCCATGAGGCCCGTGTGCCCCTGCCCCTGGAGCCGTCGGAGGGAAACCCAGCCATCCTGGCTGCACACTATGGACATGTCAGCCTGGTCAGAGAGCTGCTCGACTCAGTACCAGGTGACAATGCTGTGTGTGTGTGACATTTTCCACCTGTGTTTGTGTAGTTGTAGTAGTTAATAGATAGTAACAGATTGCAGGTATTGTTTTGAAAGTGTTTGTGTGTGTGTGAGACGTGGTTCGTCTGTCTGTCTGTCTGTCTGTCTGTCTGTCTGTCTGTCTGTCTGTCTGTCTGTCTGTCTGTCTGTCTGTCTGTCTGTCTGTCTGTCTGTCTGTCTGTCTGTCTGTCTGTCTGTCTGTCTGTCTGTCTGTCTGTCTGTCTGTCTGTCTGTCTGTCTGTCTGTCTGTCTGTCTGTCTGTCTGTCTGTCTGTCTGTCTGTCTGTCTGTCTGTCTGTCTGTCTGTCTGTCTGTCTGTCTGTCTGTCTGTCTGTCTGTCTGTCTGTCTGTCTGTCTGTCTGTCTGTCTGTCTGTCTGTCTGTCATAGTTAGTAGATGATAAACAGATTGCTTGTCTCTCTCAGGTCCGTGTGTCCACAGAGATCTGCTAAACTGGATGTTGGTGTCGGCGTGCCAACAGGGTCACCTGGAGGTGGTTAGAATGTTGGTGCAGGATTACCATGCCGACGCTGAGGACTGTGCCATCCACCAGGAGGAGTTTGCTGTCATCACGGGGCTGCCTCTCTATGCTGCTGCACGCGCAGGTAGACAGCAAGATACACAGTGTACAGTGAGGGGAAAAAAGTATTTGATCCCCTGCTGAGTTTGCCCACTGACAAAGAAATGATCATTCTATAATTTTAATGGTAGGTTTAGTTCAACAGTGAGAGACAGAATAACATAAAAAAAATCAAGAAAAACGCATGTCAAAAATGTTATAAATTGATTTGCATTTTAATGAGGGAAATAAGTATTTGACCCCCTCTCAATCAGAAAGATTTCTGGCTCCCAGGTGTCTTTTATGCAGGTAACGAGCTGAGATTAGGAGCACACTCTTAACCTCTATGGGCTAGGTGGGACGCTAGCGTCCCCCCCGTGGTGCACTCCATCAACAGCAGGTGCATTTCAAGAGCGGCAAATTTGAATCCAAATAAATGTCAAAATTCAAATTTTTCAAACATACAACTATTTTACACCCTTTGAAAGATAAACATCTCCTTAATCTAACCACGTTTTACGATTTCAAAAAGGTTTTACGGCGAAAGCATAAATTTAGAGTATGTTAGGACAGTACATTTACAAGAGTTGTGTGTAATGTTTTGTCAATTCAAAGACAGGGTCACCAAAACCATAAAACCAGCTAAAATGATGCACTAACCTTTTACAATCTCCATCAGATGACACTCCTAGGACATTATGTTAGACAATGCATGCATTTTTAGTTCTATCAAGTTCATATTTATATCCAAAAACAGCGTTTTACTATGGCATTGATGTTGAGGAAATCGTTTCCCTCCAATAACCGGCAGTCAAGTCAACACCACAAATTAAATAATTAAAATTAGAAAACATTGGTAAAATATTATATTGTCATTTAAAGAATTATAGATTTACATCTCTTGAACGCAATCAACTTGCCAGATTTAAAAATAACTTTACTGGGAAATCACACTTTGCAATAATCTGAGCACTGCGCCCAGAAAAATACGCGTTGCGATACAGACTAGACGTCATGTTGGGGAGATCTAAAATCGAAAATACTATGTAAATAATCCATTACCTTTGATTCTCTTCATCAGATGTCACTTCCAGGTATCACAGGTCCATAACGAATGTAGTTTTGTTCAAAAAAGCTCATCATTTATGTCCAAAAATCTCCGTCTTGTTAGCACATGATCTAAGCCAGCCGGACTTCTCGTCATGAACGAGGGGAAAAAATATATTTACGTTCGTTCAAACATGTCAAACGTTGTATAGCATAAATCATTAGGGCCTTTTTTAACCAGAACATGAATAATATTCAAGGTGGACGAATGCATACTCTTTTATAACGTATTGGAACGAGGGTACCCAACATGAACTCGCGCGCCAGGTGTCTAATGGGCCATCATCGTTCCATGGCTCTTGTTCGGTCAGATCTCCCTCCAGAAGACTCAAAACACTTTGTAAAGGCTGGTGACATCTAGTGGAAGCAATAGGAAGTGCCAAAATATTCCTCAGCCCCTGTGTTTTTCAATGGGATAGGTTTAAAGGTAATACAACACATCAGGTATCCACTTCCTGTCAGAAAATGTCTCAGGGTTTTGCCTGCCAAATGAGTTCTGTTATACTCACAGACACCATTCAAACAGTTTTAGAAACTTTAGAGTGTTTTCTATCCATATATAATAAGTATATGCATATTCTAGTTACTGGGTAGGATTAGTAACCAGATTAAATCGGGTACATTTTTTTTATCCAGCCGTGCAAATACTGCCCCCTAGCCCTAACAGGTTAAAGGGAGTGCTCCTAATCTCAGCTTGTTACCTGTATAAAAGACACCTGTTTACAGAAGCAATCAATCAATCAAATTCCAAACTCTCCACCATGGCCAAGACCAAAGAGCTCTCCAAGGATGTCAGGGACAAGATTGTAGACCTATACAAGGCTGGAATGGGCTACAAGACCATCGCCAAGCAGCTTGGTGAGAAGGTGACAACAGTTGGTGCGATTATTCACAAATGGAAGAAACACAAAATAACTGTCAATCTCCCTCGGCCTGGGGCTCCATGCAAGATCTCACCTCGTGGAGTTGCAATGATCATGAGAACGGTGAGGAATCAGCCCAGAACTACACGGGAGGATCTTGTCAATGATCTCAAGGCAGCTGGGACCATAGTCACCAAGAAAACAATTGGTAACACACTACGCCGTGAAGGACTGAAATCATGCAGCGCCCGCAAGGTCCCCCTGCTCAAGAAAGCACATATACATGCCCGTCTGAAGTTTGCCAATGAACATCTGAATGATTCAGAGGACAACTGGGTGAAAGTGTTGTGGTCAGATGAGACCAAAATGGAGCTCTTTGGCATCAACTCAACTCGCCGTGTTTGGAGGAGGAGGAATGCTGCCTATGACCCCAAGAACACCATCCCCACCGTCAAACATGGAGGTGGAAACATTATGCTTTGGGGGTGTTTTTCTGCTAAGGGGACAGGACAACTTCACCGCATCAAAGGGACGATGGACGGGGCCATGTACCGTCAAATCTTGGGTGAGAACCTCCTTCCCTCAGCCAGGGCATTGAAAATGGGTCGTGGATGGGTATTCCAGCATGACAATGACCCAAAACACACGACCAAGGCAACAAAGGAGTGGCTCAAGAAGAAGCACATTAAGGTCCTGGAGTGGCCTAGCCAGTCTCCAGACCTTAATGACTTGGAGAAGATCTGCAAAGAGGACTGGGACAAAATCCCTCCTGAGATGTGTGAAAACCTGGTGGCAAGAAACGTCTGACCTCTGTGATTGCCAACAAGGGTTTTGCCACCAAGTACTAAGTCATGTTTTGCAGAGGGGTCAAATACTTATTTCCCTCATTAAAATGCAAATCATTTTATAACATTTTTGACATATGTTTTTCTGGATTTTTTTGTTGTTATTCCGTCTCTCACTGTTCAAATAAACCTACCATTAAAATTATAGACTGATCATTTCTTTGTCAGTGGGCAAACTTACAAAATCAGCAGGGGATCAAATACTTTTTTCCCTCACTGTACATGTACTCCACATACACACATACTGTACACGTGCACACATACGCCACACATACACTACCGTTCAAAAGTTTGGCTTCACTTAGAAATCTCCTTGTTTTTGCAATATAAGCAACATTTTTGGTCCATTAAAATTACATAAAATGTATTAGAAATACTGTGTAGACAGTGTTAGTGTTGTAAATGACTATTGTAGCTGGAAACGGCAGATTTTTAATGGAATGTCTACATAGGCATACAGAGGCCCATTATCAGCAACCATCACTCCTGTGTTCCAATGGCACATTGTGTTAGCTAATCCAAGTTTATCATTTTAAAAGGCTATTTGATCATTAGAAAACCCTTTTGCAATTATGTTAGCACAGCTGAAAAGTGTTGTGCTTATTAAAGAAGCAATAAAACTGTTCTTCTTTAGACTAGTTGAGTATCTGGAGCATCAGCATTTGTGGGTTCGATTACAGGCTCAAAATGGCCAGAAACAAAGAACTTTCTTCTGAAACTCGTCAGTCTATTCTTGTTCTGAGAAATGAATGCTATTCCATGCGAGAAATTGCCAAGAAACTGAAGATCTTGTACAACACTGTGTACTACTCCCTTCACGCAAACAGGCTCTAACCAGAATAGAAAGAGTAGTGGGAGGCCCTGGTGCAAAATTGAGAAAGAGGACAAGTACATTAGAGTGTCTAGTTTGAGAAACAGACGCATCACAAGGCCTCAACTGGCAGCTTCATTAAATAGTACCCACAAAACACCAGTCTCAACGTCAACAGTGAAGAGGCGACATTTCTAAGTGACCCCAAACTTTTGCACGATAGTGTGTATATACATACACACACAAATGAACACAGCCCACAAATACCTCACACATAAGCCACACACACACACACGCCTCACACAAAAGTAGAGAACACAGTCAAGTATAGAAGCTTGCACTGTATCTTGCGGTTTTTATTTTTTGTAAAAATTATTTCTCGCATTATTCGATATTACTGCACTGTTGGAGCTAGGAACACCAGCATTTTGCTACACCCGCAATAACATCTGCTAAATATGTGTATGCGACCAATAGAAGTTGATTAGATTTGATGTATGCTTACTTATTAATCACTTTGGACCAAATGTTAGAGTTAGACATTCCTACTGTGGTGTGTTGTCAGGCTGAAAACAGCAGACGGGGATTTCCTCCTACTCTACTGTGTCTCCAATTCAGCCTCCAATCCAACTCACTTCCTTATTCTGGCTTTATGATATAGGATCAGCTTCCCCAACGCTTAACCATTAGATGGGGAAATGCAAAACTCACTCAAAATCAGTGTCTATGAGCAACTTCAGCTTACTCTGGGCATATTGGTGGAGAAATGAGGAGCGCTTCCTGTTATCTTAGACCAGGGGTCTGTTCAGAACGTCCGGATATCTAACTGTGTTCTGTGTAGGTAATGAGGAGATAGCTAGATTCCTGCTGCAGAATGGCGCTGGGCTGTCCTCATACACCCTGATGGATTATCCAGCCTTCAGCAGACTGCTCGTTGAACAACGACTGGTAGAAGAAGCAGACACACACACAGAACCAGCGGGAGAAAAGGTAACTGAGGGAAGGTGTGTGTGTATTTGTGTCTGTGTGTGTGTCTGCGTTTGTGTGTCTGCGTTTGTGTGTCTGTGTGTATGTATGGTATGTATGTATGTATGTATGTATGTATTTTTCTCTCTGTGAATGTGTTATGTTTTACCCAGTGTGTTGGTCAGGCCAGGTGCTGTGTGTGTGTGTGTGTGTGTGTGTGTTGTGCACCATAAAAACGTCAGCCAACATGTTGTTTCCTCTCTCCCCCTCTAGCTACTATGTGGCCGTTGGTCAGGTCTGAAGCTGCCGTGGTTGGAGCTGGACTGGTTCATGGACGTGTCGTCCCGTATCTCCCACCTGGACCTGTCCTGTAACAGCCTCAGCTCCCTGCCCTCCGTGGTCCCCTGGGGGCTCATACAGCTCCGGACCCTAGACCTCTCCAACAACCTGTTCAAAGAGCTGCACACAGCACAGAGCTCACAGGAGATCATCTGCTCCAGGTGATCATTTGCTCCATCTGCTCCATAACTAGATATTTTTCAAACTTGTGGATGATTCATGATATCTTTTAATAACCTCTTACATCTAGGCGTTCCGCTAGAGCGGAACCCCTAGCCAACAGCCAATGGGATCGCATGGCGCGAAATACAAAACCTACATTTTTCAAACATACGACTATTTTACACCATTTGAAAGATAAACCTCTCCTGAATCCAACCACGTTGTCCAATTTCAAAAAGGCTTTACAGCGAAAGCAAAACATTAGATTATGTTAGGAGAGTACATAGACCAAAATAACCACACAGCCATTTTCCAAGCAAGCATATATGTCAATAAAACCCAAAACACAGCTAAATGAAGCACTAACCTTTGATGATCTTCATCAGATGACACTCCTAGGACATTGTTATACAATACATGTATGTTTTGTTCAATCAAGTTCATATTTATATCCAAAAACAGCTTTTTACATTGGCGCGTGACGTTCAGAAAATGTATCCCCACCAAAAACTTCCGGTGAATTTACAAAAATACTCATCATAAACGTCGACAAAATACATAACAATTATTTTAAGAATTATAGATGCATAACTCCTTTATGCAATTGCTGTGTCAGATTTTAAAATAGCTTTTCGGCGAAAGCACATTTTTCAATATTCTGAGTACATAGCTCGCCATCACGGTGAGCTATTCAGACACCCGCCAAGTTCAGGGCAAACTAAACTCAGAATTAGTATTAGAAATATTGTATTACCTTTGCTGATCTTCGTCAGAATGCACTCCCAGGACTGCTACTTCCACAAGAAATTGTTTTTGTTCGAAATAATCCATAGTTATGTCCAAATACCTCCGTTTTGTTTGTGCGTTCAGGTCACTATCCAAAGGGTAACGCGCGAGCGCAATTCAAGACACGAAAAGTCAAAATGTTCCATTACCATACTTAGAAGCATGCCAAATACTGTTTAAAATCAATTTTATGGTATTTTTTACGTAAAATTGCGATAATATTCCAACCGGACAATAGTGTATTCATTCAAGGAGGAAAAGAAAAAACAGCGTGCTCGCGGTAACGCGCATATCCCATCTCTTTGTCCTCATGCAGACCACTCAGTAACTGAACTCCTATACTCTGCCCAGAGACAGAAGAAGGCTCAATACAATTTCTGAAGGCTTTAGACAGCAAATGGAAGCCTTAGAAAGTGCAACGTAACAGCACAGATACTGTAGTTTCGAAAGGGACTTGAAAGAACTACATTTCTCAGATCCTACACTTCCTGGTTGAATTTTTCTCAGGTTTTTGCCTGCCATATGAGTTCTGTTATACTCACAGACACCATTCAAACAGTTTTAGAAACTTTAGAGTGTTTTCTATCCAACTCTACTAATAATATGCATATTCTCGTTTCTGGGCAAGAGTAGTAACCAGTTTAAATCGGGTACGTTTTTTCATCCGGCCGTGAAAATACTGCCCCCTATCCATATCAGGTTAAACATATTTTCTCTATATAAGCTTTGTTATAGGATTTAAAGGTCAAATACACTGCAGTCAGCAATAATCTAATACTTCAGGGTTTGTGAAATTAGACCTAGGCTAATTATAAGCCTTACACAACCATACGACTAATCATTTCATTATTTTATCAAAATAGTTTAACCTGCTTTTTTGCAATAATCACTGATCTGGCTTTCAAGTCTGTATGAAAATGACCTTTTTGTTACAAATTTAACCAGAACCATGCATTATGCACATTCAGTAATAATGACTAACTTGTTGTAGCAGGCCTTATAGAAAATGAACACAGGTCTCATAAACAAACTCCCAAGCACAAGCCCACGTTCTAGCCAGCTAATATTCATATTTCAAGTTTAGCCAACTTGGATCTATTTGCTAGCTAACAATGGAGAACAGTTGAACTGTAATGAACATACCCTTCTGTCCATCTCCAACTGTTTGAACAGAATGCTAGCCTGTCCACTTTGTTCAGATGTTGAAATCAAGTATCCTACCTTTCTCAGAATGTGAACGAGTTGCCAATTCCTTAAATAATTGTGTTTTATGCTTATTGCACATTTATAAAACACAAACTAGACAGCTAGTATGCTGCTAGCGGTACGTGGTACCGCAATGCTACGCGCAACAAACTGAGCATTACATTTCCAGAATCAATGTTTATTGATACTCTCGTTTTACTAGTGTCTGTTCCGCTCTCAATCTGAGTACTTGAGACATAAACAGGGTAAGGTTAGAAAGGTTAACGTCTCCTCATTACAGTAAAATAATGTCTCAATGTGTTTCAGTCTCCAGGTTAATGTCTCCTCCATTACAGTAAAATAATGTCTCAATATGTTTCAGTCTCCAGGTTAACGTCTCCTCCATTACAGTAAAATAATGTCTCAATGTGTTTCAGTGTCCAGGTTAACGTCTCCTCCATTACAGTAATATAATGTCTCAATGTGTTTCAGTCTCCAGGTTAACATCTCCTCCATTACAGTAAAATAATGTCTCAATGTGTTTCAGTCTCCAGGTTAACGTCTCCTCCATTACAGTAATATAATGTCTCAATGTGTTTCAGTCTCCAGGTTAACGTCTCCTCCATTACAGTAATATGTCTCAATGTGTTTCAGTCTCCAGGTTAACGTCTCCTCCATTACAGTAAAATAATGTCTCAATGTGTTTCAGTCTCCAGGTTAACATCTCCTCCATTACAGTAATATAATGTCTCAATGTGTTTCAGTGTCCATACGACCCATTCTGTTGGACCAAACCTCAAACACAAATAGCGAGTTGAAACCGCTTGTCAGAGAAGAAGTGATCTTTAGTCTTTGTTGTTGTGAGTGGCAGGGGGAAGGGCTTGGCCTGTGTGTGTAAACAGAGGGGAAGTGAGAGGTTTCATATATCAGCCAGCCCTAGCACACACACACACACACACACACACACACACACACACACACCACACACACACACACACACACACACACACACACACACACAACCCCCTTGTGGGAACACACAATTCAGTCCCATTGAAAATACTATTTTCTTTAACCTGAAAACCTAAACTTAACCCTTAACCTAGCTGCTAACCCTAAACCTAAACTTAACCTTAAACACCCTAGAAATAGCATTTGACTAACAAAATGTCCCCAGTTGGTTAACGTTTTGTTTGTTTACTATTCTTGTTGGGACTTCTAGTTAAACAGGTCCACTGCAGGGTGTACAGTGTACACACACATTTACACGGACTATACCAAACATTAGGAACACCTTCCTAATATGGAGTTGCACCCTCCCTTTTGCCCTCAGAACAGCTTCAATTCGTTGGGGGATGGACTCTACAAGGTGTCGAAAACATTTCACAGGGATGCTGGCCCATGTCGTCTCCAATGCTTTCCACAGTTGTGTCACGTTGGATGTCCTTTGGGTGGAGGACCATACTTGATACACATGGGAAACTGTTGAGCATGAAATACCCAGAAGCATTGCAGTTCTTGACACAAACCAGTGTGCCTGGCACCTACTACCATACCCTGTTCAAAGGCACTTACATGTTATGTCTTGCCCAGTCACCCTCTGAATGGCACACATACACAATCCATCTCTCAATTGTCTCAAGGCTTAAAAAATCCTTCTTTAATCTGTCTCCTCCCCTTCATCTACACTTATTTGAAATGTTCAATAAGGGACCATATCTTTCACCTGGTTTCACCTGGTCAGTCTATGTCATGGAAAGAGTTCTTAATGTTTTGTCCACTCTGTGTTTGTAATATCTGTAGTCTGCTGTTCTGCAGATCTCTGTTGTATTGTTAGCCTCACCATCTCACTTAATCCTGACGTGTGTGTTCGTTCTCTGCTCCTGTCCTACTGTAGACTTCGCCAGGTGAATCTGTCTCAGAATGAGTTGACCAGCCTGCCGTCCGGACTGCTCCATCTCACAAGAGTCCAGAGGCTCTCTGCTGCTAAGAACAAGCTCACCTCCCTATTTGACATTCCTAATGGTATGATCCACCACATGTCAGAGTGCTCTTTGCTCTTTGCCACAAATGTATATCAGTATGTTCTTAGAAGGGCTCTTAGGATTTTATTCTGATCTCAAATAGTTTTTCTCTGCTTTCTATTTTGTCTTTATTTGTTCATGTGAAGCACATTGTATTGCTACCTTGTTTCTACAAATGAAGATTGATGAATGAATTGATTGATTGCCCTCTTCTGCTCCTCCTCAGGTACTAACTGGATAGGTCTGCGTAAGCTGGAGGAGCTGGATGTGTCTGACAACTGTCTGACCAGTCTTCCCTCTGCCGTTCTTCACTCTTTCAAATCCCTCACTACCCTCAAAGTCTGCCGGAACAGACTCACCAGCTTCCCTGACCCCTGGGCCTGCCCTCTGGTAGGCAGATACTACACTAGACACTACGGCCTTGTTCCATTTGGAACCCTAGCACCTTCCTTTAGATCCTACCCTGTTTAGTGTTCTTCTCAAATATATCTATTAATTGTATCTCTATGGTTCCCCTGGTAGGAAGAAACTAGGGCCTGGTTCCTTTTGGATCCCTGGCACCTTCCTGTATCTCCTATCCCCTTCTAAATGTTCAGTTCTGAAAGGACTGGATTGGTGAAAGGAATATGGTGGAAGCTCCAATGGAGAGCTGGGTAGAACCATCACACTAGTTGCTTCCACCTATCCAGTCCGTATAGATTTGTGACCATTGTTGGCGTAGAGGCAAGAAGGTACTAGGTATTGAAATGGAAAGTGGTCATGTCTTTTAAATCATACAGACTCCTCTCAGCGAAGCTTCACTACCTCCTTTGCCCTCTTGTATTCAGAGAACTTGAGTGATGGTTTTGAAACATCTTCTGGATGATGTGAGTCATTGATTGGTGTTTCCCCCCTCTGTAGAAGCACTGTCGAGCCTCATCCAACGCCATCGAGAGTCTTCCCAATACCATCTCCATCTTCTGGAGAACTCAGCTGCAGGAGGTGGATTTCTCGGACAACGTCATCAAGGAGCTGCCCTCCTATATATTCGAGCTGGAGGTAAGGATGGGTAGCACTAGCATTGTGTGGTCTAGGCTTCAGCTTAGTGGGCTAACAGGGTTTTGAGTTGCACTCAAACCCCAACAATGCTGAGCTAAAGCCTAGGCCAAAGCAGCTTAACAACACTGGGAGCAGAGTTTCCTACATGGTGGTTCATGGCTGATTCCGTTTGGGCCTGGCTAGAAGCATTGGATTTGTTGACTTGATGGGTCTAACCTAAATAAACCTCCATAAGCTTTACTGTATTTGGGGCGACAAGATCAAATTCACATAGAAATGTGCTTTATAGATCTCACTCATTTAAAGCAAGTCTACGACGCAGTAGATCAGTTCTATGTATGCTCTTGCTATGCTTCCCATTCTTAAGTTTAGTTTTTGTGTCTTGTACTTTTGGTTTTGTACATCAGCTTCAAATACCTTAAAATACAATATTAATATATTTCACAGCAGTTTAGATGGTACAATGATTTTATGTATTTGATTTTTTTGTCACATAAACTGAAATTAGGCAAACTATTAGAATTTTAGCAATGAGGAAATGGCAGAGGGATTTCTGCATATTGAACCTTTTTAAGTATCCACTCAGAAGATGATTTCTGTATTAAACCTGTAGTTTACCCAATGACCTCAAGGTGGCACTGCTGTACTACTCTGCAGTCAGTGAACCCCAACTGAAACAATGATTCAAATCAAAATCAAATCAAATTTTATTAGTCACATGCGCCGAATACAACAGGTCTAGACCTTACAGTGAAATGCTTACTTACGAGACCCTAACCAACAATGCAGTTAAAAAAAATATGAATAAGAAATAAAAGTAAAAAGTAATTAAAGAGCAGCAGTAAAAACAATAGCGAGACTATATACAGGGGGGTACCGGTACAGAGTCAATGTGCGGGGGCACCGGTTAGTTGAGGTAATATGTAAATGTAGGTAGAGTTATTAAAGTTACTATGCATAGTTTATAACAATATCAGTGGTGTAAAAGAGGGGGGGCAATGCAAATATTCTGGGTGACCATTTGATTAGATGTTCAGGAGTCTTATGGCTTGGGGGTAGAAGCTGTTTAGAAGCCTCTTGGACCTAGACTTGGCGCTCTGGTACCGCTTGCTGTGTGATAGCAGAGAGAACAGTCTATGACTAGGGTGGCTGGAGTCTTTTACTATTTTTAGGGCCTTCCTCTGACACCGCCTGGTATAGGTCCTGGATGGCAGGAAGCTTAGCCCCAGTGATGTACTGGGCCGTACGCACTACCCTCTGTAGTGCCTTGCGATTGGAGGCCGAGAAGTTGCCATACCAGGCAGTGATGCAACCAGTCAGGATGCTCTCGATGGTGCAGCTGTGGAACCTTTTGAGGATCTCATGACCCATGCCAAATTCGTTTCAGTCTCTTTAGGGGGAATAGGTTTTGTTGTGCCCTTTTCATGACTGTCTTGGTGTGCTTGGGCCATGTTAGTTTGTGGGTGATGTGGACACCAAGGAACTTGACGCTCTCAACCTGCTCCACTACTGCTCTGTCGATGAGAATGGGGGCGTGATCGATTCTCTTTTTTCTGTAGTCCACAATCATCTCCTTTGTATTGATCACGTTGAGGGAGAGGTTGTTGTCCTGGCACCACACGGCCAGGTCTCTGACCTCCTCCCTATAGGCTGTCTCATCGTTGTTGTCGGTGATCAGGCCTACCACTGCAGTCATGAGTGAACAGGGAGTAAAGGAGGGGACTGAGCACGCACCCCTGAGGGGCCCGTGTTGAGGATCAGCGTGGCGGATGTGTTGGTACCTACCCTTACCAACTGGGGGCGACCCGTCAGGAAGTCCAGGATCCAGTTGCAGAGGGAGGTGTTTAGTCTCAGGGTTCTTTGCTTATTGATGAGCTTTGAGAGCACTGTGGTGTTGAACGCTGAGCTGTAGTCAATGAATAGCATTCTCACATAGGTGTTCCTTTTGTCCAGGTGGGAAAGGGTAGTGTGAAGTGCAATAGAGATTGTATCATCTGTGGATATGTTGGGGCGGTATGCAAATTGGAGTGTGTCTAGGGTTTCTGGGATAATGGAGTTGATGTTTATTTTTTTTTATTTTACCTTTATTTAACCAGGTAGGCCAGTTGAGAACAAGTTCTCATTTACAACTGCAACCTGGCCAAGATAAAGCAAAGCAGTGCGACAAAAACAACACAGAGTTACACATGGGATAAACAAACGTACAGTTAATAACACAATAGAATCTGAGCCATGACCAGCCTTTCAAAGCACTTCATGGATACAGACGTGAGTGCAACAGGTCGGTAGTCATTTAGGCAGGTTACCTTAGTGTTCTTGGGCACAGGGACTATGGTGGTCTGCTTAAAACATGTTGGTATTACAGACTCGGACAGGGAGAGATTGAAAATGTCTGTGAAGACACTTGCCAGTTGGTTAGCGCATGCTCGCAGTACACTTCCTGGTAATCCTGCGGCCTTGTGAATGTTGACCTGTTTAAAGGTCTTACTCAAGTCTGCTGCAGAGAATGTGATCACACAGTCTTCCATAACAGCTGGTGCTCTCATGCATGTTTCAGTGTTATTTGCCTCGAAGCGAGCATAGAAGTAGTTTAGCTCGTCTGGTAGGCTTCTGTCACTGGGCAGCTCTCGGCTGTGCTTCCTTTTGTAGTCTGTAATGGTTTGCAAGCCCTGCCACACCCGACGAGCGTCAGAGCCGGTGTAGTACGATTCGATCTTAGTCTTGTATTGATGCTTTGCCTGTTTGATGGTTCGTCGGGGGGCATAGTGGTATTTCTTATGAGCTTAGAGTCCCTCTCCGTGAAAGAGGCAGCTCTAGCCTTTAGCTCAGTGCAGATGTTGCAGGGAATCCATGGCTTCTGGTTGGGGTATGTACGTATGGTCACTGTGGGGACGACGTCATCGATGCACTTATTGATAAAGCCAATAACTGATGTGGTGTACTCCTCAGTGCCACTGGCGGAATCCCGGAACATATTCCAGTCTGTGATAGCAAAACAGACCTGTAGCTTAGCATCTGCTTCATCTGACCACTTTTTTATTGAGCGAGTCACTGGTGCTTCCTGCTTTAATTTTTGCTTGTAAGCAGGAATCAGGAGGATAGAATTATGGTCAGATTTACCAAATGGAGGGTGAGGGAGAGCTTTGTATGCATCTCTGTGTGTGGGCTAAACGTGGTCCAGAGTTTTCTTTCCCCCTCTGGTTGCATATTTATCAGAAATTTGGTAAAATGGATTTAAGTTTCCCTGCATTAAAGTCCCCAGCTACTAGGAGCGCCACCTCTGGGTGAGCGTTTTCCTGTTTGCTTATGGCGGAATGCAGCTCATTCAGTGCAGTCTTCGTGCCAGCATCAGTCTGTGGTGGTATGTAGACAGCTATGAAAAATACAGATGAAAACTCTCTAGGTAGATAGTGTGGTCTACAGTTTATCATGAGATGCTCTACCTCAGGCGAGCAAAACCTTGAGACTTCCTTAGATATCGTACACCAGCTATTTACAAAAATACATAGTCCGTCGCCCCTTGTCTTACCAGACGCCGCTGTTCTATCCTGCCGATACAGCATATAACCAGCCAGCTGTATTTTGATAATGTCGTCATTCAGCCACGACTCCGTGAAACATAAGATATTACAGTTTTGAATGTCCCGTTGGTAGTTTAATCTTCCGCATAGGTCATCGATTTATTTTCCAAAGATTGCTAGCAGAATGGAAGGAAGTGGGGGTTTATTCGATCGCCTACAAATTCTCAGAAGGCAGCCCGCCCTCCGGCCCCTTTTTCTCTGCCTTCTCTTCACGCAAATGACGGGGATCTGGGCCTGTTCCCGGGAAAGCAGTGTGTCATTCACGTTGGGCTCGACTTGTTAAAGGAAAAAAAAGATTCTGCCAGTGTGTGGTGAGGAATCGCAGTTCTGATGTCTAGAAGTTATTTTCGGTCATAAGAGATGGTAGCAGCAACATTATGTACAAAATAAGTAAAAAATAAGTTACAAACAACGCAAAGAAACGAACAAAAAAACACAATTGGTTAGGAATACGTAAAACGTCAACCTTGTTCTCAGCATTAGTACAATGAATCACGGTACGTTTGATTAGGTTTTAAAGATATTAGTGTAACAGTAATAATGAATGGAAACGGATGTTAAGTTTTAATTTAGGTTCCTCAATTCCGAGGAGAACGATGGAATGTTTAATTTACCTCAGGAATGCTAGGGGCTTTATGAAGCAATTTTCCAAATGTTTGTAAAGGAATGAGTAGTGCAAGATTGTTGATTATAATGGCATTTGTGGTGTTTCACTGGAATAGAATAGAGGAAGAGAAACAGAAGAGTAAGAGAGTGAAAAGAGAGAGGTAGACAGGGAAGCAGGGACACTAGATGTGAATGAAGTTCTCATGACCACAGGCCATGCTTTGGTGACACTGTCTCTTTCTCCCTCTTTCCCTCCCTCACCCTTTCTCTCCCTATCTTTCTCTCTCTCCCTCTCCCGCTCATTCTCTTCATCAGGCCCTGGTCTCTCTCAGACTGTGTAGGAATCAGATCTCCACTCTCCCGGCATCCAACAAGTGGAAATGCTCTCTGCTCAGAACCCTTGACCTCTCCAGGAACCAGCTGGGCAAGTAGGTGAAAGGTCATACATCTTACCACTCACACTAAGGCCACATCCAGAAACAACTACTAGCCCCTATAAACTTGTGTAGATCTGAAGGTGCTAGAGACTGAGTCCAAGGAGTGGACACTAGCCCTGTTCTCTCTCTATATCTCTCTCTGGAATAAGCACTATGTTAGAAGCTCCACCTTTCCCTTTGACATGCTAGGTCAGAGTTTCACCTTATTGCTTAAACCTTTCCAGTTCTTTCAGATCTACAAGTGTCTAGGGGTTAGGAGTTGTTTCTGGACAGGGTCTAAGGGTCTAGGGGCTAGGAGTTGTTTCTGGACAGGGTCTAATGGTCTAGGGGCTAGGAGTTGTTTCTGGACAGGGTCTAAGGGTCTAGGGGCTAGGAGTTGTTTCTGGACAGGGTCTAAGGGTCTAGGGGCTAGGAGTTGTTTCTGGACGGGGTTTAAGTGTCTAGGGGTTAGGAGTTGTTTCTGGACAGGGTCTAAGGGTCTAGGGGCTAGGAGTTGTTTCTGGACGGGGTTTAAGTGTCTAGGGGTTAGGAGTTGTTTCTGGACGGGGTCTAAGTGTCTAGGGTCTAGGAGTTGTTTCTGGATATGGCCTTAACCTCTTACTCTTAATATTTTCCACTCACTTCAAGGCCTGGTTCCATTTTTAACCCTAGCTTCTTGCTTACCCTAGTCCATAACGTTTTGGTGTTAGCAACTTTGGGTACTATTGATTAATGAAGGTAATATGGTAGAGGTAGGACTTGGGGGAAGGGGTAGGACTTGGGGGAAGGGGTAGGACTTGGGGGAAGGGGCAAACCACCGTAATGGAACCTGGGGCTGTATGCATCAAGCGTCTCAGAGTAGGACTCGCGATCTAGGATCAGGTCCGCCCTATCTTTATTCAGGCCCCTAATCTTATTCATTATAATCTCAAAGGAAAAACTGATCCTAGATAAGCACTTTTCAGCTGACATGGTAAACAAGTTGGAACTGTTTTGTTTCAGGACTGAGGAGGGACCCAAAACCAGGAAGCTGGCCTTCCTGACCACATGGCACAGGAGAGACCCGGACCCAGGTACTGGTTCTGGACTCATGTGGACTGGCGCTGTTGACTGTAGTGTTACTTTAGTGGTCTAACATGGACTGGACTTTAAACTTGACATGACTGGACTGAATCATTGTGGTCTGTAGTGAACTGGACTTAAACTGGACTTAAACTGGAGTAGACCAATCTGTCGTGGTTTGTAATGAACTGTAGTGAACTGGACTGAACCGATCTAAAGTGGTCTGTAACAGGGCTGGAGTGTACTGGGTCTGTGGCAGTCTGCACTGGGTCTGTGGCAGTCTGCACTGGGACTGTGGCAGTCTGCACTGGGACTGTGGTAGAATAATTACTTTGTTGATTGTCTGGTCAGATTCTCTATCTCAATCTGGCATGGACAGAGTTTAATAAACAGCTTATATGAGCAGTGATCCTGGTCACATTTGGGTCCAAAGCCCTTGCTCATGTGGTTTGGAAACCCCTCTATTTTACCCTGTCATAGGAGAAGAATGCCTCTCATCACGGTCATCTGGACCACACAGTCGTGCTCTCTCTCTCTTTTCTCTCTCTCCCTCCATATCTCTCTCTTTTCTCTCTCTCCCTCCACATCTCTCTCTTTTCTCTCTCTCCCTCCACATCTCTCTTTTCTCTCTCTCCCTCCACATCTCTCTCTTCTCTCTCTCCCTCCACATCTCTCTCTTCTCTCTCTCCCTCCACATCTCTCTCTCTTCTCTCTCCCTCCACATCTCTCTTTTCTCTCTCTCCCTCCACATCTCTCTCTTTTCTCTCTCCCTCCATATCTTTCTCTTTTCTCTCTCTCCCTCCATATCTTTCTCTTTTCTCTCTCTCCCTCCATATCTTTCTCTTTCCTCTCTCTCCCTCCACATCTCCCTCCATATCTCTCTTTTCTCTCTCTCCCTCCATCTCTCTCTTTTCTCTCTCTCCCTCCATCTCTCTCTTTTCTCTCTCTCCCTCCATCTCTCTCTTTTCTCTCTCTCCCTCCATATATCTCTCTTTTCTCTCTCTATCTCCCTCCATATCTCTCTCTCTTTCTCTCTCCCCCTTCTCTGACCGCTCCAGCAATTAGTAACCCCATACTGTACATCCTGATCCTGCAGTGACTGCTGATGGTCATTGACCGTGTGTGTATGTGTGTGTGTGTGTGTGTGTGTGTGTGTGTGTGTGTGTGTGTGTGTGTGTGTGTGTGCATGTGTGTGTGTGCGTGCGTGTGTGCACGTGCCTTTCCCCTGCTTGGTAGTATGCCCAATCGAGTTTCCAGTAATTTTGCGGGATGCTTTGGAAGTGCTTTCCTTGAACGACAACCAGCTGGAGTGTGTGCCCCAGTCCGTGTGTGGCCTGAGAAACCTCATGGAGCTCTACCTCTCCAAGTAAGTGCCCCAAGCCTCGTCGCACTAGCCTCCTTTCCTTGTCTCTTTTCCTTGTCTCCTATCGATCTCACCCAGCTCTTTCACCACATAATTTCTTTAGTTAAGTCCCTAGACTGACTATACTTTTCTTGTCTCCTCATCTGCTTTCCTCACCAAGCTCTCATCCCAATTTAGGTGCCCTAGGCTTAGTCCCAATCTCCTTAACTCCCCATATTTCCTGGTCCCCTTCCTCCATAACTTCCTCGTACTGAGGTGGGACACAACAGCTGAAAACTAACATGGGGGTCTCAGATGTGTTTGTGCCATCTTGTAAATCCTGTGGTCACCAACCTAGCTGAACACCTGTAGACATCTGTCCATTCCTGTCATCACACACTGTTAATAAAAAAGCAAAGGAGACAAGGAAAGGAAGCATTTTAGAGTATTTATATGCAGTCCCACTATTTGGCTGTCCTGTCCAGTCCTTACTGTTGTGAACTGGTTTGGAGGCAGCTGTTGCCGGCTGTTTTCTCTGGGTCACAGGGTCACTGTTCTCTGTCCACTTCTCACAGTCTTCCAGACTGGAGGCTCCAATAGGAATACACGGGCTGTGTCCAAAACTGCACCCTATTCCCTACATAGTGCACTACTTTTGACCAGTGTCCCAATGAGCCCTGGTTATGGGCGTCCCAATGAGCCCTGGTCCAAAGTAGTGCTCTATGTAGAGTCTGGTTGTGGCCCAGAGTGTGATGTGGAGGTTTAGCTGGAGATCCTCTTTCCCACTCAGACGTTGTTTTGTTGTTATCCAGTCCTGTGTAATAACGGTCATGGTAGTCCAGGCTAGACTAGTGAATGGAGTCAGTTCTCAACCAGAACAATAAGGCTATGGTCTCACCTTTGGCGTTATGCCATACGCTTGTTTTCCCGGACACATTATGACTAGTCAGTCCTCGATGGAATAATACCCATTGAAAGTGGTTTTTAGCCCAAGACTAGGTTTAATCTGTGTCCAGGAAACCGGCCCATTATTCCATTATTTAGTTTCTTCCAATGTTTATCTATGTTCACTCATTCACAAAGTAACAGGACATGTTGAGGATGAGAAACACCTTATGCCATTAGTATTCCCCTATGTTTTCAGAGATCATATGATGTAAACGCATTAACATTCACCCGTCAAAGTGGTCCTCTGGTTCCTTACGCTCTCTCCCCTGGTCTGAGAACAGTAACCCAGGTATCCTTGTATGTATAGTACCTAATTCCATCTCTCTCTCCCCTGATCTGAGAACAGTAATCCAGGTATTCGGGAACTTCCAGCTGAGTTGGGGCAGCTCTCTAACCTGTGGCAGTTGGACATTGAGGACCTCAACATCACTAATGTTCCCCAGGACATCAGAAAAGAAGGTAAAGTACCACCACACAGTGTGTGTGTGTGTGTGTGTGTGTGGGTGGTGTTTTTTGGGGTGTTTGTGTTTACATATCTGTGTGTTTTTGTCGATTTAAGGCAGCTGCCAGCACCTCTCTGATTCAGAGGGATTGGGTTAAATGTGGAAGACACATTTTAGTTGAATGCATTAATTTGTACAACTGACTAGGTATCCCCATTTCCCTTTCTCAGGTCCAGCATCAGTGCTGTCCTTCCTCCGAGCCCACCTACGGAAGGCGGAGCCCTGTAAGCTGCTGAAGCTTCTTGTGATTGGTCCTCCTCGGCAGGGAAAGACAGCCCTCCTGGAGGCGTTACAGACGGGCAGGACCTCCCCTTTCTCCCCTGCAGAACGAAACATCAGCACAGCTACTTGGGAACTGGACAGACCCAATGGTGTTAAAGCTAGCGTAAGAGAACACACACATGCATACAGAATACACACACGCACACGTCCAAGGTACTTCCATCAACTATTTGCTCTGGGGTGTGAAGACATAATCAATACATATTTTATTTGTAATTATTTAGGAACATTTTCTTTCATTTTTTTTCTCACTTTGTAGAGTAGGTTGTGTGGATTGGTAGGACAACAATCCATTTGAGTCCATTATAAGATAACATTTTAAGGCAACAAAATCAAATGTGAAAAGTTTGCAATGCACACTGTTCTTCTGTTATTGCTCGCATGTGTTCCTACAGCGTGTTTTACTTCCAGAAAAGAGATCTGTATGAACTCATTATTACATTACTTTTTAATATCTATTTCCATGAAAGCCTGGCTGCCAGTTTGTTTTGAGCCTGGCTGCCAGTTTGTTTTGAGCCTGGCTGTCAGTGTGTTTTGAGCCTGGCTGCCAGTCTGTTTTGAGCCTGGCGTGTGTGTGTGGCTGCCAGTCTGTTTTGAGCCTGGCTGCCAGTCTGTTTTGAGCCTGGCTGCCAGTCTGTTTTGAGCCTGGCTGCCAGTCTGTTTTGAGCCTGGCTGCCAGTCTGTTTTGAGCCTGGCTGCCAGTCTGTTTTGAGCCTGGCTGCCAGTCTGTTTTGAGCCTGGGATGGTTACTACGATTATGTCATGTTACAAAGTAACACAAAGGCGGGCATGTTGACCCATTCCTAATCTTGGAAACCCAGAAATAAAATCTGGTGTAATTACGTCAGATGCTCGATTAGGATACCATTTATTTTACGTAGTTGGTGCAAGAGAGATGAACCCATTCCTAATTCCTAATCTTGACACAATAATACAACATATCTCATCCTGTATAGACGTAGGGGTGGAACTGAGACAGAAGGAGTAGGAATTGCATTTCCAAAGTATTTAATTTTTTCAGTCAGTCATTCAACTAAGGTAGGTTTTGACAGTGGTATCATTTTGTAGTAATTTGTTTTGGAGTGTTATACATTTCATTTTCCTTCTTTTAATTCCACCACCGTAACAGGCGGACTCCGTAACGTTCAACGTGTGGGACATCGGCGGTCCGGCCAACATGTCCACGGTCAACCAGTGTTTCTTCACGGACAAGGCCCTGTACGTAGTCATATGGAACCTAGCCCTGGGAGAGGAGGCTGTAGCCAGTCTACAGTCCTGGCTGCTTAACATTGAGGTGAGGCAGAATACATTTTAGTCAGACTTTAGTGCCATTTAGTTTCTTCTTTTTATTAAAGAAAGACATTCAAAAAATGTTGACTTTAATTAGACAGTTGGAAATGGAGGGAGAGACAGGCTAGTGGGAGAACAGTAGGATTGAACCCTGGCCTCTGGTGGGGAGAAGTATATTCTACTGAATGGGAACATAACACGAACCCAAAACCTCTGCATGATTATATTTTCAATTATACATTTTTTTAATTCCTTAAATGATTTTTACCTGAATTGACTCCACTATCTTTTCATGGCTACAACATCTGTCTGTCAGTATTCTATACAAATAATTCATTTTATTTTATAGGTGTTATACAACAATGGTAAAAAGTATTTGAGAGAATAAAAGAGCCTCAATCGTATTTTTTCAAGTAACTCTGACAGGTGTCATGGTTTTAACTACAAAGGTCATGTCTATTTCCACTGTGGGAAGGAACGCTCAGGTCACAGGACGTGGATGAGTTGTCCAGTCTGGCCACAATGACCTTTGGGCGACCTTTGGGATTCTAAATGTCAAACCTGTTGAAGTAAAACATCAAGAAACTGACCATAACACCTAATCATAACCTGGCAATGACTGTGTCCTCATTCTCCACCTTTCTGCCCTAAGGGTGCACTTGTTCACTTCCCTTCATCAATTTAAAAAGAAAGGACTGATCAAATCAAATTGTATTTGTCAAACGCGCCGAATACAAAAGGTGTAGACCTTACTGTGAAATGCTTACTTACAAGCCCTTAACAAACAATGCAGTTTTGAGAAAAATAAAAGTTAAGAAGAAAATATTGACAAAATAAACTAAAGTAAAAAATAGAAGAGCAACAATAAAAGAACAATAAGGCACACACACTGGTGTAGGAAATATAGTGGAAACTCACTTACACAATCCAATGAATCCACAGAAGAACTGATTTAGATAAACAATCACGCTATAATACTTTATTACTGACCAGAAAAACCTGTTATTGTCAAAGTCACCGTGCTGTATTTATTCAGATGAGCATCACACCAGCTACTGGCTGAGAAGGAGATCAGGGTGAACTACTGGGCCACAGGTCAGAGCAGTTATTTGGGGTCATACCCTACAGGGCCTTCAGAAGGTGTTCATACCCCTTAACTTATTCCACATGTTATTGTGTTACAGCCTGAATGCAAAAGGGATTAAATATATGTTTTTCTCACCCATCTATAGACCATACCCCATAATGACAAAGTGAAAACATGTTTTCTATTTTTTTTCAAATTTATTGAAATTGAGAAATATCTCATTTACATAAGTATTCACCCCCCTTTGCTATGACACTCCAAATTGAGCTCAGGTGCATCCAATTTCCTTTGATCATCCTTAAGATTTCACTACAACTTGATTAGATTCAGTCTGTAACACAACAAAATGTGGAATAAGTCTGTATGAATACTTTTTGAAAAGCATTGTATATGACCTCTGAAGTTGCACTTTTGACCTGTAGGCGCGTGCCCCTAACTCTGCGGTGGTGGTGGTGGGTACCCACCTGGACCTGATCGACACCAAGTTCCGTACAGAGCGGGTGGCCACTCTGAGGGCCTACATCCTGGCACTATGCAGGTCTCCATCAGGCGCCAGGGCCAGTGGCTACCCAGACATCACCTGGAAACACCTGCAGTGAGTCATACACAGAGACCGTAGGACACACACACACATTGTCACCTTAGCACACACACACACACATTGTCACCTTAGCACACACACACACACAGTCACCACACACACAGTCACCACACACACAGTCACCACACACACAGTCACACACACACACACACACACAGTCACCACACACACACAGTCACACACACACACACACACAGTCACCACACACACACAAAACACACACACAGTCAGGTTACCGCACACACAGTTTCGATTTCCTCAACCCTTGGCATGAAAGTGTGTGTGTGTGTGTGTGTGTGTATATATCTGACTCTGTGTGTGTGTATTCAGTGAGGTATCGTGTAAGACCCAGGAGGGTCTGGATGGTCTGAAGAGGCTGATCTTCCAGGTGGCCTGCTATATGAAGGACAACAGCAGCAGTTCAGCTAGCGGACACAAGCTGCTGGGCAGACTGGTAAGTGTGTGTGTGTTTGTGCACGTGTGTGCATGCATGCTTATGTATAAAGCTCTTCTGTGGGTAACCCCATACTCAGAATAAAAATGCGTTATAACCTCTCTATAAACCCTTTATAACCCTTCATAGATCCCAAAAAGCTACCTTACACTACAGCAAGCGGTGCTAGATGAGCGGGGTCGGCGGGACGCAGAAGACGAGGTCCAGTACCTGACAGACGCACAGCTGGACCTCGTCATAGAGCAGAACCCAGGAAGTGACATCAGAGACTACGAGGACCTGCAGACTGGTACCAGACCCTTTTTCAACATTATTTATTTTTCCACATTATTTCATTAAAGGCCGAGTTCAGTCAAAAACATGTTTTTGCTGTGTTTTATATATATTTCCACACTATGACGTTGGAATAATACTGTGAAATTGTGAAAAATATGATAATGCTCTATTAGTATAAGAGCTGAAATTTCTGACAGTTTTGGTGGGGTGGAGTTTTGGCCTTCCATGGTGACATCACTATGCAGTAAATTAGTTAATAGACCAATAAGAAAGAGTTTTCCAAACCTCTCTCCCAATAAGAGCAAATGTCAGTTTGCCCCTCCCCACTCAGACCACTTCCAGACAGTCCTAGCTAAATTCTTGCTCGAGAAATTGCCCTTTGCTAAGAAGCTGTTTCTCTTTCTTTTTGACCATTTTAATTGAAAACAATCACAGTGAGGTAGGAACACTTCATTAGTCCATTGTTGATATAGTCTCAAAATGTTTTGAATGTCAGCAATCAAGTTTTCAAGATATATAACTTTCAAAATATTTCAAAATATTTTGAAAGTTATATACAGTATCTTGAAAACTTGATTGCTGACATGCAAAACATTTCAACAATGGACTAATGAAACCAATACCAAAAGATAGTTCTGGTGTGGAATTTTAATTGTTACCCTGAAATTATTTGATATTGAGATAAACAGCTGCGTTGGTACTTTTCAAAAGTATTTTAATATTGCATGAGTCGATTGAATGGTTTTATACACAGTTACACATTCTCTTCAAGTTGTCTTTCTCATCCTTGTACATATTATGTAGACCAGGGGCCACTAACCTTGCTCCCCCTGGAGAGGTACAACTAACCCTCCTGGTAGAACTAACCATAGTATATTATATATTACATTGTCCAGACTATTATAGAACATTTTCCTGATGAACGTATTCCTCTTCATTATCCCTCCCTCCATCTTGACTGTTTTAGTTATTTTTATAGTGCTACTGATCTTGATTGCTGCATTGTTGGGAAAGAGCAAGAAAGGAATTTCACTGTACTTGTGCAAGTGACAAAAACTTGAAACGTGATCTCTTCTCTCCCTCTCTCCTTCCCTCGTGCCTCTCTCCAGCCATCAGCTTCCTGATCGAGACAGGCACCCTCCTCCACTTCCCAGACACCAGTCACGGCCTGTGTACCCTCTACTTCCTCTGTCCCGTGTGGCTGTCGGAGTGTCTGGAGCGGATCATCCACCTGAAGAGCTCCCGATCAGTGGCCTGGAATGGGGTGATCCGAGCGGAGGATCTGCGCATGCTCCTGGTGGGAACGGGCTTCACCCAGCAGACGGAGGAGCAGTACTTCCAGTTTCTGGCCAAGTTTGAGATTGCTCTGCCTGTGGCCAGCGATAGGTAGGGACGGGCTGTTCTCTGAGCTGGGCCCTGGGCCATGTTCAGCAGAGCACAACATTGTGGACCGTTCAGATAGAACTGTGTTATGTAGAACAAGCCTGCCTCTGATTTGTAGAATAAGGAATCAAGTCAGCTCTATTCATGACATTTCTATCTGCATCATTCCACTACGTTTGCCAACTGAACTTGGCCCAGCGACATGGAGACTGATTCTCAGATATGATGTGCACTATCGTGCCGACCCGAACTGAACTGTTCAGGCTCGTACTTTCTTTTCACAATGCACTTTGTAGCACGGCTTATCTCTCTGAAAGCAAACAGAACTGACCCTATAACATATCTCATATATCTGCCCCACCTCGTTCCCCTTATGGACATCCATAACTTCTAACCCTACCTCTGTCCTGCTCCTCCTACACTGTTACCTGCTCCCTCACCTCCTGTCTCCTAAACCAGCTATGGACATTCATGGTTTCCTTATATTCCTCCTCTACATTTAACTCTACCTTTTCTCCTCCTCTACAGTTACCTCCTCCCCCACCTCCTTCCTCCTAAACCTGCTATGGACATCCACGGCTTCCGTCAAGAGACCGCCAACTCCATCCAGCGCCTCTTCAAGATGAGCTTTGTGCCGGCGGGATTCTGGGAACGCTTCATCGCCCGCATGCTCATCAGCCTCACCGAGATGGACCTCCAGGTAACAGGGTTTGGCACCCACTCCTGCATGGGCAGTTGAACAGGGTTTACCGGGGCATTGAAAAGACTGTGTAGAACTCGTACAGTCCATTACTTATGCTAGTTGATATTTATGTTACTGTCTGATGCCATTTATGTAAAGAAATTGAGCATATTCACAAGACTGAGTATATAGCATATGTAATTATGCTCTTCAATAAAACATATTTCTAACCTATACTATATTCAATACATTTTGTAAGATTATGGTGGGGGCGGGCAAAAGACAGAATGCAAGACAATTGTATCTGTTGTGCTCACAAACTTGTACCTATTCTTAAAACTATTCCTTTCTGTGTTGTCCTTTGATCCTAAGAGAAATGCTAAGAGTTCTCTCTGTGTTGTCCTTTGAAACTAAGAGGAATGCTAAGAGCTCTCTGTGTTGTCCTTTGAGCCTAAGAGGAATGCTAAGAGTTCTCTCTGTGTTGTCCTAGTCCTTTGAGCCTAAGAGGAATGCTAAGAGTTCTCTCTGTGTTGTCCTAGTCTTTTGATCCTAAGAGGAATGCTAAGAGTTCGCTCTGTGTTGTCCTAGTCCTTTGATCCTAAGAGGAATGCTAAGAGTTCTCTCTGTGTTGTCCTAGTCTTTTGATCCTAAGAGGAATGCTAAGAGTTCTCTCTGTTGTCCTAGTCCTTTGAGCCTAAGAGGAATGCTAAGAGTGAGCGGAGGAGGACCACGGTGATCTACAGTTTTGCGGGAACAGGTAGCCAACAGAAGAACCGCTGTAGCACCTTCAGAGTCCGCCGCAGTCAGACCATCTACTGGAGAGAGGGACTACTGGTCACCTTTGACGGAGGGTATCTAAGGTGAGGGATTAAGGGTACACTGGGGTAACTTACTTGAAATGCATGTGTGTGACTCGAATGTTCAAGCAAATCTCCCATTGACACCAATGCATAATGTTTGAGTTAGGATTTGGCTAACCTCGTCCCCAGGCTATTGCGCACGGCGCATATAAGTCTGGGATTTCAACAATTCATAGTTGGCCTTAGTGGGAGTGACCATAGAATTCTATGGCAGTGACCTACTGAGTAAAGTATTTGTCATCATATTATTTTAACAAATCACACAACTGCGAACCGTGGGGAGGGTTAGGGGGAAGGTGTTGCGGGAGATGATTGGTTGATAAATTAAGTCGATTTAAGCCAAAACTATGCGCCGGGAGTTTCTCCCGGTCTTTCTGTATTGGCTAATGAAGGCTAAGTTTGACGCGTTAGTCTTCGCTCATTTGGGCGAAAGTGTCTGGGAACGAGATTAGGATTTGGCCCACTGTTAGGTAAATAAATACTGTATTCCTTACTGTATAGCACCTTTTACAACAAGGTGTAGATTTGTCATCCGTCAGGAAGCATGCCAAACCACAGCTGTGTGTCTCCACCCCAGACCCGGCTAAACGAGCAGGCCTAATTAATCAAACCCAGAGCTGGCTCAGCATACAGGGCTAATTAGCCAAGCCAGGCACTTAATGATGTGTCTTAAAAAATGCACATGTACTCTTATTATGTGCTTCATTGTGTAATTATTAGAGAAAGAGTTTAAAGTGCTACATAAAATGACTTGCACATTATTACTGGTATATTTCCTAGAACAGTGTGCATATTGAGATACTTTCTCTAATAAACATGCTATGATAAAATATTATTATGAATACCCGTACCTAATGATATCTCTGAAAAGTGCACCTGTACATCTGAATGTTGTCAGTAGGTTCTAAGGCTCTTAGTTAGCCCATACAGTACATTCAGCAGCGTCCTCAGGTTCTTCAGAGGGACACTTTCAAATAACCTTTATAGAACAAAGAACCTTTGGAGAACAAATAACCTTTAGAGACCCAAGCACCTTTTAGAGACCCAAGCACCTTTTAGAGACCCAAGCACCTTTTAGAGAACACAGCACCTTTTAGAGAACACAGCACCTTTTAGAGAACACAGCACCTTTAGTGAACACAGCACCTTTAGATAACACAGCACCTTTAGAGACCCAAGCACCTTTAGAGACCCAAGCACCTTTTAGAGAACACAGCACCTTTAGAGAACACAGCACCTTTAGAGAACACAGCACCTTTAGAGACCCAAGCACCTTTAGAGACCCAAGCACCTTTAGAGACCCAAGCACCTTTAGAGAACACAGCACCTTTTAGAGAACACAGCACCTTTTAGAGAACACAGCACCTTTTAGAGAACACAGCACCTTTTAGAGAACACAGCACCTTTAGAGAACACAGCACCTTTTAGAGAACACAGCACCCTTTAGAGACCCAAGCACCTTTAGAGACCCAAGCACCTTTAGTGAACACAGCACCTTTAGTGAACACAGCACCTTTAGTGAACACAGCACCTTTTAGAGACCCAAGCACCTTTAGTGAACACAGCACCTTTAGTGAACACAGCACCTTTAGTGAACACAGCACCTTTAGTGAACACAGCACCTTTAGTGAACACAGCACCTTTAGTGAACACAGCACCTTTAGTGAACACAGCACCTTTTAGAGACCCAAGCACCTTTAGTGAACACAGCACCTTTAGTGAACACAGCACCTTTAGTGAACACAGCACCTTTAGAGACCCAAGCACCTTTAGGTTAACATTTGTATTATTATGTTATCAACTTAATTGTTTACGTTGTTGCATTTTGAGGTCACTAAGGACCTGTTTCTTGGGCACGGATTAAAGGGGAAGTTCAGTAGTTTACAACTTTATGTCAGAAATATCTTCACCCTGAAAGTAGTTTTGAAGCCAGGATGTAATCAATGGTCCGGTTTAAACCACCACCACAAATTTCAGCTAACTTTAGCTGGCCCATAGAATACTTTCTGACTAGTCATCAAGTAGTCAAATCCTGAACTTCCCCTTTAAGCCAACTACTAGTCATGACTAAAAAGCATAATGGAGAATCTCCAAGTGATTTTCTTGTCCAGGAATAGACTTCCCTGGGTCTGAGAAACCAGCCCTTCAGTAAGTCTGTTACAGTTGCACAGGATTTTATTTGAAGATCAACTTGAGGTCATCTGCAAACCTCAAGCCCTCTGTTAAATTGAATAGCAGACTGGGGGTGACGTTTTCGTGCCGTAAAAGCATTGTGTAAAGTGCAAAAATGACCATAAACCAAATTATAATCTGGCAGCGTGATTTAATTTAAAAGAATTCTTCATGTGCGTTATAATGAGGTAACTATTTATGTATTGCTCAGTTCACTAAACTGTAGTTAAATAATTGTCTCCTTTTATAATGCACATTGTTGAAGAAGAAAAGTTTCAAATGAAATCACACTGCAACATTATGATGTTTACAGTATTTGTTGTACTTTGCACAATGCTTTAGGCTCTACAAAATTGTTGCCCCTGTGTTTATCTGAAAGCACAGGGCGGGTGACAATTGATGAGATGTATCTGATCATTAACTTTGATCTATACCTCTCAGTTCAGATGGAGGAAAGGATACAAGGAGATGACAGGTAGACACTTTAGACTATTGACATGCAGCCTCTACAACTTTGCCTTCCCTCCCTCACTACCTACTTCCCTCTCTCCTTCCCTCCCTCCTTCCCTCTCTCCCTCCCTCTCTCACTACCTACTTCCCTCCCTCTCTCACTACCTACTTCCCTCTCTCCTTCCCTCTCTCACTACCTACTTCCCTCTCTCCTTCCCTCTCTCACTACCTACTTCCCTCTCTCCTTCCCTTCCTCCTTTCTTCCCTCTCTCCCTCTCTCACTACCTACTTCCCTCCCTCTCTCGCTCTCACTACCTACTTCTCTCACTACCTACTTCCCTCCCTCCTTCCCTCTCACTACCTACTTCCCTCCCTCTCTCCCTCTCACTACCTCCTTCCCTCTCTCACTACCTACTTCCCTCCCTCTCTCCCTCTCACTACCTCCTTCCCTCTCTCACTACCTACTTCTCTCTCTCTCACTACCTACTTCCTTCTCTCACTACCTACTTCCTTCCCTCTCTCACTACCTACTTCCTTCCCTCTCTCACTACCTACTTCTCTCCCACTCTCACTACCTACTTCCTTCCCTCTCTCACTATCTACTTCCCTCCCTCCTTCCCTCTCTCACTACCTACTTCTCTCCCTCCCTCTCTCACTACCTACTTCCCTCCCTTCTTCCTTACCTCTCTTCCTCCCTCCCTCTCTCACTACCTACATCCCTCCCTCTCTCACTACCGACTTCCCTCCCTACATCCCTCTCTCCCTCCTTCCCTCTCTTCTTCCCTCTCTCCCGACCTCCCTTGGCAGTGTGGAATCGACTGATGTCAACTGGAAGAGGAAGAAAAGCGGGGGCATCAAGATCATTTGCCAATCAGAGACCAGGGATTTTTCAGCCATGGCCTTCATTACGGACCATGTCAATTCCCTCATCGAACAGTGGTTCCCTGGTGAGGTTTTTTCTCTTTCAATTCAAAGGGCTTTATTGGCATGGGGAACATATGTTTACATTGCCAAAGCAAGTGAAATGGATAATAAAAAAACTATAATAAACAATAAAAAATGAACACTAAACGTTATACAAAAAAAGTCTTTCAAAGGAATAGAGACAGGTCTGTCTGTCTGTCTGTCTGTCTGTCTGTCTGTCTGTCTGTCTGTCTGTCTGTCTGTCTGTCTGTCTGTCTGTCTGTCTGTCTGTCTGTCTGTCTGTCTGTCTGTCTGTCTGTCTGTCTGTCTGTCTGTCTGTCTGCTTCCCCTAACTCAGCATGACAGCCAAAGTCTGTCATATTTCCTGCTGCTCAATCGTCATGTTAATTAAAATAGCAGATTGTGTCTTTTAAATGCAGCTTTAACACAGTGGAGTGTTGATGATTCAGTCATTAGTCCACATTAAACTCCTGATGCTGGTTATAGATTACCTGTCAAATCACAGCAGTTAGCAGACTGGTCAGCATGGTGGGTGTGCTGTGATCTGTGTGTGTGCATGCATTCATATTTATGTTTTGGATCCCCGCTCAGCTGGGGCCACTCATATGAAAATGCATGACTGTAAATCGCTTTGGATAAAAATGTCTGGTAAATGGGATATTTCCTGATATATTATTTGTGTTTCTGTAGTGTAGGTGCTGGATGACTGAGTAATTAACGTTGATTGGGGATTTGTTTACACTCACATACATGAGTCATTCAGAATGTCTATATTTACATGGGTACAGGGCCCGACTGGTGATTCATACGTGTCAGATTCATGTAAATGGTATTCACACACGGAAAGTTATTTCTCAACATCCAGTTATGTCTCAAGTTAATTAGGACTCAGTCTGTTGGTGTGCGCCTGTCTCTGTGCGCCTGTCTCTGTGCGCACAGTGCACTCCTTTATATCCTCTTTCTTTTTATAAAATAAGATCATCAATTATTTTCCCTAAAGGGCAAGTTTGATTGCACCAATACATACACCAACAGTACATACACAGTACATACATAAAAAGCAACACCTCTTCAATGACTTCAACTTCATGTTGTATGATGGACTCAGTCAGGATCTTTGTGTCACATGGTCTCCCTCTCCGGCCTCTAGGTCACCAGGCTGCTCGTTAGGGCGCACACCTGTCACCAGTGTTACTCGCATAATGACACTCACCTGGACTCCATCACCTCCTTGATTACCTGCCCTTTATATGTCACTCCCTTTGGTTTCTTCCCCAGGCGTCATTGTTCCTGTTTCATATTGGTGCGCTGTTTGTTTCTTGTTTTGTTCATTTATTTATTAAATGTATTCACTCCCTGAACTCTCAGCGTACATCATTACACTTTGGTCCCCACTGATGGGTGTTCACACCTCGTGTTCCTGTTATCAAACAGTCGGGAGATAAAGCTGCTTTTGAGTGTTGACAGATAAAAGGCTGTAGATCTTCTGAGTGGCAACGGTGTGACGAATCTTCAGAGGTGTACGGATAATTAGGAGTACGAAACTAGGGTATTTGGTGCAGTGTAAAAACTCAGGGTGTTTCTCAATATGCTTACTACCGTGCTCCACACTCATGCTCCGAGTGTGTTCTCCAAGGATGTTCTCTTGAGTACGTTCTTGTTTGGACGAGAGTGGAGAACGCATAAAACGTTCCATTTGAGAAGCCCTCCCCCTACTGTATTACCTCACGCTGCAACTCCCCATTCACTGACCCTTCTTCCAGCCAGGACAATGACAATAGAGACCAAACAAGATATACCCAAAGCAAACGTTTTACTTCACAATTATCAGCTAGCTATATGTGAATTGTAATAATCTAGCTAACCAGAAAATGTATGCCTGTTAAACTATGTTATGTTACACTAGTGTATACACCCTTATGTTACACAAGTGTATACAAACATAAAACTAATGTTATGCAAGGTATATGTAAATTATTTGTGGTTAGCTAGCTGTCAATTCTTTGTGGCTATCTACATAGCTAGCTAACAGTAGTAGCTAGCCCTATTGACTTACTATAGACTTGCCATCCATCCACAGTAGTTAGTGTAGGCAGGTTAACATGCCAAAATGTATTTATTAATGTATCAAGATTAAATATTGTAGTCAGGCAACATATGAGAGTCTGAGTTTATTTTCTCTCGCTTCAGCTCAAATAATGGGCTCAATTGATTTCAATACATTTTGCGTCGTTTGTTTTACGCGGTTTCATCATATTCCTGTGCATACTTTCCATTGAATCTTGTATTGATGCATGCTTAAAAATATGTACAAACAGAGTACGCTTTCGAGAAGTGCCCTCCGTGCTCCGTTTGCCATTTGCCATACTTTGATTTGGACTCACACTCCAACCCTCCCGTGCTCCAACTTGCGTGCTCGGAGCACGGTAGTATGCATTTTGAGAATGCATGTTCCTGTTAAAAAGTCTCATAGCAGAAGGTAAGAAGGATCCATGGAAACATTCCGTTTTAAGGTAGAGATTATCAGAGATAACATGACACAGGGAGACTGATGAGAATCGGTTAAGACAACAAGGAAAGTAGTGGAGTCAGGGCTTTGACGTTTGACCTTTAGGGACGTTTGTAGTCCGGAGTGGGCTGCACTACCGCTAGACCGGACTCCACCAGACCATGTGACTTTCTGTATCTCTCTGTGTCATCTGTCCTCCTTTAATGCCTGACAGCCAGACTCCACCAGACCATGTGACTTTCTGTATCTATCTGTGTCATCTGTCCTCCTTTAGGCCTGACGGCCAGACTCCACCAGACCATGTGACTTTCTGTATCTCTCTGTGTCATCTGTCCTCCTTTAGGCCTGACGGCCAGACTCCACCAGACCATGTGACTTTCTGTATCTCTCTGTGTCATCTGTCCTCCTTTAGGTCTGACGGCCAGACTCCACCAGACCATGTGACTTTCTGTATCTCTCTGTGTCATCTGTCCTCCTTTAGGCCTGACGGCCAGACTCCACCAGACCATGTGACTTTCTGTATCTCTCTGTGTCATCTGTCCTCCTTTAGCCTTGACGGCCAGTGAGAGTGATGGGACCCAATTGATTGAGCAGTACGCCCCCTGTCCCCAGTGTTCCTCCATGATCAGACAGAACCAGGGACCTGGGGGTCTGGGGGAACCCCCAACCAGGGGGACTGGAGCTGGGAGAAGAGGAGGAGAAGGTAGGGTGGGCCAATATACAGTCAACTTCTGATGGAATGTCTAGGGGCTATTGCAAAAGTTTTTAAATTAAACCCAATCAATGCGGACATTAAGCACTAAAACATTGATTTGCTTTAGTGAAAGCATACCCTTATAATGTATTATTACTTTTATAAGCATGTATGAGCACCTATAATGTTTTATAAATGACCTCAAGATGGCGCCGACAGAGGGCTGCCTCACTTCTAGTCCTTAGGAAACTTTGCATTATTTTGTTTTTTATGTAATATTTCTTACATTGTTAGCCCGGAGAATCTTAAGTGTTATTACATACAGCTGAGAAGAACTATTGGATATCAGAGCGACGTCAACTTACCAGGAATACAACTTTCCCAAAGCGGATCCTTTGTCCGAACCACCCAGGGCATTTGAACTGATTCCAGAGGCCAACCCAAAACAACGCCACCAGAGAAGAGGTAGACGGAGCAGTCTTCAGGTCAGACTTCAGAGCACACCACCCACCGCTTCCAAGTATATTACTCGCTAATGTCGTCTCTAGATAACTAGGTATATGAAATAAGGGCAAGAGTTGCTTTCCAGAGAGACACCAGGGATTGTAACATACTCTGTTTCACGGAAACATGGCTCTCTTGGGATATGCTGTCGGAGTCGGTACAGCCGCCATCTCTCCGGGAAGAAGAGGGCAAGGGTGTATGTTTCATGATTAACAACTCATGGTGTAATTGGAACAACATACAGGAACTCAAGTCCTTTTGTTCACCTGACCTATAATTCCTTACAATCAAATGCCGACCGTATTATCTCCCAAGAGAATTCTCGTCGGTTACGGTCACAGCCGTGTATATCCCCCCTTAAGCCGATACCACGACGGCCCTCAAAAAGAAAACCAGCCACGTTAGGGACACCGATGTCTTGCTTCCAGACAAACTAAACACCTTCTTTGCCCGCTTTGAGGATAATACAGTGCCACCGATGCGACCCGCTACCAAGGACTGTGGGCTCTCCTTCTCCGTGACCGATGTGAGTAAGACATTTAAACGTGTTAACCCTCGCAAGGCTCCTGGCCCAGACAGCATCCCTAGCCGTGTTCTCAGAGCATGCACAGACCAGCTGGCTGGTGTGTTTACGGACATATTCAATCTGGTGTCAGGAAAACAACCTCTCACTCAACGTCAACGAAACAAAGGAGATGATTTTTGTCTTCAGGAAACAGCAGAGGGAGCAACCCCCTATCCATCATCGACGGGACAGCAGTGGAGAAGGTGGAAAATATTAAGTTCCTCGACGTACACATAATGGACAATCTGAAATGGTCCACCCACACAGTGTGGTGAAGAAGGCACATGGCAACTGCACCGCCCACAACCAGGGGCAAACTACCTGCCCTACAGGACACCTACAGCACCAGATATCACAGGAAGGCCAAAAAGATCATCAAGGACAATAACCACCTGTCACTGCCTGTTCACCCTGCTACCATCCAGAAGGCGAGGTCAGTACAGGGGCATCAAAGCTGGGACAGAGAGACTGGAAACAGCTTCTATCTCAAGGCCATTAGACTGTTTAACAGCCATCACAACACAGAGAGCCTGCTGCCTACATACAGACTTGAAATCATTGGCCACTTTAATAAATGGATCACTAGTCACTTTAATTATGCCACTTTAATAATGTTTACATATCTTACATTGCTCATCTCATATGTATATATTGTATTTGATACCTTCTATTGCATCTTGCCTTTGCAGCTCTGTCATTGCTCATCCATATATGTATATGTATATATTCTTATTCCATTCCTTTACTTAGATTTGTGTGTATTAGGTAGTTGTTGTGAAATTGTTAGATTACATGTTAGATATTGCTGCACTGTCGGAACTAGAAGCACAAGCATTTCGCTACACTCGCATTAACATCTACTAACCATGTGTATGTGACCAATAAAATGTGATTTGATTTGAAATCAACATGTAATATTGGTTTTGTAATGGGACTGCTGTGAAACAGAGTTTGCACTCTGAAGTCAACTTTATCTTTTGGTCTGATTATCCCACCGCTAGGCAGAGAAAAAGGGGGAGGAAGAGGAGGGCACTTCTTCAACATGGAGGACTGTGTGATCGCTGCCATGGGCCAGGAGTACATAGTGTGTCCCCAGCACCCCGACCAGCCTGTCCCCCTTCAGGAGCTGGTCCCAGAGCTTTTCATGACCGACTTCCCCTCACGGTAACCTTTCACCCTGACCCTTGACCTCTAACCCCTGACCTGTTGACCTATTAGCTCTGCGCGGCTATCCCCCACAATATAGATGCTGTATCCCAATTCTCATCCCTTCTCCTGAAGTGTGCACTTGCTCTACCCGTCATGGACATATAAGGATTGGTGTAACTATTGGCTGGAGGGAGTTTCCATCATTATCAAATCCAATCGCACACTCAGCCAGACTCAGTGTAACTTCACAAGACGATGAGCCTGAGGAAGGCACGGCACAGATGGGCTAATCTTCTTCACATAGGGGTGAATCATGTCTTTCACTTAAGTCACATTTTCACTTAGTCATGCATTGACGTCAATGGGAGACAAGTTTAAATGTATTCTCAAATTGAAGTTAGGATGCCTGACGATGTGTAGATTAGTCATTCTGTGCTGAGCTTTGCTAGAGCCGATTCTCTCCAACATGCTATCAAACTTGCGCTCGCACACACACACACACCCTCTGAACCACAAACCTCTTATCCCTAACCTTTGGCCCATCATCTGTCACTTTTGAGCTGTCACCCACACTCAGGCTGAGCTTTTGGTTATAACCGGGATAGATGGCTCTATTCAGTCAATAGGGACAACAAAAGATTGCCCTTGCACTGGGAGAAAACATTTGTTTGGTTGATTGTTCATTTGTTTCACTCACTTAATGCTCACATTACTGTCTAAATGAAACCACGCCATTCTCACAGCACAAAAACACAGGATGTGCCCCAAATGGCACCCTATTCCCTATGTGGTGCTTTACCTCTGACCACGACCCATAGTGTTCTACCACTGACCAGGACCCATAGTGCTCTACCTCTGACCAGGACCCATAGTGTTCTACCTCTGACCAGGACCCATAGTGCTCTACCTCTGACCAGGACCCATAGTGCTCTACCTCTGACCAGGACCCATAGTGCACTACCTCTGACCAGGACCCATAGTGCTCTACCTCTGACCAGGACCCATAGTGCTCTACCTCTGACCAGGACCCATAGTGCTCTACCTCTGACCAGGACCCATAGTGCTCTACCTCTGACCAGGACCCATAGTGCACTACCTCTGACCAGGACCCATAGTGCTCTACCTCTGACCAGGACCCATAGTGCTCTACCTCTGACCAGGACCCATAGTGCACTACCTCTGACCAGGACCCATAGTGCACTACCTCTGACCAGGACCCATAGTGCTCTACCTCTGACCAGGACCCATAGTGCTCTACCTCTGACCAGGACCCATAGTGCTCTACCTCTGACCAGGGCCCATAGTGCTCTACCTCTGACCAGGGCCCATAGTGCTCTACCTCTGACCAGGGCCCATAGTGCTCTACCTCTGACCAGGGCCCATAGTGCTCTACCTCTGACCAGGACCCATAGTGCACTACCTCTGACCAGGACCCATAGTGCTCTACCTCTGACCAGGACCCATAGTGCTCTACCTCTGACCAGGACCCATAGTGCTCTACCTCTGACCAGGACCCATAGTGCTCTACCTCTGACCAGGACCCATAGTGCTCTACCTCTGACCAGGACCCATAGTGCACTACCTCTGACCAGGACCCATAGTGCACTACCTCTGACCAGGACCCATAGTGCACTACCTCTGACCAGGACCCATAGGGCTCTACCTCTGACCAGGACCCATAGTGCTCTACCTCTGACCAGGGCCCATAGTGCTCTACCTCTGACCAGGGCCCATAGTGCTCTACCTCTGACCAGGGCCCATAGTGCTCTACCTCTGACCAGGGCCCATAGTGCTCTACCTCTGACCAGGACCCATAGTGCTCTACCTCTGACCAGGACCCATAGTGCTCTACCTTGTGGTTGTGGTGTCCTCCTGTAGTAATGTGTAGTACAGGGCCTTGTGGTTGTGGTGTCCTCCTGGAGTGAGGTGTAGTACAGGGCCTTGTGGTTGTGGTGTCCTCCTGTAGTAATGTGTAGTACAGGGCCTTGTGGTTGAGGTGTCCTCCTGGAGTAATGTGTAGTACAGGGCCTTGTGGTTGTGGTGTCCTCCTGGAGTGAGGTGTAGTACAGGGCCTTGTGGTTGTGGTGTCCTCCTGTAGTAATGTGTAGTACAAGGCCTTGTTGTTTCCTGCTGTGTTGATAGGAGTCTCCTTAGGCTCCTCACTGACAGGACCGTGACATGTACAGTATGGAACACGCTGCAGGCATAGATACTCTGTACACACACACTCACATACAGAGGTACAGCAATCCTGCGCACGCTCACACACAGCTCTTCAGGGGTTTGGCTGCGTAATGAGTTTCAGTTGATTTCTCAACAGTGACCGCATCCGTTGATGTATTGTTTACCCTTAAGGCTAAACACACACACACACACACACACACACACACACACACACACACACTCTGCTTGAGGGTTGATTACACAAGTATATCTCTGTGAAATACTACAGGCCGCTGTCGTATTTACTGTTCATGGGGCAACAATCACTTCCAAATATTTCTGATATCAAGCAACACATTTTAGTGCTGCTCTAAGACAAAAGAGAGATTGACTAAATAATCACTTCCTCAAACACTGGTGCCACGGGTTGACATCAGCTAACACCACAGCTATGTAGACACACACACAGGAATGTGCACGCAACATGGGCACACAGAACATACACACACAGGAACGCGCTCAAACAATCTGCTGTGTGACTCTGCTGAAATGCAATTTAAAGAATGTTTGAGATTAAATTGACCCTGAATAATGTTTCCCCAGCCTTACATTAACATATGGGCCCTAGCAGGAAGTCAGCTCCAGGATAGATGGTCAACTCTGAGTAGTTAAGATTGGCAGCTGACCAAGGCTTTTTGTTCTATGCTCATTTAAGCGGTTGTGCCGGTTTGTTGACATAGCGCTCTAAATTTAAAATCTCACATGAAAGACTTGGGCTTGAGTCCCAAATGGCACTCTCTTCCCTATGTAGTGCACTACTTTTAACTGGGTTCCTGTCCAAATTAGTGCATTACATAGGGAAGGGGGTGCCATTTGAGACACAGATTTGTGTTCATGATATGAAGAGGATGCTAATGAGGACTTAAGAATGTTGCCATGGCGACTATAGCTCCAGTCCTATAGCAGAATGCAATACATAGAATCCTTTGTTGGACGTGTATGGTGCATGTGTTGATGTCCACCGGGTAGAGTTGAGATCAGGGAGGTAGCTGTAGTAATGTATGGTGCATGTGTTGATGTCCACCGGGTAGAGTTGAGATCAGGGAGGTAGCTGTAGTAATGTATGGTAAGTGTGTTGATGTCCACCGGGTAGAGTTGAGATCAGGGAGGTAGCTGTAGTAATGTATGATGCGTGTGTTGATGTCCCCCGGGTAGAGTTGAGATCAGGGAGGTAGCTGTAGTAATGTATGGTACGTGTGTTGATGTCCCCCAGGTAGAGTTGAGATCAGGGAGGTAGCTGTAGTAATGTATGATGCGTGTGTTGATGTCCCCCGGGTAGAGTTGAGATCAGGGAGGTAGCTGTAGTAATGTATGGTGCATGTGTTGATGTCCACCGGGTAGAGTTGAGATCAGGGAGGTAGCTGTAGTAATGTATGGTACGTGTGTTGATGTCCACCGGGTAGAGTTGAGATCAGGGAGGTAGCTGTAGTAATGTATGGTGCATGTGTTGATGTCCCCCAGGTAGAGTTGAGATCAGGGAGGTAGCTGTAGTAATGTATGGCGCATGTGTTGACGTCCAGGAGGTAGAGCTGAGGTTGGGATCAGGGAAGGTACCAGTAGCATGTTAAAAACATTTCATGAGCAAGCCTTCCTTCATGACCTGGTCTCTGTAAATTTGACCTTCTTTTTAGATATTTTCAGTGGTATTGTTAACAAACCCGCCCACATAAAGAAAATGAGAATTAAAAACAGGTTCAGCCCCTGGTTCAATCGTGATCTGGCAGAGTTATTCCACCACAAGAATTGCATTTGGCGAAAGGCTCTGCACACACATACTCAGGCTGGCTGGCTCTTGTTCAGGCAAATGAGAAATAAGTGCACTCAGGCTATCTGGAAGACCAAAGTTAGTTACTTTAAGGAGCAGTTCTCTCTCTGTGGGTCTAACCCCAAGAAGTTCTGGAAAACAGTTAAAGACCTGGAGAATAAACCCTCCTCCTCACAGCTGCCATGTCACTTAATGTTGATGATGTGGTTGTTACTGACAAGAAGCACATGGCTGAGCTCTTTAATCACCACTTCATTAAGTCAGGATTCCTATTTGACTCAGCCATGCCTCCTTGCCTGTCCAACATTTCCTCATCTCCCACCCCTTCTAATGCGACTAGCCTCCATGCTCCTCACTCTTTTTCCCCTGCCCCGCTACAAAGTTTCTCCCTGCAGGCAGTCACTGAGTCTGAGGTGATAAAGGAGGTCCTTAAACTGGACCCCAAAAAACATCTGGGTCAGATGGTTTAGATCCTTTCTTCTTTAAGGTTGCAGCCCCTATCACCAAGCCTATCTCTGACCTTTTAACCAGTCTCTCCTTTCTGGAGAGGTTCCCATAGCTTGGAAGGCAGCCACGGTGTGTCCTTTAAATAAAGGGGGAGATCAAGCTGATCCTAACTGTTATAGGCCAATTTCTATTTTGCCCTGTTTATCAAAAGTGTTGGAAACTGACTGGCTTCCTTGATGTTTATAGTATTCTCTCGGGTATGCAATCTGGTTTCCTCTCAGGTTATGGATGTGTCACTGCAACCTTAAAGGTCCTAAATGATGTCATTATTGGCCGTGATTCTAAGCAATGTTGTGCTGCTATTTGTATTGACTTGGCCCCCCAAAATTATACGGTAGACCATTCTGTTCTTGTGGGCAGGCTAAGGATTATTGGTGTCTCTGAGGAGTCTTTGGCCTGGTTTGCTACCTACCTCTCTTAAAGAGTGCAGTGTATAAAGTCAGAACATCTGCTGTCTCAGCCACTGCCTGTCACCAAGGGAGTTTTTTTAATTTAACCTTAATTTAAAGAGGAGCGACCCAGGGATGTGTGTGCTTTGGGGACCTGTAACAGAATGTGACTGGCAGAACACAAGGGAGTAGCCCAAGACTCAATCCTAGGCCCCACGCTCTTCTCAATTTACATCAATAATATAATTCAGGCAGTAGAAAGCTCTCTCATCCATTTATATGCAGCTGGCCCCTCCCCGGATTTCGTGTTAAACGCTCTACAACAAAGCTTTTTAGTGTCCAACAAGCTTTCTCTGCCCTTAACCTTGTTCTGAACACCTCCAAAACAAAGGTCATGTGGTTTGGTAAGAAGAATGCCCCTCTTCCCACAGGTGTTATTAGTACCTCTGAGGATTTAGAGCTTGAGGTAGTCACCTCATACAAGTACTTGAGAGTATGACTAGACAGTACACTGTCCTTCTCTCAGCACATATCAAAGCTGCAGGATAAGGTTAAATCTAGACTTGGTTTCCTCTATCGTAATCGCTCCTCTTTTACCCCAGCTGCCAAACTAACCCTGATTCAGATGACCATCCTACCCATGCTAGATTACGGAGATCAGCAGGTAAGGGTGCTCTCGAGCGGCTAGATGTTCTTTACCATTCGGCCATCAGATTTGCCACCAATGCTCCTTATAGGACACATCACTGCACTCTACACTCTTCTGTAAACTGGTCATCTTATTTATTAAACCCTCTTAGTCCTCACTCCCCCTATCTGAGATACCTACTGCAGCCCTCATCCTCCACATACAACACCCGTTCTGCCAGTCACATTCTGTTAAAGGTCCCCAAAGCATACACATCCCTGGGTCACTCCTCTTTTCAGTTCGCTGCAGCTAGCGACTGGAACGAGCTGCAAAAAACACTCAAACTGGACAGTTTTATCTCCATCTCTTCATTCAAAGATACGATCATGGACACTTACTGACAGTTGTGGCTGCTTCGCGTGATGTATTGTAGTCTAAACCTTCTTTCCCTTTGTGCTGTTGTCTGTGCACTAAAATGTTTGTACCATGTTTTGTGCTGCTACCATGTTGTTGTCATGTTGTGTTGCTACCATGTTGTTGTCATGTTGTGTTGCTACTATGTTGTTGTCATGTGTTGCTACCATGCTGTGTTGTCAGGTGTTGCTGCCATGCTATGTTGTTGTCTTAGGTCTCTCTTTATGTAGTGTTGTGGTGTCTCTTGTCGTGATGTGTGTTTTGTCCTATATTTTTATTTGTAATCCCAGCCCCCGTCCCCGCAGGAGGCCTTTTGTCTTTTGGTAGGCCGTCATTGTAAATAAGAATTTGTTCTTAACTGACATGCCTACTGTACTTAAATAAAGGTTAAATTAAAAGAAATGCTGAAAGATGGTGATTACATTAGTGATGGATAGTGAGGCTTTGTGTGTACTGTATGAGGTATTCATATTATCATGTACTCTATGAGGTATACATAGTATCATGTACTCTATGAGGTATACATAGTGTCATGTACTCTATGAGGTATACATAGTGTCATGTACTCTATGAGGTATACATAGTGTCATGGTACTCTATGAGGTATACATAGTGTCATGGTACTCTATGAGGTATACATAGTGTCATGTACTCTATGAGGTATACATAGTGTCATGGTACTCTATGAGGTATACATAGTGTCATGGTACTCTATGAGGTATACATAGTATCATGGTACTCTATGAGGTATACATAGTATCATGGTACTCTATGAGGTATACATAGTGTCATGGTACTCTATGAGGTATACATAGTGTCATGGTACTCTATGAGGTATACATAGTATCATGGTACTCTATGAGGTATACATAGTGTCATGGTACTCTATGAGGTATACATAGTATCATGGTACTCTATGAGGTATACATAGTGTCATGGTACTCTATGAGGTATACATAGTGTCATGGTACTCTATGAGGTATACATAGTGTCATGGTACTCTATGAGGTATACATAGTATCATGGTACTCTATGAGGTATACATAGTATCATGGTACTCTATGAGGTATACATAGTATCATGGTACTCTATGAGGTATACATAGTGTCATGGTACTCTATGAGGTATACATAGTGTCATGGTACTCTATGAGGTATACATAGTGTCATGGTACTCTATGAGGTATACATAGTGTCATGTACTCTATGAGGTATACATAGTATCATGGTACTCTATGAGGTATACATAGTATCATGGTACTCTATGAGGTATACATAGTATCATGGTACTCTATGAGGTATACATAGTGTCATGTTCTGTATGGTGTTTTTGTGTTATATTGGTTGTTTCTGTAGAAGAACCAGCTGGAGTGTGTTTATAATGTGTGTGTGTGTGTGTGTGTGTGTGTGTGTGTGTGTGTGTGTGTGTGTGTGTGTAGGTTGTTCCTAGAGAAGGCCCAGTTGGAGTGTAGTGAGGAGGAGAGTGATATCCTGGGCCAGGGGGGCAGTGGAACTATCATCTATAGAGCCTGTTACCGTGGCCAACCAGTCGCCATCAAACGCTTTCACTTCAAGAAGTGCAGGCAGCAGACCATCAGCAGTGGTACAGGTAACACACGCACATTCCCTTGGAGTCACACACACGTGTAAACAGTGAACACACACACAGGTATGTTTGCATACCGTTAAAGTTTTTACAATAGAAAATAAAGAAGTAACTTGCAGGTAGTTGGACATCGTAGAAAGGTCCAGTTCTTCTATGATAAGATACTTTTGGCCATGAAGTGTATGTGGACACCTGCTCGTCAAACATCTCTTTCTAAAATCATGAGTATTAATATTGGAGTTGGTCCCCCCTTTGCTGCTATAACAGCAGTCTTCTGGGAAGGCTTTTCACTAGATGTTGGAACATTGCTGTGGGGACTTGCTTCCATTCAGACATGAGCATTAGTGAGGTTGGGCACTGATGTTGGGTGATTAGGCCTGGCTTGAAGTCGGCGTTCCAATTCATTCCACAGGTGTTCGATGGGGTTGAGGACAGGGTCATGCTGAAACAGGAAAGGGCCTTCCCCAGACTGTTGCCACAAAGTTGGAAGCACAGAATCATCTAGATTAGAATGTCATTGTATGCTGTAGCGTTAATATTTCCCTTCACTGGAACTAAGGGGCCTGAACCATGAAAAACAGGCACTATGTATTCTCCTGGCATCCGCCAAACCCATATTCATCCGTCAGACTGCCAGATGGTGAAGTGTGATTCATCACTCCAGAGAACGCGTTTCCACTGCTCCAGAGTCCAATGGCGGTGAGCTTTACACCACTCCAGCCGATGCATGACATTGCGCATGGTGATCTTAGGCTTGTGTGGGGCTGCTCGCCATGGAAACCCATTTCATGAAGCTCCCGACGAACAGTTCTTGTGCTGACGTTGCTTCCAGATGCTGTTTGGAACTCTGTAGTGAGTGTTGCAACGGAGGACAGACGATTTTTACTTCCTACGTGCTTCAGCACTCGGCGGTCCTGTTCTGTGAGCTTGTGTGGCCTACCACTTCACGCCTGAACCATTGTTGCTCCTAGATGTTTCCACTTCACAATAACAGCACTTACAGTTGACCGGGGCAGCTCTAGCAGGGCAGAAATTTGATGAACTGACTTGTTGGAAAGATGGCATCCTATGACGGTGTCACGTTGAAAGTCACTGAGCTCATCAGTACAGGCCATTATACTGCCAATGTTTGTCTGGTGATTGCATGGCTGTGTGCTCGATGTTATACACCGGTCAGCGCAACGGGTGTGAAGTGGTGTCCACATACTTTTGGCCATGTAGTGTATACCTACTCTCTCTCATGCTACCACTGGCTCTAAGCCAGCTTTCAACAACTGGAACTGGAACTGGAACTTGTGTGTGTGTGTGTGTGTTTGTGTGTCCTTGAGTTATCGTCTCTCTCTTTAAGGGCCTTGTTCATGGAACGATATTGCAGCTCTTAATCCTGATATCTATTTTCTCATCATGACCCTGTTCTCTCCTCTATATCCTCCCCTCTCTTCTCTCCTCCCCTCTTTTTACGCCTTCCAGCACCTCTTCATCATCTGTCGCCTCTCTTTGTTTCCTTCTGTCTTCTCTGTATCCCTGACAGTGATAAAAGCTATCTCTCTGCAGGCTCTGAGGATTCCTCATGATCTTCTCTTCCCATCTGTTCATCCCTCTCATCCCCTGTCCTTTTCTCTTCCCATCTAATTTCTGCTCCTGTCTTCTCTATCTCCCCAGGCTGTGATAAGGACTGTCTGGGTGTGTCCCAAATGACTCCCTATTCAGAGCCCTATGGGCCCTGGTCCGACCTAGTGCACTGTAAAGGTACTAGGGTTCCATTTGGGACACCCCCTCTCTCTTCAGGATAAGAGCGCATTATCATCTATCACCCTGGTGCTGCTCTCCTCTCTCCTCCCTCCTCTCCTCCCTCCTCTCCTCCCTCCTCTCCTCCCTCCTCTCCTCACTCCTCTCCTTACTCCTCTCCTCCCTCCTCTTCTCACTCCTCTCCTCCCTCCTCTCCTTACTCCTCTCCTCCCTCCTCTTCTCACTCCTCTCCTCCCTCCTCCCTCCTCTTCTCACTCCTCTCCTCCTCTCCTTACTCCTTTCCTCACTCCTCTCCTCCTCTCCTTACTCCTTTCCTCACTCCTCTCCTCCCTCCTCCCTCCTCTTCTCACTCCTCTCCTCCTCTCCTTACTCCTTTCCTCACTCCTCTCCTCCCTCCTCCCTCCTCTTCTCACTCCTCTCCTCCTCTCCTTACTCCTTTCCTCACTCCTCTCCTCCCTCCTCTCCTTACTCCTCTCCTCCCTCCTCTTTTCACTCCTCCTCTCCTTACTCCTCTTCTCACTCCTCTCCTCCTCTCCTTACTCCTTTCCTCACTCCTCTCCTCCCTCCTCTCCTCCCTCCCTCCTCCCTCCTCTTTTCACTCCTCTCCTCCCTCCTCCCTCCTCTTCTCACTCCTCCTCTCCTTACTCCTCTTCTCACTCCTCTCCTCCTCTCCTTACTCCTTTCCTCACTCCTCTCCTCTCCTCCCTCCTCTCCTCCCTCCCTCCTCCCTCCTCTTTTCACTCCTCTCCTCCCTCCTCCCTCCTCTTCTCACTCCTCCTCTCCTTACTCCTCTCCTCCTCTCCTTACTCCTTTCCTCACTCCTCTCCTCTCCTCCCTCCTCTCCTCCCTCCCTCCTCCTTCCTCTTTTCACTCCTCTCCTCCCTCCTCCCTCCTCTTCTCACTCCTCCTCTCCTTACTCCTCTTCTCACTCCTCTCCTCCTCTCCTTACTCCTTTCCTCACTCCTCTCCTCCCTCCTGTCCTCCTCCTCACTCCTCTCCTCACTCCTGTCCTCACTCCTCTCATCCCTTTTCTCCTGTCTTCTCTTTCTTTCCTCTCCGCCTTGTCCATAGCAGAGGCTGAATCATCTCTCTCTCTTTCTTTCCCTTCTCGTCTTCTTGTCCCTTAGACAGCCTTTTCTCTCACATTCCTGTATCTTGTACTTGTACTGACATTATCATGAGTATTATCTACCCTTATTGACCCTGCTCTATCAATATACCATGGATTTAAGGTTTTTATGACTTTTTTTGTGCTTATGAAAAGCGCATACATACTTTAACAAGGATTTGATTGTCTGCTCGAGCTACTGAAAGTTTATTAAATGCTGAAATTATTGAAAATAATTGCTCACGCAGAAGATTTCTGTAATATGAAAACATTTTGCTGCTCACGATTGACACAATGGGACTCATTTATCAGAATATTAGGCTTGCTTGGGTTGTGTGGACACGTTATCTAAACTGTGACTACACAAACGCCTCTGCCACACTTTGGCAACACTCTGAAAGTTTGCAGACTTTTGCTGTTAGGAAAACAGCAATTGATCAACCACGTCTGGCAACACTGAGAACGCCTACACTTCTTGCTGTTAGGAAAATCATTTTGCTTATCACTAGTTGCCAAATAACAGTAACCCAATGTATTGTATCGTCCTCCCAGCTGCTTGCAGCTCCAGCTCTCGTCTGTCTCCATTGTGTTTAGGGAGAGTTGTGTTGAGTTCATAGCCAATGGAGATCTGTGATAGGGTTGCATCACCAGGGACTCAGTGGAACTGTTACTCACGACATCCTGCTCCATGGAATAACAAAATGCTGACTCGTCATTACATCAGCACATTTTGTTTATAATATTTCAGTCCATTTAAGAACCTGTGTGTGCGTGCGTGCGTGTGTGTGCGTGTACGTGCGTGTACGTGCGTGTGTGTGCGTGTGTGTGTGTGTGTGTGTGTGTGCGTGTGTGTGTGTGTGTGAGATACAATCGATGTGATCGAGGCCAAATGGTTTAATGTCCCAGGGACAGGAGATGCTCAATAATCACTTTTATTTCCCTGTTGTTTACAATTGAATTACGTTCTGGTAGTATCAGTCAAGCGGTCAAATTCAATCAACAGGCTATCTCCATTTAAAAGTAGTCCATTTCTTCTTCTACTCATATGTGTATTGGCAGTTTGTAAACAAATTGAAAATGTAAACAAATCAATTTGTAAACAAATTGGAAAGGTGCATACCGCCACCTGCAGTGCTGGACTGTGTATAGTCTGAACAGGTATAAAGCCAAGGTTGTCACCTGCAGTGCTGGAATGTTTGCTCAGGTCAGGAGTAGCCTATAATTCATTGGCTGACCCCTCCTGCAGACCAGGATATAATTTTGCAATCCAGTTGACTACTTAAAAATGGTGAAACCCATAAGGGTGCTGCCAATGTTAAAACGGGCTTTGTGGCAAGGGTTCACTCGTAAAGGCCTCCTAAAGGCTAGACGACGGGTTCACTCATAAAGGCTTCCTAAAGGCGAAATGAGGGGTTCACTCATAAAGGCCTCCTAAAGGCCAGACGAGGGGTTCACTCGTAAAGGCCTCCTAAAGGCCAGACGAGGGGTTCACTCGTAAAGGCCTCCTAAAGGCCAGACGAGGGGTTCACTCGTAAAGGCCTCCGAAAGGCCAGACGAGGGGTTCACTCGTAAAGGCCTCCTAAAGGCCAGACGAGGGGTTCACTCGTAAAGGCCTCCTAAAGGCCAGACGAGGGGTTCACTCGTAAAGGCCTCCTAAAGGCCAGACGAGGGGTTCACTCGTAAAGGCCTCCAAAAGGCCAGACGAGGGGTTCACTCGTAAAGGCCTCCTAAAGGCCAGACGAGGGGTTCACTCGTAAAGGCCTCCTAAAGGCCAGACGAGGGGTTCACTCATAAAGGCCAGACGAGGGGTTCACTCGTAAAGGCCTCCTAAAGGCCAGACGAGGGGTTCACTCATAAAGGCCAGACGAGGGGTTCACTCGTAAAGGCCTCCTAAAGGCCAGACGAGGGGTTCACTCATAAAGGCCAGACGAGGGGTTCACTCATAAAGGCCTCCTAAAGGCCAGACGAGGGGTTCACTCATAAAGGCCTCCTAAAGGCCAGACGAGGGGTTCACTCAGCAGGGTGATAGATGGTGATGCTATCTGATCCTCAATAATGCTTCTTATAATTGGATTTGTCACAATGTGTTTCCCAGCAGCTTAGATCTAAGCCACAAAGTGCCAGCAGATAGTACCGCCATTCCCTAAGTAAGAAGAGATCATAAGATATGAGATTAAAGGGGCATCATCTAAAATGAAGCCCCCTTAAGGAAACAAGGCGAATTGCAACAATACAGTCTGAATTCAAACAACTCTCCCCCCTCCCCCACAACCTCAGTGGAGACTTGCTTTTGAGTCGACTTTCAGTTTTGTCCACAAGCATCAAACAGCTGAAAATACAATGTATCATTATTGAAAAGACATTTCGCAGCGATTTTAGATGGTACATAAACTGAAATGAAGCGAACAATGTAGGTTTTTAGCAACCAGGAAATGGCAGCGCGATATCTACATGTTCAATCGTGAGGAGATGATCACACGTCTGAGTGATGCTGATCGAAGAGAGGGAGGGTGCAGCCTTCCAACAATAGACAGACCAGCTTTGGTTGAAAAATAGGAAGGCTGCACCACAGAATGCAATTTTGCATCAGAATGCATTTCTTTTTTTGTATATATATCACTTTTTTTATATTGTGAAACACTATCATTCCACACTTAAGGCAGATATATTAAGGACATTTTCTGAAATGACAATGCTGAACCTCCACCCATACACACAACCATGTTGAAATACCAGCCTATTGAGGTGTGTGTAGGTATATCCTGTGTTCATACAGGCGTTAGAGGGGATATTTGTGCAGTTTAGCGTTTACAAACGTGACTGGAGAGTAAAGTACACACTATCCCATGTCTCCAGAGACCATTATCTACATGTAATTCCAAACAACATCCAAATGTTATCCTTTAACCTCTGTCTGATGTGACAGAACAGTGATATACTGTAGGAGTAGTCAGCATTACCCTGCTCCCACACTGGGAATAGACCATCCATCTCCCCAGTCCTGTCTCTCTCCTACCACCATCTCTCTCGCTTCCAGCCCTCTCCCTCGCTTCCAGCCCTCTCCCTCTTTTGTCTCTGTCTTTTCCATTCCTCTCTTTTTCCTCTAGCCCTCTCGCTCTCTCTCTCTCCCTCTCTCTCCCTCTCTCTCTCTTTTCTCCCTCTCTCTCTTTCTCTTCTCCTTCTCCCTCTCTCTCTTTTATCCCTCTCTCTCTCTGTCCATCCCCACTTTCTGAGGTCACTCCCCAAGGTGATCTGAAATAACCCTGCTGATCTGACTGGACCAAGGGGTCAAACTCTATTGTTCCAGTCTAGTGACTCTAGCCCAGGTCGGACATGCTGCACTGTAGTAGTAAAGATTAGTTTATTAGCCTCCAAAGAGCAATTTGCTTTGCAGCAAGTGGTCAAAAGCCATACAGACATCAAGCTGTATATGTAACAGTATATCTTCCTTTCCTGTCTTCCCCGAGCTGGGCGTGAACCAGGGATCTGCTATGCTGTATGTAGGACGGTGTAGAGCAGGGTTCAACAGGTGGCCCACTGGCCAAAACCGGCCAGCAAACTGATTTAAATCTGTCAAATCACCAGGAATTCAACAAAAATATATACACTGCTCCAAAAAATAAAGGGAACACTAAAATAACACATCCTAGATCTGAATGAATGAAATAATCTTATTAAATACTTTTTTCTTTACATAGTTGAATGTGCTGACAACAAAATCACACAAAAATAATCAATGGAAATCCAATTTATCAACCCATGGAGGTCTGGATTTGGAGTCACACTCAAAATTAAAGTGAAAACCACACTACAGGCTGATCCAACTTTGATGTAATGTCATTAAAACAAGTCAAAATGAGGCTCAGTAGTGTGTGTGGCCTCCATGTGCCTGTATGACCTCCCTACAACGCCTGGGCATGCTCCAGATGAGGTGGCGGATGGTCTCCTGAGGGATCTCCTCCTAGACCTGGACTAAAGCATCCGCCAACTCCTGGACAGTCTGTGGTGCAACGTGGCGTTGGTGGATGGAGCGAGACATGATGTCCCAGATATGCTCAATTGGATTCAGGTCTGGGGAACGGGCGGGCCAGTCCATAGCATCAATGCCTTCCTCTTGCAGGAACTGCTGACACACTCCAGCCACATGAGGTCTAGCATTGTCTTGCATTAGGAGGAACCCAGGGCCAACCGCACCAGCATATGGTCTCACAAGGGGTCTGAGGATCTCATCTCGGTACCTAATGGCAGTCAGGCTACCTCTGGCGAGCACATGGAGGGCTGTGCGGCCCCCCAAAGAAATGCCACCCCACACCATGACTGACCCACCGCCAAACCGGTCATGCTGGAGGATGTTGCAGGCAGCAGAACGTTCTCCACGGCGTCTCCAGACTCTGTCACGTCTGTCAC
>NC_138301.1:38472500-38585000 GCF_965601325.2 Salmo salar
CCCCTGGGCAGCCTCAACATTGTGCTGGAGGACAGACATAAAGGTATGAAGAGGTAGAAAGAGAGAGAGACAAAGACTGACACACCAGACAGGCAGACAGGGAGAGAGACGGCGAGAGAGAGAGATCCACAGCTAGAGATCCCCAATGCTGAGAATCTTCTCTACTCAAGTTAAGAAAACAATTTAAACTTGCCCTTTTAACTCCACCCCCCTCCCCATCAGGCTCCAGGTACATGCCTCTGGGTCACATGCTCACCTTCAAGGCAGCCTATCAGATCGCAGCGGGGCTGGCCTACCTGCACAGGAAGAACATCATCTTCTGTGACCTCAAGTCAGACAACATCCTGGTGTGGTCCCTGGAGGTAGGTGTTTAGTATGAAGGGCAGAATTCCAAATCGACCCCTAGCCACTATGTCTGGGTTGTTCAATTCCAGTCCTGGAAAGCCAAAACACTTCAGTTTTTTTGTTTTTACCTGGTAGTTAAATGCACTCACCTGGTGTCCCAGGTCTGAATCAGTCCCTGATGAGAAGGAGAGGATGAAAACCAGAAGTGTTTTGGCCCTCCCAGTAGTAAAAATAGTGTTGCATGTTTGTGTGAAGTTGGCGTAATCCTTCTTTGCCTCATCCTAGGTGTGTGACCCGGTGAATATCAAGCTGTCGGACTACGGCATCTCGCGCCAGTCCTTCCACGAGGGGGCACTGGGGGTGGAGGGCACGCCGGGGTACCAGGCCCCCGAGATACGCCCAGGCATCGTTTATGATGAGAAGGTAGATGATTAGAAGGTCTATGGTGGCAGGTAACCTAGCGGTTAAGAGCGTTGGGCCAGTAACCGAAAGGTCGCTGGTTCGAATTCCTGAGCTGACTTGGTGAAAAATCTGTCAAGGTGCTCTTGAACAAGGCACTTAACCCTAATTGCTCCTGAAAGTCGCTCTGGATAAGAGCGTCTGCTAAATAACTTGAATGTCAATGTGTAATGTAAGGTAGTGCCTACCACACCTGGGGTCAACTACATACATATATTACATACAAATACTTAATCTGTACTTGATTGACTCTGCCTGGTACAAAGGAACCAATGGAATAGTCCCAATAGGGACTCACTACAATCTTCAAACTGTCTTTATTTGTTCTATAGGTTGTTCTTTTAGTATAACATACAACTGTATACCTATTTATGTCTGTGTGGTGGTATTTTTTTATATTTTATTTTACCTTTATTTAACTAGGCAAGTCGGTTAAGAACAAATTCTTATTTTCAATGACGGCCTAGGAACAGTGGGTTAACTGCCTTGTTCAGCTCAGGGATTTGATCTTGCAACCTTTCGGTTACTAGTCCAATGCTCTAACCACTAGGCTACCTGCCCTATGTGGTAACTGTACTGACCAACATTTCCTTGTATTTAGGCTAGTGCTATTGACTGTAGGGTAATGTTACTGACTGTATCATTTAGGGTAATGTTAATGACTAACATTTAGGGTAATATTACTGACTGTATCATTTAGGGTAATGGTACTGAATATCATTTAGGTACCCCCGACGGCATTGCGCGTACCTCAGTTTGGGAATACCTGCCCTAAATGATAGTCACATTTTTATAAAATAAATAAAAAATATATATATTTATTTTGTATTTTTGTTTTGGGGAAGAAAAAAAATCTTCACATTTTCATTTATATTTTCCAACGGGGCTATACATTTGGGTAAGGTTTTTTTTCTCACCTGAGTAGCCTCGTTTCACTGCCAAAAAATGTAATTGAACTATCTAGTGTTCAGCGAAATACAACACAATGTCAAATACAGGTAGCCTAGTCAAATAATTAACATCCAATCACATTAACCGTTACTCTCGCGCAGGAATTCCACTAACGGTCCATATGTAGCCAAACGTAGCTGCTGCTCATTTCAGTTTACTCTAAAATGTATAAATGGCTAAAAAAACGTAAGGCCAGCGTCCATAGAGACGCATACCAGCAGTACTACACCTGCACCTGTCGACGACACAAGTTGTTCTGCTTCCATGAGCACATCCAATGCTAGCATCAGTAATTCTACATTTGTTGTTAGTCCAGCTAGCATGGACACTGACAGTTGTGAATCTGATGCAGCCGAAGAGCTACTGCCCCCTTATCCAGGAAAGCACCGAACAACAGAATGGGACGTTGGACCATCGAAGAGGTGCAAATATGATAACTACATTGATTTGGGGTTCTCTTATATTGGGAGTAGTGCCTTTCCTCAGCCACAGTGTGTTATATGTGCAAAAGTACTGTCTCACAACTCGATGAAACCTTCACTCTTGCGCAGACATTTTGAAACAAAACATGCCAATTTGAAAAATAAGCCATGGGAGTTTTTGGAGTGAGAATTAAGATGACTTTCATGTATAAAAGTAACAGATACCATTAATAAGAAGGGGCTAGAAGCATCTTATATGGTGAGCTACCGAGTGGCTAGGACAGGCTAGCCCCATGCTATTGTGGAGGACTAAATTGTTCTTGCTACCGCAGATATGGCTGGGACAATACTGTGGGAAAAGGCCAAAGAAACTATACAGACAATTTCTTCATCAAACAACACTGTTTCACGACGCATCAGTGACATGGCAGGAGATCTTTTGAAACAATTACTGCTTCGCATACAAGCCAGTGAATTCTATGCGTTACAGCTGACTGAGTCAACAGACATGGCGGGCCTGGCACAGCTCCTGGTATATGTCCGTTACGTTTATGGGAGGCCAATTAAGGAAGACATCCTCTTCTGGAAACCAGGACAACAGGAGAGGATATTTTTAAAGTACTGGACAGCTTTGTGACATCAAATGGACTTTGGTGGTCAAGATGTGTGGGTATCTGTACTGATGGCACAAAAGCCATGACAGGGAGACATAGTGGAGTGGTAACGCGCGTGCAAGCAGTTGCTCCCGACGCCACTTGGGTACACTGCAGCATCGACCGAGAGGCTCTTTCTGCCAAGGGAATGCCTGACAGCTTGAAAGACGTTTTGGACACTACAGTGAAAATGGTTAACTTTGTTAAAGCAAGGCCCCTGAACTCTCGTGTATTTTCAGCACTATGCAATGATATGGGCAGCGACCATGTAAAGCTTTTACAACATAAAGAAGTGCGCTGGTTGTCAAGGGACAAAGTATTGACACGTTTTTTTTAAATTGAGAGACGAGCTTAATGTTTTCTCTACTGACCATAATTTTCACTTGTTTGACCGCTTGCATGATGACAAGTTTCTCACACGACTGGCCTATCTGGGTGATGTTTTTTCTCGCCTGAAAGATCTGAATCTAGGATTACAGGGACTCTCCAACTATATCCAATGTGCGGGACAAAATTGAGGCTATGATTAAGAAGTTGGAGCTCTTCTCTGTCTGCATTAACAAGGACAACACTCAGGTCTTTCTATCATTGTATGATTTTTGTGTGCAAATGAACTCAAGTTTACAGACAATGTCAAATGTGATATGGAGAAACACCTGAGTGAGTTGGGTGCGCAATTACGCAGGTACCTTCCCGAGACGAATGACACAAACAACTGGATTCGTTATCCCTTTCATGCCCTGCCTCCAGTCCACTTACCCGAGAGCCTCATCCAAATTGCAACAAGTGGTTCTGTGAAAATTGAATTTAATCAGAAGCCACTGCAGATTTCTGGATTGGGCTGCGCTCAGAGTATCCTGCCTTGGTAAATCACGCTGTTAAGACACTGATGCCCTTTGCAACCACGTACCTACAGTATGTGAGAGTGTATTCTCGGCCCTCACTAGCATGAAAACTAAATACAGGCACAGACTTTGTGTGGAAAAGAATTTAAGACTGAGACTCCAATACAACCCAACATTGCAGAGTATGTGCATCCTTTGAAGCACAACCTTCTCATTAACCTGTGGTGAGTTATTCACAATTTTTGATGAACAAATAAGGTTTTATATGTAAGATGGTTAAATAAAGAGCAAAATTATTGATTAAGATTACAATTTGTGCACTGGTCCTATAAGAGCTTTTTGTCACTTCCCACGAGCCGGGTTGTGACAAACTCGCACTCATTCTTATGTTTAATAAATGTATCGTATAGTGTGTGTGTGTGTGTGTGGCAGGCTTACAATGATGGCAAAAAACAACATTTGAGAGTACGCTGACCCTGGTGCTAGAGGGGGTACGCAGCTGGAGGTTGAATGTTTGAAGGGGTATGGGACTATAAAACGTTTGGGAACCACTGATTTAGGGTAACGGTACTGACTGTATCATTTAGGGTAATGGTACTGACTGTATCATTTGCTGTAACATAACTGACTGTATCATTTAGGGTAATGGTACTGACTGTATCATTTAGGGTAATGGTACTGACTATCATTTAGGGTAATGGTACTGACTGTATCATTTAGGGTAATGGTACTGACTATCATTTAGGGTAACGGTACTGACTATCATTTAGGGTAACGGTACTGACTGTATCATTTGCTGTAACATAACTGACTGTATCATTTAGGGTAACAGTTATGACTGTATCGTTTGCTGTAACATAACTGACTTGTATTGACATGATTTCTTTAATTCCATGCAGTATCTATATACACTGTGTGTATAAAACATTCAGAACACCGTCCCTAATATGGAGTTGCACCTCCCCATATGTTTTACTCTCAGAACAGCCTCAATTTGTCAGGGCATGGACTCTGTCAAAGCGTTCCATAGGGATGCTGGTCCATGTTGACTCCAATGCTTTCCACAGTTGTCAAGTTTTCTGGATGTCTTTTGGGTGGTTGACCATTCTTGATGAACACGGGAAACTGTTGAACGTGAAAAACCCAGTTCTTGCAGTCCTTGACACAAACCAGTGCACCTGGCACCTACTACCATACTTGTTCAGAGGCTGTTAAATATTTTGTCTTGCCCAGTCACCCTCTGAATAACACACATACACAATCCATGTCTCAACTGTCTCAAGGCTTAAAAATACTTCTTTAACCTGTTTCCTCTCCTTCATCTACACTGATTGAAGTGGATTTAACAAGTGACATCAATAAGGGATCATAGCTTTCACCTGGATTCACCTGGTCAGTCTATGTCATGGAAAGAGCAGGTGTTCTTACTGTTTAGTCCACTCAGTGTACACCTATATAATTAGTAGGTCCCTATGTTACACCATATACATATCCTGTTTTATGTGGGTATGCGGCCCTCAGAGAAAAGGACTTGTGTGGATTTATGGGAAGGTGGCTGTGTTGTTATGACTGGTCACTTCCTCTTTTGGACATGTCACTTTAGTGTCTGATTAGTAACATGTGTCTGATTAGTAACATGTGTGTGCTGCTGCAAGTGAAATGTAAGGAAATGAGATGTGTGTTTTACTGTGCAGTATGTCTGGGTACCATATTTTTACACAGTATGTGTCCATACAGCATGTAGAGTATATCATTTACCACATGTCTATGACTAAAGCATCCATTCCCTAATGCCTGTATGAGTGTACTGGACGTACAGTAATATCCCATAGCCTACCCGTCTGAGGTGAAGTGTTCCCGTAAATGACAAGTTTCTTGTGGAATATATTCTATTGTATACTGGAATTTATTCAACTTGCCCTCTATGTTGGTTAGGTGGGCAATTAGCTCCTGCTTTTTCTGCTCATTAGCCAATCATCTCTCGTCCTGATATGAATTATCCAATTAACTCTCCCTCTGTGGTTGCTCATCAGGCAATCGACTCCCAGTCTGATATGTATTAGTCAACCATGAATTAGCCAACTACGGTATGAAGCCAACCAACCAACTCTGTCTCTGTGTACTTTAATCCTATGGGCTTTTATGTCCTCATTTTAATGAGCCTTTCCAACATGGCTGTCTACCATCTCTGGGCTCCACTCTCTCTAGGGGGTCAGGGCTGGCTTAGCAGGGCTTTTAAGTGGTTTGACGCGCACACACACACACACACACACACACACACACACACTGGTTTGACTGTTTTTCTAGGGGGTTAAATCTCCTTTGACCCTCCAACTCAATTGAGCATCCTCTCAAAGGGAAGTGAGAGGTGACTTTAAACCATCACGTCAATACTCTGACCCTGTTCTGCTGTTAAACTCTCACGTCTATACTCTGACCCTGTTCTGCTGTTCTCAGCCAATCATGTCCCTCCTGCCATACATTAATCCTTTTTGGTTCCTCTTTGATTTAACTTCAAATGAAGTTTCAGGATGTAGTTATTGTAATACTGCAGGAAGAGATGGAGAGGAAAGAGAGAGTGACTAAAATGGAAAGACAGAGATGGAGAAAGAGGGGGAGAAAAAGCGAGAGATGGCGAGAGGGAGAAAGAGCAAGAGAGAGCTGGAGAGAGTAAAATGGAAAGAGAGAGATGGAATACCAGACATTCTGTGTACTTAACTAATCTATAAACGGGGTATACATAAATAGTGTGTAATATAATAGTATAATATTCAACAACCCATATTTTCTTTGGCAACATTGGATTTCCCCTGTCATACCAATGCTAGAGATTGATGACAGACAGAGAATGTACCATAGAGAATATACCATGACCCTTACTGTAGCCCCTCTGACTCCGAGTTCCACGGACGTTGAGGATTCTCAGAATAGTTGCCAAGTGATGTCATCGTGGCGAGGAGCCAGGACTGCTACCGTAACGCTAACAGAGCGTGGAAACTCACCACTCCGGTGCATTTTGGCCCCATCTGTCTGCGCTGCGTTAAATAAACCCTGGGAAGAAAGCCACAGTGGGCTGTTCATCTCAAGCTCATGGCCATTCATAGAAAGGAATTCAAGTTGGACTATTTCTTGGACTGAAAATAGGCTGTTTTGTGTTCCATCACCAAGCTGAATGGCCTTCATAGATAACATTAGAGTCTGACTATTACAATGGGATGACGTGTGTGTGTGTGTGTGTGTGTGTGTGTGTGTGTGTGTGTGTGTGTTTCAATTCAATTGAAGAAGCTTTATTGGCATAGAAACGTACATTGCCAAGGCAATTAAATCAATATAGAAATATATACACTGACTGTACAAAACATTAAGAACACCTTTCTAATATTGAGTTGCAACCCCCCTCCTCAATTTGTCAGAACATGGACTACAAGGTGTCAAAAGCGTTCCACAGGGATGCTGGTCCATGTTGACTCCAATGCTTTCCACAGTTGTGTCACGTTGGCTGGATGTCTTTTGGATAGTGGACCATTCTTGATACACAAAGGAAACTGTTGAGCATGAAAAACCCAGCAGCGTTGCAGTTCTTGACACAAACTGGTGTGCCTGGCACCTATTACCATACCCTGTTCAAAGGCACTTAAATGTTTTGTCTTGCCCATTCACCCTCTGAATGGCACACATACACAATCCATGTCTCAATTGTCTCAAGGCTTAAAACTCCTTCTTTACCCTGTATCCTCCTCCCCATCTACACTGATTTTGAAGTGTTTTTAACAAGTGACATCAATAAGGGATCATAGCTTTCACCTGGTCAGTCTATGTCATGGAAAGAGCAGGTATTCTTAACGTTTTGTACATTGTGTATATAACATATTAAATTAATCTCCCATTCTCTTTCTCTCTCTCTCTTTCACACTCACTCACCCAGGTGGATATGTTCTCGTATGGGATGGTTGTGTATGAGTTGCTGTCAGGTTGTAGGCCTGCGTTGGGCCAGCACCAGCTCCAGATAGCTAAGAAGCTGTCTAAAGGGATCCGTCCCACCCTGGGAAACCCAGAGGAAGTCCAGTTCCACTGTCTGCATGGCCTGATGATTGAGTGCTGGGACACTAAGCCTGAGAAGGTGAGGGGCTGTGGGCTGGGACGCCAATACACTTTTCACACTAGTGAGCCAAGCTGTGCTGGCTTGGATATGCTCTTTTTAAAAAGGAAAGTGTGATGACTAATCCGCACCACTATAATGCTATCATGCTGTCTTTCATATATCTAGATGTGTATTAACAACTGATATTACAATGCTCTGTGGCTTACAGCAGGGATTGTCAACTAGATTCAACCATGGGCCGATTTTCTTTCTAAAGTGGATAGTCAGGGGGCCGGAAACATAACTACAAATAATTTGTAGAATTCAAGTTGACCACAAGAAGCCCAAACAGATATAATGTTTGACTAAAACTTAATAATTTTAAACCTTGCTTACATTTGTATACAATCACATATACAATACATGACCAAAAGTATGTGGACACCTGCTCGTCGAAAACCTCATTCCAGAATCATCGGCATTAATATGGAGTTGGACCCCCCTTTGCTGCTATAACAGCAGTCTTCTGGGAAGGCTTTTCACTAGATGTTGGAACATTGCTGTGGGGACTTGCTTCCATTCAGACATGAGCATTAGTGAGGTTAGGCACTGATGTTGGGTGATTAGGCCTGGCTTGAAGTCGGCGTTCCAATTCATCCAAAGGTGTTCGATGGGGTTGTGGTCAGGGCTCTGTGCAGGCCAGTCAAGTTCTTCCACACCGATCTCGACAAACAATTTCTATATGGACCTTGCTTTGTGCACAGGGACATTGTCATGCTGTTGCCACAAAGTTGGAAACACAGAATCATCTAGAATGTTGTTGTATGCTGTAGCGTTAAGATTTCCTTTCACTGGAACTAAGGGACCTAGCCCGAACCATGAAAAACAGCCCCAGACCATTATTCCTCCTCCACCAAACTTTACAGTTGGCACTATGCATTCGGGCAGGTAGCGTTCTCCTGGCATCTGCCAAACCCAGTTTCGTCTGTCGGACTGCCAGATGGTGACGTGTGATTCATCACTCCGAAGAACGCGTTTCCACAGCTCCAGAGTCCAATGGCTGCTGCCGACGCTTGGCATGGTGATCTTAGACTTGTGTGCTGCTGCTCGGCCTTGGAAACCCATTTCATGAAGCTCCCAACGAACAGCTCTTGTGCTGACGTTGCTTCCAGAGGCAGTTTGGAACTCGGTAGTGAGTGTTGCAACCGTGGACAGACCATTTTTATGTGCTACACGCTTCAGCACTCGGCGGTCCCGTTCTGTGAGCTTGCGTGGCCTACCACTTCACGGCTGAGCCGTTGTTGCTCCTAGACGTTTCCATTTCACAATAACAGCACTTACAGTTGACCGGGGCAGCTCTAGCAAGGCAGAAATTTGACGAACTGACTTGTTGGAAAGGTGGTATCGTAAGACGGTGCCACATTTAAAGTCACTGAGCTCTTCTGTAAGGCCATTCTACTGCCAATGTTTGTCTATGAAGATTGCATGGCTGTGTGCTCGATTTGATACACCTGTCAGTAATGGGTGTGGCTGAAATAGCCGAATCCACTAATTTGAAGGGGTGTCTACATACATTTTTATATACAGTACAGTATATCTCTCTATTATGCATGGGAATACTTGGGGCTGGTTTGCTGGTGTTTTTACAGTCTTTTGTGTCCAACATTCTTTTTGCTCAGATAAAATCACCAATCCACTGGCCACCAATTGGGGAACCCTGGCTTACAGTATGACATAGTGACTGTGTGTCTCTCTCTTGATCCAGAGGCCCCTGGCCATGCAGTGTGTGAGGCAGATGCGGGAGCCCAGTTTCCCATGTCTGAGGTACCTGCTGGCCTGTGACACACACTCCCAGCTCTTCCTGTCCCACTTGCAGGGACACAGCGCTGTCTTCTGGGACGGGGACAAGGACGACAGGTTGGTTTCTCTTTGTGTTGATTTCAGAGGTTTTCCTGGCCCAAAAAGTCTCAGTGTAGACTTCCTGAGGATCTGAGGGTGTATTTAAGCTGCTTATGCTTGGACTCTCATAAAGAGCAGTGGAGGCAGAACACACACACACACACACACATACATACTCTGCACATACCTCTCTGAGAGTAACACACACACACTCCTGTCCTGTAATAAAGCTCCCAGGTGGAAAGTAATTGCTTTAGTGTTGATCTCCCCCTGTGTGTGACTGTGTGTGCTTAGGGACTGGGAGATAATCTCACTACGATAAAGGCAGCTTTCATCGCTCCATACAGGTGGTGCTAATGACTGCTATTGCCTGCAGCTGTCCTGCTGTTAACCCCATAGAGATCCTTTGTAATTCTAATACCCCCTCAGAGGTATTGCGCCAGGGCTTCCAGCATGGGAACCGACCATGAGAATGACATGATAATTGTTAGCAGGTACTACTCCGCCAGGGGAAGAAGGAGAAAGATTGAATACTGTCCTAACTCTGTGTCAGGGTAACACGGTTAAATGGTGTGTATTGTCTCAGTATGACTTGTTGGACTACTGTGTGTGTGTGTGTGTGTGTTCTAGATACTCTGCGATAGTGAATGTGTGTTGTCCTATAGGAACTAGTGTGATAGTGAATGTGTGTTGTCTTATAGGAAGTACAGTGTGATAGTGAATGTGTGTTGTCCTATAGGAACTACAGTGTGATAGTGAATGTGTGTTGTCCTATAGGAACTACAGTGTGATAGTGAATGTGTGTTGTCCTATAGGAACTACAGTGTGATAGTGAATGTGTGTTGTCTTATAGGAACTACAGTGTGATAGTGAATGTGTGTTGTCTTATAGGAACTACAGTGTGATAGTGAATGTGTGTTGTCTTATAGGAATTACAGTGTAGTAGTGAATGTGTGTTGTCCTATAGGAACTACAGTGTGATAGTGAATGTGTGTTGTCTTATAGGAACTACAGTGTGATAGTGAATGTGTGTTGTCTTATAGGAACTACAGTGTGATAGTGAATGTGTGTTGTCCTATAGGAACTACAGTGTGATAGTGAATGTGTGTTGTCTTATAGGAATTACAGTGTAGTAGTGAATGTGTGTTGTCCTATAGGAACTACAGTGTGATAGTGAATGTGTGTTGTCTTATAGGAACTACAGTGTGATAGTGAATGTGTGTTGTCTTATAGGAACTACAGTGTGATAGTGAATGTGTGTTGTCCTATAGGAACTACAGTGTGATAGTGAATGTGTGTTGTCCTATAGGAACTACAGTGTGATAGTGAATGTGTGTTGTCCTATAGGAACTACAGTGTGATAGTGAATGTGTGTTGTCCTATAGGAACTACAGTGTGATAGTGAATGTGTGTTGTCCTATAGGAACTACAGTGTGATAGTGAATGTGTGTTGTCCTATAGGAACTACAGTGTGATAGTGAATGTGTGTTGTCCTATAGGAACTACAGTGTGATAGTGAATGTGTGTTGTCCTATAGGAACTACAGTGTGATAGTGAATGTGTGTTGTCCTATAGGAACTACAGTGTGATAGTGAATGTGTGTTGTCCTATAGGAACTACAGTGTGATAGTGAATGTGTGTTGTCCTATAGGAACTACAGTGTGGTGAACGTAGAGAAGGGTCAGGTAGAGGTGAAGAGGATGCCGTGTCCAGGAACCAGGCTGAGCTGTCAGATGAAGATGGACAACACCTTATGGACTGCCACAGAGGTTGGCCAAGCAATCACTAACACTGGGGTTGTCCAAACAATCACTAACACTGGGGTTGGAGTTGGCCAAACAATCACTAACACTGGGTTTCCTATGGACATTAGAGTAGAATACTTATATTTATTCATACATGTTCTTTGCATCTGACAGTTTACTTAAATGTGAGTTTACATAAACACTGGGGGTGGGTTTGGCCAAACTATCCTTAACACTGGATTTACATTGCAAGTTTACAGTTTACATAGCCCTCTGTCGCAATGGAACTCAGCATGACATAAAACCTCAGACATAAAGGCATGAGCCTTCTTAGGCGGATTTTGTTATGTAACCAATGTACATGTTGACACCATGTCAGTACAATTGCTCTCACCATACCATAAGTATGTTCATCTCTAGTCTAACCTGTGGCTTTGTAGTGTGTACGCTTAGGCTGAGTTTTGTTGCTGTCATGTTACCTGGTGAAGCAGCGTAAAGTCTAGTGATAACATGTTTGGGGAGGGTCATTGGGAACTGCCAGGAATACACTGGTACTTATGGAATTAGGGTACATGTTAAAGAATAAATGGGTATTTATATACAAAATGATCATTGGCAATATTTTTTAAGTATTTCTCTGCCCATGAAATGGAAGCTTATAACATTATCCACCTTGAGTAGATTATGTATATCTGTATACATTTAGTTTCTGTAAGTGTGTGATCGTGCGTGTACTGTACCAATCAAAAGTTTGGACACACCTACTCATTCAAGGGTTTTTCTTTATTCTTACTATTTTCTACATTGTAGAATAATAGTGAAGATGTCAAAACTATGAAATAACACATGAAATCATGTAGTAACCAAAAAAGTGTTAAACAAATCAAAATATGTTTTAGATTTTAGAATCTTCAAAGTAGCCACCCTTTGCCTTGATGACAGCTTTGCACACTCTTGGCATTCTCTCAACCAGCTTCACCTGTAATGTTTTTCCAACAGTCTTGAAGGAGTTCCCACATGCTGAGCACTTGTTGGCTGCTTTTCCTTCACTCTGCGGTCCAACTCATCCCAAACCATCTCAATTGGGTTGAAGTCTGGTTATTGTGGAGGCCAGGTCATCTGATGCAGCACTCCACCACTTTCCTTCTTGGTCAAATAGCCCTTACACAGCCTGGAGGTGTGTTTTGGGTCATTATCTTGTTGAAAAACAAATGATAGTCCCACTAAGCGCAAACCGGATCTTCCTATTGGTGTCCTTTATTCTTTGCAGCAATTCCATCATGAAGGCCTGATTCACGCAGTCTCCTCTGAACAGTTGATGTTGAGATGTGTCTGTTACTTGAACTCTGAGGTGCAATCTGAGGTGCAGTTAATTGTTGATTTCTGAGGCTGGTAACTCTGACCTTATCCTTTGCAGCAGAGGTAACTCTGTGTCTTCCTTTCCTGTGGCAGCCCTCATGAGAGCCAGTTTCATCATAGCGCTTGATGGTTTTTGCGACTGCACTTTATATTTTCCGGATTGACTGACCTTCATGTCTTAAAGTAATGATAGACTGTAATTTCTCTTTGATTATTTGAGCTGTTCTTGCAATAATATGGACTTGGTCTTTTACCAAATAGGGCTATCATCTGTATACCACCCTACCTTGTCACAGCACAACTGATTTGTCTCAAATGCATTAAGAAGGAAAGACATTCAACAAATTAACTTTTAACAAGGCACACCTGTTATTTGAAAAGCATTCCAGGTGACTACCTCATGAAGCTGGTTGAGAGAATGCCAAGAGTGTGCAAAGCTGTCATCAAGGCAAAGGAAGAATATATATTTGAAGAATCTCAAATATAAAATATATTTTGATTTGTTTAACATTTTTTTGATGTCATCACTATTATTCTACAAAGTAGAAAATAGTCAAAAATAAAAAAAACTATGGAATGATTAGGTGTCCAAACTTTTGACTGGTACTGTATGTACAGTATGTTAGAAGTTTACATACACCAGCCAAATACATTTAAACTCAGTTTTTCATAATTCCTGACATTTAATCCTAGTAAAAATTCCCTGTCTTAGGTCAGTTAGGATCACCACTTTATTTTCAGAATGTGAAATGTCAGAATAATAGTAGAGAGAATGATTTATTCATCTTTTATTTTTTTCATCACATTCCCAGTGGGTCAGACATTTACATACACTCAATTAGTATTTGGTAGCATTGCCTTTAAATTGTTTAACTTGGGTCAAACGTTTTGGGTAGCCTTCCACAAGCTTCCCACAATAAGTTGGGTGAATTTTGGCCCATTCCTCCTGACAGAGCTGGTGTAACTGAGTCAGGTTTGCATGCCTCCTTGCTCACACACACTTTTTCAGTTCTGCCCACACATTTTCTATAGGATTGAGGTCAGGGCTTTGTGATGGCCACTCCAATACCTTGACTTTGTTGTCCTTAAGCCATTTTACCACAACTTTGGAAGTATGCTTTGGGTCATTGTCCATTTGGAAGACCCATTTGTGACCAAGCTTTAACTTCCTGACTGATGTCTTGAGATGTTGCTTCAATATATCCATATAATTTTCCCTCATGATGCCATCTATTTTGTGAAGTGCACCAGTCCCTCCTGCAGCAAAGCACCCTCACAACATGATACTGCCACCCCTGTGCTTCACGGTTGGGATGGTGTTCTTCGGCTTGCAAGCCTCCCCCTTTTTCCTCCAAACATAACGATGGTCATTATGGCCAAACAGTTCTATTTTTGTTTCATCAGACCAGAGGACATTTCTCCAAAAAGTACAATATTTGTCCCCATGTGCAGTTGCAAACCGTAGTCTGGCTTTTTTATAGCGGTTTTGGAGCAGTGGCTTCTTTCTTGTTCAGCGGCCTTTCAGGTTATGTCGATATAGGACTCGTTTTACTATGGATATAGATACTTTTGTACCCGTTTCCTCCAGCATCTTCACAAGGTCCTTTGCTGTTGTTCTGGGATTGATTTGCACTTTTAGCTCCAGAGTACGTTCATCTCTAGGAGACAACGCGTCTCCTTCCTGAGTAGTATGATGGCTGCGTGGTCCCATGGTGTTTATACTTGCGTACTATTGTTTGTACAGATGAACGTGGTACCTTCAGGCATTTGAAAATTGCTCCCAAGGATGAACCAGACTTGTGGAGGTCCACAATTTGTTTTCTGAGGTCTTGGCTGATATCTTTAGATTTTCCCATGATGTCAAGCAAAGAGGCACTGAGTTTGAAGGTAGGCCTTGAAATACATCCACAGGTACACCTGCAATTGACTCAAATGATGTCAATTAGTCTATCAGAAGCTTCTAAAGCCATTTTCTGGAATTTTTCACGCTGTTTAAAGGCACCCTCAACTTAGTGTATGTAAACTTCTGACCCACTGGATTTGTGATACAATGAATTATAAGTGAAATAATCTGTCTGTAAACAATTGTTGGAAAAATTACTTGTGTCATGCACAAAGTAGATGTCCTAACCGACTTGCCAAAACTATAGTTTGTTAACAAGAAATGTGTAGAGTGGTTGAAAAACGAGTTTTAATGACACCAACGTTAAGTGTATGTAAAGTTCTGACTTCAACTGTACATGCACGTGTGTGTATTTACTTGTGTGTGTGTGTGTGTGTGTGTGTGTGTGTGTGTGTGTGTGTGTGTGTGTGTGTGTGTGTTCTAGGAGCAGGAAGTGTTCATCTACAGTCTAAAGGAGATGTGTCCACTGAGCCAGCCCCAGAAACAGATCTCCTGTCCTGCTATAGTCACCTGTCTGTTCCCCGTGCCCGCCAGAGACCAGGTAACTCTCCTGTTGTCACCTGTCTGTTCCCCGTGCCCGCCAGTGACCAGGTAACTCTCCTGTTGTCACCTGTCTGTTCCCCTTGCCCGCCAGAGACCAGGTAACTCTCCTGTTGTCACCTGTCTGTTCCCCGTGCCCGCCAGAGACCAGGTAACTCTCCTGTTGTCACCTGTCTGTTCCCCGTGCCCGCCAGTGACCAGGTAACTCTCCTGTTGTCACCTGTCTGTTCCCCGTGCCCGCCAGAGACCAGGTAACTCTCCTGTTATCACCTGTCTGTTCCCCGTGCCCGCCAGAGACCAGGTAACTCTCCTGTTGTCACCTGTCTGTTCCCCTTGCCCGCCAGAGACCAGGTAACTCTCCTGTTGTCACCTGTCTGTTCCCCGTGCCCGCCAGAGACCATGTAACATACTGTACACTACTGCCCTGTATGGTTGTCATGATACCAGTATCACAATAATACCATTCTCTATTTTCCATTGCGAAAAGTTGAAGCAGACTACTATTTGGTCCTTTAGGAACCTTTCTTACAATATTGTGTATAGCTTGGAAAATAAACACATTTGACTCTGGGTGATAACATAATGCTCTTTGTTTCCAAGATTAGGATTGTTTTCCTTTAGAAATGAAATCTGCTTCATGTTTTGTTTCCTTGCCACGAGACTTATCGCGATACTGCTACCATGACAACCCTATCTCAAACCATCTCCTAGACCAGTAGTTCCCTAACCGGTCCACCGGTAACCCCAACAATACACATTGTTGTTGTAGCCCCGGACAACAATACATGATTGCATGGATCTCTGTGAGAAAGAATTATGGGAACCAAACCCATTGTTGGTCCGTCATCTACTAAACCCCAATGTAACCCTGATACACTGGATAATCTGTGTTCTCTAATCTCTGTACTGTAAAGTGTTTATACAGTAACAATACAGCAGTTGATAATAATACGGTACCATCTAACTGCCTCCGAAACCAGCCTATGACTGTTTTCACCGTTTGTAGGGATTTGTTTGCGTTCTGACCATCATTAACTAACTCAGCTACTGTGGTAAAAGAGGTTTTACGGTCCTCTTAACAGTAGAAATGCTAGTCCTCGAGCGGTCCCGCTCTGAGCCAATGGCGCGTCTTTTTCATGTCAACATTCAAACAGTCTAAATCCATTTAATATATGCATCCTGAAAATTTTTCCTTTGGTTGTGTTTATGAAGGTAGCATTAGAATACAAATGTGTATATTTTATAAAGAACATAAGAGCATGTTCATTAGTATATGTTACTGTAGCCTATTTGTAAAGAAAACGAAAAACCACTAACCACACCCATTATAATTTCTATTATGATGTCATTTTGCAGGTCTTAAGAAACATTGAAATAAGAAAATGTATTTCAAAAGAACAGAATAGCATTATTATCTGTTTTATTATGTTACTAGTCTTTTCTTAGTAGCCTGGGCTGTATGCTGCCACGTGTTCATGTGTGGAGTGCATGGAAGTGGTTATTCTTGGTAAAGGTGATATTTTGAAATAGAGCTCATCTCTTTCATTTTGAGCTATTTGGCAAAAATTTGTGTTTTGGAAACCTCAGAATCGTCTCTTTCAGATATTATACAGAAATCAAAATGTCTTACCTGCATATGACTCTGTAGCACGGGTCGGCAACGAGACAGTAAAATCACCAGGAATTCAGCTAAAATTGAGTTTAATTTAGGAAATCTATTCCCAAGTATTTCCAGGAATAAAAGAGACGTGATGGTGTCTCAGTGTAATCAAGGTATGGAATGATTATTTTCAAATACAATCTCTTTTTGGGCTTAGTTGTGGTCATTTGCGGTGCACAAATGATTGTAATAATGTTCTGCCTCCCCGACGATCCGCTCTGACAAAAATCTAGTTGCCTACCCCGACTGTAGGAGGATTTTAAAAGTCACTTTCTGTTGCTGCGTTTCCCTGCCTCTGTATCAATTCCAAGCTGCGCTAGCCCATCTCTTCAAATACAATTTGACCATTGTTAATATTGTCACCCATCAGACTATTGTCAATTTAATCTTGTGTTTAGGCTAACTCTATTATTATGTGTAAAATGTATTTCAATATAGTTTAGGTGTAGTTTAGATGGGCCATCAGCTGTGCTGTGTTAAATATACTTATTTAGGAAAAGTCAATGGCCAAGTCATTTAAAAATGTAAATTAGTTTTGTGTCAACATGACGCTTTCGGTGCCTCTAGTGATAAACAGGAGCACTGCCTGTTTGCCCCCTCACCTCCCCTTCTCCGTCCCCCTTCACCACCCCTCTCCCTAGACCCTCAGCCCTTTGAAGTGTCCTGTGCCTGGGGTAGTCCAGGTGTTGAGGCTGACCTAGCGGAGCCTGCTGTCTGTCTGGGGATAAGGAGCAAAAGGCTCTCTCACATTATACCTGCAAGGCACTTTGATTTGCTTGCCACGAAGAAGGGGCGAAGAAGTGTTGGATAGTTCGATTTGTTTGAACTTTGACAGAGGCAACACCCCCAAAGTACCATAGCTCTTTAACATATTTCTGACACGTCGGCTGTTCAGGGTGTTACACTGCAGACGTGGAGCCCTCTGATCTTTCCCTCCTTCCCAGAAACCCATCCTCCACTGAAGTCAGCTGTACAGGTAGAACAGTCAGGCCCCGCTGTAGGACAACAGTAGAACAACAGCTGGTAGTTGCTAGGGGGACTGCGAGGTCGTGGGAGGAACAACTCTGGGGAAAACATTCTACAGTGACACTGAGCCGCTGACCTGGTTGTATGACATGTAAATATGTGTCGGGAATGACGAACGCTATCAAACGCATATTTACACTTAAATTAGAAGACCGTACAGTAGATTGATTTACTGGTTGTATTATTTACTGTAGCAGTGCATGCGAGAGTCTTTTTACTGCCCCGCTCTCTATTTTAACTTGGCAACAAGAATGTTTTCACCACCATTCATGCTTTTCATCTAGTCTTCAGTCTTTATCAAGGTTTGGATGTGTTGTTGATATCTTTACTATCTCTGTCTCTCTCGCTCCCTCTCCATGTCCCTTCAACCACTCTCCACTCCGTATACACCCCCCCCCAACCTAACATTCTGGTCTCCTCCCACCCATGCAGACCCAGGCGTGTGTCTTCATGGGGATGTCAGACGGTCTGGTGGCAGTGTACTCCCTAATGGATGACATGCCTGTAGAAGGAGAGACCTACCTGTGTTCTCACACCCTCAATACGACCATGTTTGGGATGGAGGACTCTGACCCCAGACAGAGACCCTACCCAGTCAGGAGCATGGTCCTGGTCCACAGTGGATCCCAGGTTGGAATAGATATATCAATATACCACGATATGCCGATAGATACATTTTGATATATCTATCTAGATATTCTGATATATTTCAATATACCTGTATACCACAAGGTCAAATGATGAAATAGTAAATAATTGTATACAGTAGTGAAATACCGGTAACCTCATTACAATATTACTGTGTTAAACTCTGGTAATATAAATGGTTATCATAAAGTGTAAATCTTATCTCCACCTTGCTCTTCCTCCCAGCTGTGGTACTCCCATGGTCCAGGCCTGCTGGTGATTGACTGCCGGACCCTCCAGGCGGTGCGTCGTCTGGACCCCTACGACCCACCATCCTCCATACAGGCCCTGGCCTCCAGCCCCTGTCTGTGGGGGGATGAGGCGGTGTGGACCCTGGACGACCACACCAACACCCTGCAGATGTACCACGCTGCCACCTACCAGCTCTGTGCCACGTACAGGTGTGTGAGACGTGAGTGGGTGGGGTGAGGTAGTGTTACACTAATGGGTAGAACACAGCTATAGGATACGCTGGTGGTAGGTAGAACACAGTTATAGGATACGCTGGTGGTAGGTAGAACACAGCTATAAGATACGCTGGTGGTAGGTAGAACACAGCTATAGGATACGCTGGTGGTAGGTAGAACACAGCTATAGGATACGCTGGTGGTAGGTAGAACACAGCTATAGGATACGCTGGTGGTAGGTAGGACACAGCTATAAGATACGCTGGTGGTAGGTAGGACACAGCTATAGGATACGCTGGTGGTAGGTAGAACACAGCTATAGAATACGCTGGTGGTAGGTAGGACACAGCTATAGGATACGCTGGTGGTAGGTAGGACACAGCTATAGGATACGCTGGTGGTAGGTAGAACACAGCTATAGGATACGCTGGTGGTAGGTAGAACACAGCTATAGGATACGCTAGTGGTAGGTAGAACACAGCTATAGGATACGCTGGTGGTAGGTAGGACACAGCTATAGGATACGCTGGTGGTAGGTAGAACACAGCTATAGGATACGCTGGTGGTAGGTAGGACACAGCTATAGGATACGCTGGTGGTAGGTAGAACACAGCTATAGGATACGCTGGTGGTAGGTAGAACACAGCTATAGGATACGCTGGTGGTAGGTAGAACACAGCTATAGGATACGCTGGTGGTAGGTAGAACACAGCTATAGGATACGCTGGTGGTAGGTAGGACACAGCTATAGGATACGCTGGTGGTAGGTAGGACACAGCTATAGGATACGCTGGTGGTAGGTAGAACACAGCTATAGGATACGCTGGTGGTAGGTAGGACACAGCTATAGGATACGCTGGTGGTAGGTAGAACACAGCTATAAGATACGCTGGTGGTAGGTAGAACACAGCTATAGGATACGCTGGTGGTAGGTAGGACACAGCTATAGGATACGCTAGTGGTAGGTAGAACACAGCTATAGAATACGCTGGTGGTAGGTAGGACACAGCTATAGGATACGCTGGTGGTAGGTAGGACACAGCTATAGGATACGCTGGTGGTAGGTAGAACACAGCTATAGGATACGCTGGTGGTAGGTAGGACACAGCTATAGGATACGCTGGTGGTAGGTAGGACACAGCTATAGGATACGCTGGTGGTAGGTAGAACACAGCTATAGGATACGCTGGTGGTAGGTAGGACACAGCTATAGGATACGCTGGTGGTAGGTAGGACACAGCTATAGGATACGCTGGTGGTAGGTAGAACACAGCTATAGGATACGTTGGTGGTAGGTAGGACACAGCTATAGGATACGCTGGTGGTAGGTAGGACACAACTATAGGATACGCTAGTGGTAGGTAGGACACAGCTATAAGATACGCTGGTGGTATGTAGGACACAGCTATAGGCTACGTTGGTGGTAGGTAGAACACAGCTATAGGATACGCTGGTGGTAGGTAGGACACAGCTATAAGATACGCTGGTGGTAGGTAGGACACAGCTATAGGATACGTTGGTGGTAGGTAGGACACAGCTATAAGATACGCTGGTGGTAGGTAGGACACAGCTATAAGATACGCTGGTGGTAGGTAGGACACAGCTATAAGATACGCTGGTGGTAGGTAGGACACAGCTATAGGATACGCTGGTGGTAGGTAGGACACAGCTATAAGATACGCTGGTGGTAGGTAGGACACAGCTATAAGATACGCTGGTGGTATGTAGGACACAGCTATAGGATACGCTGGTGGTAGATTGGGTGAGTGAGTGGTGATGGTGACTGGAGAGGGCTTTGACTGATAGGAAAGATATTCAAACTTGACTTTAGAACACCATGGCCCATAAAACCTAATGTCTTGTGTAGTTAACCAACTAAACTAACATTATATAGTATACTATACTAACTAAAAAGGGACTTAGGAAATAAAAAGAAGGAGAAACTACACTATGAAACAAAGATAAATGACAAAGAATGATAGTAAAAAGCTTTTGATCACCTTAAATTATATTTTGGGAAAAAAGGCAAACTCAGCTCCATCATTCATTCAATCAGATGGCTCATTTATCACATAACCAACTGATATTGCCAACTACTTTAATAATTTTTTCATTGGCAAGATTAGCAAATTTAGGCATGACATTCCAGCAACAAACGCTGACACTTCACATCCAAGTATATCTAACCAAATTATGAAAAAGACAAGCATTGTTATTTTGAATTCCATAAAGTGAGTGTGGAAGAGGTGAAATAATGATTATTGTCTATCAACAATGATAACCCACCAGGGTCTGATAACTTGGATGGAAAAGTACTGAGGATAATAGCAGACGATATTGCCCCTCCTATTTGCTATATTTTCAATTTATCCCTACTAGAAACTGTGTGCCCCCAGGCTTGGAGGGAAGCAAAAGTCATGTATAGAATAGTGAAGCCCTCTTTACTTGCTCAAAAAGCCGACCAAACAGCCCGTTACCAACCCTTAGTAAACTTTTGGAAAAAATTGTGTTTGACCAGATATAATGCTATTTTACAGTAAACTAATTGACAACACACTTTCAGTATGCTTATAAGGAAGGACATTCAACAAGCACAGCACTTACACAAATGACTGATGATTGGCTGAGAGAAATTGATGATAAAAATATTGTGGGGGCTGTTTTGTTAGACTTCAGTGCATTATCGATCATAGTCTGCTGCTGGAAAATTGTATGTGTTATGGCTTTACACCCCCTGCTATATTGTGGATAAAGAGTTACCTGTCTAACAGAACACAGAGGGTGTTCTTTAATGGAAGCCTCTCCAACATAACCTAGGTAGAATCAGGAATTCCCCAGGGCAGCTGTCTAGGGCCCTAACTTTTTTCAATCTTTACTAATGACATGAGTAAAGCCAGTGTGTCTATGTATGTGGATGAATCAACACTATACATGTCAGCTATTAGTTTCAGAGTGGTTGGCAAGGAATAAGTTAGTCGTAAATATTTCTAAAATTAAAGGCATTGTATTTGGGACAAATCATTCACTAAACCTCAATTAAACCTTGTAATAAATAATGTGGAAATTGAGCAAGTTGGGGGGACTAAACTAATACTATTACTGGATTGTCATTGTCATGGTCAAAACATATTGATACAACAGTAGCTAAGATGGAGACCTTAACAGCACTATCAACAAGGTAGGTCCTAGAGGCCCTAGTGTTGTTGCACCTGGACTACTGTTCAGTCATGTGGTTAGGTGTCACAAAGAGGGACTTAGGAAAATTGCAATTGGCTCAGAACAGGGCAGCACGGCTAGCTCTTGGATGTACACAGAGAGCTAATATTAATAATATGCATGTCAATCTCTCCTGGCTCAAAGTGGAGGAGAGATTGACTTCATCATTACTTGTATTTATGAGAGGTATGGACATGTTGAATGCACCGAGCTGTCTGTCTAAACTACTGGCACACAGCTAGGACACCCATGCATACCCCACAGGACATGCCACAAGAGGTTTCTTCACAGTCCCCAAGTCCAGAACAGACTATGGGAGGCGCACAGTACTACATAGTGCCATGACTACATGGAACTCTATTCCACATCAAGTAACTTGATTAAAAAAACTGATAAAAATATACCTTATGGAACAGCGGGGACTGTGAAGCAACATAAACATAGCCACAGACACATGCATACACACACAATAAAATATGCACTATAGACACATGGATTTAGAACTGTAGATATGTGCTAGTGGTGGAGTAGGGGGCTGAGGGCACACAGTGTGCTGTGAAATCTGTGAAATGTATTGTCGTGTTTTTAAAATTGTATAAACTGCCTTCATTTTTTGGACCCCAGGAAGAGTCAGCAGCTAATGGGGATCCATAATAAATACAAATACACAGCCAAGACACAATTTCACTATGCAACAGACCATGTGACCAATACATACACATAATACAAATGTCATTTCGTCATTCCAGCTGTGGAGACGCCAACCCTCTCCGGGACGTGTTCACTGTACAGCGACCTGCAGGGGTTACCATGGCTACTAGTCCTGACCTTGACTCAAAGAGGAAGAGTCTAGATGAGGAGGAGGAGGAGGAGTGTCCTAACGGCAAAGTGACGCTGATCTACAGCGAGGAAGCGGGGACTCAGATCATCCAGCACCAGGATTCGTTGACGGACTACTGCTCCATGTCCTCTGACTCCACCCCTTCGGTGGGATTTGACCGATCCGGCCCCTTGTCAGAGCCGCTGGGATTGGACAGATCCAGTTCCTGCGCGCTCAGCTCATTGGCTAGTTCCAGCAGTTTGCCTTTTTCCAATGAGGAGGAAGAGAGGCCTCAGGACCACCCAGACGACCCTGACCCTGTAGTGAACTCTGACCCCACCACAACCTTTACCACCACTCCCCCCCACCTGCAGGCCCTCACTGTGCTGGCTGTCAATGGAACCCTTTGGATCCCCAGGTACCCACAATGCTACACACACAAACCCAGCATGTCACACTGTCATACAACAGACTTAGGGGTCGGGTTCCAAGTCCTATTTTTTTGCAGTCAAGAAAAGATTGCTATACCATATTTAGGTGGTTCCTGAGACGTTAACACTCCTCCAGGCGTTGTGAGATCTGATACTGCAACACATTTCCATCTGGTCTGTCTGGTCCTACTCCAATCTGTTTTGGATGTAAGCACTAGTTGTTATTTAGGGGAAGTTGTGTTTCCATAGCTCGGGCTGACACTGAACACTTGTGAAGAGCAGTATCAACACCCACTGAAATATCTGAACGGTTCCTTTTGTGAAGGAAAATGTTTTTTAGAAAAGGCCCAAATGGCCCAGTCTGGTGCCAGGTCAGGGTCTTTTTCTGGCCCAGAGTAGACTTGTTTTGGGCCAGGCTTCAGAGGGTGAAACACTAAGGTCTATGTCTTTAGGCCAAACATGGGTAAAGTCTAATGGTGGAAATATGCCAACAGATGGAACTTAGGTCTGTCCTCAAATCACAATTTAGAGTTTTGAATAAGGTTTGTCATTTACAAAATAGTATTCAACTAAACCAGTATGTCAAACATTAAAAAAAAAAATGTGCAAAGTAACCATGATTGCTAACGTTAGTTGTAGTGCTAGTCAGCTATAGCTTGTTCTCTAACTTTCTAGTAAATGGTGAGCCAATATATTTTATCAGGGCTTTGTCTTGTCCCTCTGCAGCAGACACGTTGTGGGCTTCTTTGTCATTATTGAGCCAATACTCGAATCAGTAAGAAGTGATTTGAATCAGAGTATAATTAGAATCTATGAGTATAATCTATGTGGTCAGCCCCACTGAAACACGACCTATTAGACTCTGCCAACAACAGATCTTTAGTCACTACTGTGTTGTGTTCCAGGAGCGGTGGTGACGTGATGGTGATCGAGGTCCAGCGGCAGACAGGACAGCTCAGGGGGCGTGTCATCGCTGTGCTCTGCCCCCCTGGAACTTCCTCTTACGGGTGAGGTCATATCCTGTCAGGAAGGCTGTTTCTCAATAGTCTAAAGGGACAGTTGAGATGCATCCATTATTTTTGATAGCCAGTGAGGTGTGTAGACTCTGTCCAATCATCTTCCACCATGCTGATGGATCAGCCAGTTACAAATCCACTCCTAGCCCCACCCCCTAGACAATGCTTTTAAATCTGAGAAGTGTAGATAGGTTTTGTGAATATGGTAATAACCCTCCCTTGCCCTCTGATAGGCTAGGTCAGGGCTGCCTTCTTGGAGCTCTACCGTCCTGCAGGGTTTCAGTCCAACCATTATTTAGCACACCAAGACCTTAACTAGCTGAATCAGGTATGTCAGGTTAGGGCTGGACTGAAAACCTACAGGACGGTAGATCTCCAGGAATAGGGTTGAGCATAATGGCCTAAATGGTATTTCCTTTGGGATCCATAGGAAGTACCCCAAAAAAAAGCAGGTATCCCATTCCTAGCCTTCGAGGGCCACAGTGTCTGTTGTCTACAGCTTCTCCTTCAGTAATAGTCTTTACACCCTGCCGAGCAGAGCCGTACTGGGCTGGCCTGGTTACGTATCCACCATAGTAGCTGTAACCGTGCTGGAAAAGACTGTCTGAGCCAGCACACTTCCGTTGGGCTCGGCACGATAGTGTGAGATATAGAACTGATCTAGAGCTGGGAAGCCAGTTGTGTGGCTGTGTGTCCTGTCTGGCCGGTCCATGGCCTTAATGACAAAGGTGTATAATTACCCCCATGTACTTACCATAAATGCCTCATTTGATTTTGCGGTATTGTACAATGCTTTCCGTTGCTCTTTTTTTTGTGTCGTCATTAGCACAATATACATGATCCCAATTCTAGCTCCAAAGACAGCGTCAATTTGAAAAAAATGAAAAAGTAGATTGTGCTGATTTATATTGAACCATGTCGCGCGCCGTAGTTTAAAGCCTGGATAGTGCTCAAACGATGATGTCATATCGGAATTCTTCAATATTTTTTGCACCTTCGCCATTGTCCGGGAAGCAGAACAGCAACCCTCCATGCTCCAGGAGTGCAGTTGAAGACACCTGCTGTAAACTATAGTCACTTTCAAATAGATTGCACCACCCAAAGTATCCCCAATGCAATTATAACATCCAACAAAACAGTGTGGGAAAGTGCTCCGTTGATTAACCCATTACAGTCTAAGCCCTGTCTAAGCCGGGGGAAGAGGGGGTGGGGGTTCTACTAAGCTATATGGAATTGTTTTAAGAAGGGCATACCAAGGATCATTTAGCTATTTGATTTAGAATTTTAATACAGGGCAATGTCTTTCTACCGTAACACCGGCGCATTGCCCCGTCCAAGCCATGGGATGCATCCCAAATGGCACCCTTTGCTCTATAGAGTGCACTACTTTTGACCAGAACACCTATGGGCCCTATGTAGGGCATGGGGTTCCATTTGGGATTCAGCCATGGTGTTAACAGTGAAAAACAGGCCTCATTCCAGACCTGTGGAGTGTGGGACCTCTTTATCTGCTGTAGCAAAGTAGGCCAGCAGAACTGTCTGGCTACATCCCAAATGGAACCCTAGTCCATATGTAGTAGCACCCTGTTCCCTATGTAGTGCCCTGGTCAAAAGTATTGCACTACATAGGGAATAAGGTGCAATTTGGAATGTACACACTTTCTGGCACAGCAAGAAAAGGAGCTGGAGATTAATTTGCTGATTCAGCTTCAATAAAGACCCAGCAGAGATCCCTCATCATGTGCTTAACGGGGTTTTTCCCCACTCTGTAATTATTCCTATAAACGTCCCAGCAGCTGTTTTAGCTACAGCAGAAGAGGACTTCTGTCTAAAGTGCATGCGTGTACGTGTGTCAGTGTGCGTGCGTGAGGTTTTAGCAGCAGGCAATGAAAGGGCCACCCAAAGCCGAGGTCCTTAATAAGCAGTGGTTGTCAGGGGGTTAGTGCTATCTGGGATCCTTTGGACATCCTTAACCCCTACCCAATCCCTAACTTTAACAATAACATTAACCCTTACGTTAACCATTTAAATTTCAACATCAATAGGGTGACGTCAGATCCCGTTTAGTCTAGTAGCACCAGGGACAGGTTGAGGTCAGGCCATAGGGTCGCAGGAAGACAGGAAAGGCTGTGAGAAACACGCTGGAGATTCTGGGCTTGTTTCACATCGAATGTAGACTGACTGACTGATCTACAAATCATAATGACTAGTTATTTAGGATACAAGGTGATTTGTAGATCAGTCAGTCAAATCTACAAATCACCTTGCATCCTAAATAACTAGTCATTATGATTTGTAGATCAATCAGTCACAATTACCCACAATGCACCACATATGTAATGCTATCAAACACGGTCTCTGTTTATCAATTTCATCCCATTTGAAACAAACTACAACTTATAAAGGCTTTATAGGGCAGGAAAGTCTTCATTTTCTATGGCGACACCGCTAACAAATGACTGTTCTGTCTAAGTGAGACTTTTCTGGGTGTGTGTGTGCTTGTGTGCTTGCGTGCCGTTGTGTGTGTTTGTGTGTGTGTGACAGGGGGGAAAATATATTTCAATACAAAATACCTTTACCCCATAGTGGTTTTATGCTCACCTATGTTTGTAACCATCAGTGTTGTAGATTACATGTAACCATCAGTGTTGTAGATTACATGTAACCATCAGTATTGTAGATTACATGTAACCATCAGTGTTGTAGATTACATGGAACCATCAGTGTTGTAGATTACATGGAACCATCAGTGTTGTAGATTGCATGGAACCGTCAGTGTTGTAGATTGCATGGAACCGTCAGTGTTGTAGATTACATGGAACCGTCAGTGTTGTAGATTACATGGAACCGTCAGTGTTGTAGATTACATGGAACCATCAGTGTTGTAGATTACATGGAACCATCAGTGTTGTAGATTACATGGAACCGTCAGTGTTGTAGATTGCATGGAACCGTCAGTGTTGTAGATTGCATGGAACCGTCAGTGTTGTAGATTGCATGGAACCGTCAGTGTTGTAGATTGCATGGAACCGTCAGTGTTGTAGATTACATGGAACCGTCAGTGTTGTAGATTACATGGAACCGTCAGTGTTGTAGATTACATGGAACCGTCAGTGTTGTAGATTACATGGAACCGTCAGTGTTGTAGATTACATGGAACCGTCAGTGTTGTAGATTGCATGGAACCGTCAGTGTTGTAGATTAACCGTCAGTGTTGTAGATTACATGGAACCGTCAGTGTTGTAGATTACATGGAACCGTCAGTGTTGTAGATTGCATGGAACCGTCAGTGTTGTAGATTGCATGGAACCGTCAGTGTTGTAGATTGCATGGAACCGTCAGTGTTGTAGATTGCAGTGCATATCAGAGAGGATGATGGTAGTCTTGGTGAGCTACAACACATGAAACAACAGTGGCAGGAAGATAATATGGGGGTGTGTATATGATGCATGGTTAAGCACGCAACACGGCAACAAGCTATTTGGAAGCATTGCCTCTTCCCAGAGTGTTTGTCATGTCCTACATAAATCAGGAGTGGGATGAGGTATGATTTACCTGTTTGTGTCATTTCTGGAAAGTATGTATTAACCTGTCGATGGCACTTTAAACCCTGATCTAAGATTTAGAGTTAAAGTCAGGTTTTAGGGAAGGTAAGTTCATCCTAGATGTGTGCCTAAGGGCACCTCCTACCTGGAGGTATAAATCCTATGTAAACAGGGTGTTGTGTGTACTCCTCAGTAACCTTCCAGGGAACCTCTTCTCAGTAAAGCCGGGCTACTTATAGGAAGAATCCACACATACTCATTTCAATGTTTAACTCGCTCTTTCCCTCCTCCCTATCTCACCCTTCTCTCTTTCTATCCCTCTTCCCCCTCTCTCGCTCTTTACCCCCCTCTCTCTCTCTCTCTCAGGACCCTGGAGGAGGCCGCACTGGTGGCAAAGGACACGGTTGTGTGTGGCTTTCGCAACGAAAATAGGGCCTGGTGCCTGTGTGTCTGGCGGGGCTGGGGCCCCCGTGAGCTAGATGTCTTTTACCAGTCCTACGAGGAGCTGGGGAGGCTGGAGACTAGCATGAGGAAAAGAAGGTAGCTGTTGTACTGCACCGGCCGCACTGTCCCAGGCAGGGGCTAGCAGTCACAGAATCATAGCTCTCTGTGTGAGAGTGGGAGAGAGAGAGAGCGAGAGAGAGAGGAGAGGGAGAGAGAGAGGGAGAGAGAGTGTGTCGAGAGACCTCGGCCAGGGGGAGTACACATTCACAGGCCCCCAGTGTTCAGAGCAGGGGGCCGCGGAGCTCTGGCATCAGAGTGACGTGGAGAGGAGAGGAGGGGTGAGGAAGATGGTGAAGCAAAAGAGAGGACAGGACAGGAGAGATTGGGATATGTTGAGAGGAGACTCAGGGAAGGGGGGGAAGGATGCCTCATCCTGTCATATCTTGGGCCCAAACCCCCAGAGACCAGGTCAAAAGCCCCTGTGTGCCCCCAACACACCCCACACTTCCCCCTCTGGAGCATCACTAAGATGGATTGACTACCAGTTAAACCTGAGCCTGAGGATGAAGATAGAAGGGACTAGGGTTGCAATTTTCCGGTAACTACCAAAATTACCAGGTTTTCCAGAAATCTAGTTGGAAGACTCCCGAAATCGGGAGGGATTAAGCAGGAAATCCAGAATCTACCAACCAAGATTTCTGGAAAACCTGGGGATTTTGGGAAGGTTACTGGAGTTTTGCAACCCTAAAACGGATGGTAGGACAAAACGGGCCATAAAGACACGTGTCCCAGATCTACTGAACACTGACAGAGTACTCACTTCACAGGACAGTGGAACGTAACACTCAACTGGGTCGTGTGTGTGTGTGTGTGTGTGTGTGTGTGTGTGTGTGTGTGTGTGTGTGTGTGTGTGTGTGTGTGTGTGTGTGATATGAGTAAACAACACCGTAAGGACACAGCAGAAAGGTCTCATTATAGAGACTGGGACTGTCTCTAAACCAATGACACTCTCTCCTATACCAATCTCTCATACTAGCTCAGATGTTCATTAGATTTTAAACATGTTCTGCTACTGGGCTAAACTCTGACTTGTGCATGTAACAAAAATGTACACAAAAGTCAGGGTTACCTATGTGTAGGATTTTGCCCTTCGGTTTGATGCCCATCAGTTTTACTTCAAGTGTTGGCGCTTGAAGTTGCCAGTACTTTATTGTGTATTGAGGCAGCATCCCAAATGGCACCCTATTCCCTTCATAGTGCACTATGGGCCCTGGTCAAAAGTAGTGCACTGAATAGGGTTCCATTTGGGACATCCAGTGTGTTGATACCAACATGGGAGGGTTTGCTAACTTCACTGCTGTGTCAGTGAGATGGTGTTAATTTATGGTGTAATATGTTCAAATCCTCTTCAGTGTAAATATACTGTATTGTGTATATACTGTACGACCATGAATAAACTTCTTATAATAGTAGAAGTCTGTGTTGAATGGAAGTTTATTGACCTCGTATCCAACCTGCCTGCTGTGTCTATCAAATGTTCTCAACAAAATGTTGCTTGTAAGAGACTTGCCTGCATCACCCAATCTCATACATTTGAGTATCTTCTCCTTCTCTCCCAATCTCTCTCTCCCTCTCTCCTTCTCCCCCTCTCCTCTCCCCCCCCCCCCCCCTCAATATGGGGAGAGAGAAGTAGGGGGCAGGTAAGTTCTAACACAGCCTTGCTGTAACCTGACCCCTGACCCTGACCGCTGATGTGGAATGAGGGATGAGAGGATGGAGGGAGGGATGATGGATTAATGAAGGGAGTGCTGACAGGGGCCCCACCTGGACGGAGGAATACAGGGTGCTTGTACCATATTATGGCACAAGCTGCCAGGTATTACATACACACACATACACACAAAATATTGAACCTACACAAACACACACCAGTGAACCACATGCACACACCATTGAACCTTTACACACACACACACACACACACACACACACACACACACACACACACACACACACACACACACACACGGTATGCAACTCTGGACAACATGTATGCATAGAATGGTAAATACAACCTCCTAGAAAACATAATATTGTTTGAAAACCAATGAAGCATATCAGATCAGGAATCTAACCCAGATCAAATCTCTAACGTACTGAATAAAGCTTCACGGATCATCAAGAGGCAGTACCTACCTGTCTTTCTCACTTCAGAGCGACCCTGGCCTGAACAGAAGCTACAGTACTGATGGAGCTTTTCTTCAATTTGCTCGCAACACCATTTCGTAAACAAGATGACCGTCTCTGCCAAGGGCTTACTTAGCCCAAAACATGGTGGCACAGAGAAAAACCATGAATGTTGCTCTTGTCATCTAAAAACACTTGGCAGTCTGTTGCCCTGATATGAATTGGTTTCACTCAAATGTCGGGGTGTCCTCCCGCAACCTCTGGGCCTTGTATACACATGGTCCATAACACATCTGACGTAGCGGCGATAATACATCCTAGAGTTTTTCTGTACAAAATTCCAACCGCTGTGGCGATATACACAATTGTGTAAAAGGTTTTTTGCAGACAAACTGCGCTGTATCACTAAAATATCCATTGCATCCCTTCCATTGTCAAATGTGTTACGCAACCTCGGTGTGTATGGGGCCTCTGAGCTTAACAGTAACTTATGGTTTGCTCCAACACACCTCTTCCCCTAACAGATGAGCCCATAAGCACCGAATAGCCTACCTCTACTAACACACTTTATCGCTTGCTTTGCTTTTAGATTTGGCCTGGACTCAGTTACTCATAAAGTGCAATCTTTAGTAGCCTACAGTTTTACACAGAATAGGGTGAAGTTCCCTCTAGATGCTGATCTTGGGTCAGTTTTGCATTTTCCCCACTAAATGATTAAGGTTAGGACTGGGGGAGAGGAATCTGATCCTAGATCTGTCCCTAGGGGAAACTTCACGACAGAGCCTTTTACACAGTACATTGCTAGTATTTTAACCTGGGTTAAGGGCTTACAGTGGCTTGCGAAAGTATTCACCCCCCTTGGCATTTTTCCTTTTTTGTTGCCTTACAACCTGGAATTGAAATTGCTTTTTGGGGGGTTTGCATTTCATTTACACAACATGCCTACCACTTTGAAGATGAAAAATATTTGTTTATTGTGAAACAAACAAGAAATAAGTTAAAAAAACAGAACTTGAGCGTGCATAACTATTCACCCCCCCAAGTCAACACTTTGTAGAGCCACCTTACAGCTGCAAGTCTCTTGGGGTTTGTCTCTATTAGCTTGGCACATCTAGCCACTGGGATTTTTGCCCATTCTTCAAGGCAAAACTGCTCCAGCTCCTTCAAGTTGGATGGGTTCTGCTGGTGTACAGCAATCTTTAAGTCATACCACAGATTCTCAATTGGATTGAGGTCTGGGCTTTGACTAGGCCATTCCAAGACATTTAAATGTTTCCCTTTAAACCACTCGAGTGTTGCTATAGCAGTATGCTTAGGGTCATTATCCTGCTAGAAGGTGAACCTCCGTCCCAGTCTCAAATCTCTGGAAGACTGAAACAGGTTTCCCTAAGAATATCCCTGTATTTAGCGCCATCCATCAATTCTGACCAGTTTCCCAGTCCCTGCCGATGAAAAATATCCCCACAGCATGATGTTGCCACCACTATGCTTCAATGTGGGGATGGTGTTCTCGGGGTGATGCGAGGTGTTGTGTTTGCTCCAGACATAGCGTTTTCCTTGATGGCCAAAAAGCTACATTTTAGTCTCATCTGATCAGAGGACCTTCTTCCATATATTTGGGGAGTCTCCCACATGCCTTTTTGCAAACACCAAACATGTTTGCTTATTTTTTTTCTTTAAGCAATGGCTTTTTTTCTGGCTACTCTTCCATAAAGCCCAGCTCTGTGGAGTGTACGGCTTAAAGTGGTCCTATGGACAGATACTCCAATCTCTGCTGTGGAGCTTTGCAGCTCCTTCAGGGTTATCTTTGGTCTCTTTGTTGCCTCTCTGATTAATGCCCTCCTTGCCTGGTCCGTGGGGTTTGGTGGGCATCCCTCTCTTGGCAGGTTTGTTGTGGTGCCATATTCTTTCAATTTTTTTAATGGATTTAATGGTGCTCTGTGGGATGTTCAAAGTTTCAGATATTTTTTTTATAGCCCAACCCTGATCTGTACATCTCCACAACTTTGTCCCTGACCTGTTTGGAGAGCTCCTTGGTCTTCATGGTGTCCCTTGCTTGGTGGTGTTGCAGACTCTGGGGCCTTTCAGAACAGGTGTATATATACTGAGATCATGTGACACTTAGATTGCACACAGGTGGACTTTATTTAACGAAATGTGTGAAAGTAATTGGTTGCACCAGATCTTATTTAGGGGCTTCATAGCAAAGGGGGTGAATACATATGCACGCACCACTTTTCTGTTTTTCATTTTTTTGAATTTTTCAAAACAAGTAATTTTTTTCATTTCACTTCACAATTTGAGCTATTTTGTGTATGTCCATTATATGAAATCCAAATATAAATCAATTTAAATGACAGGTTGTAATGCAACAAAATAGGAAAAACGCTAAGGGGGATGAATACTTTTGCAAGGCACTGTATGTTAAGGATAGCAACAACCGAAGTAACAGGGGCACTGCGTTCATCCACCTCTGGCCTGCTCGCCTCCCTACCTCTGAGGAAGCACAGTTCCCGCTCAGCCCAGTCAAAACTGTTCGCTGCTCTGGCACCCCAATGGTGGAACAAGCTCCCTCACGACGCCAGGACAGCGGAGTCAATCACCACCTTCCGGAGACACCTGAAACCCCACCTCTTTAAGGAATACCTGGGATAGGATAAAGTAATCCTTCTAACCCCCCCCCCCCCCCCCTTAAAAGATTTAGATGCACTATTGTAAAGTGGTTGTTCCACTGGATATTATAAGGTGAATGCACCAATTTGTAAGTCGCTCTGGATAAGAGCGTCTGCTAAATGACTTAAATGTAAATGTTAAATGTAACAGGCTAAGTGGAAATCCCCTAGCCTGCATAACGTTAGACCCCTGCCACAAGCTGTTTCAATGGGAAAGATTGGCACCATCTAATTACATGAAATGTTGGGAAACCTTCAACATTAATCAGTTTATCAGGTAGTCAGACAGAAGAGGGCAGTGTAGAATCCTATACTGATCTAATCTCCAGTCAGTCAAACAGCTCTACTTCTGAATTAAATACACATGGGTCGTGTTCATAAGAGCACAGAAAAACGTTTCTAAATGCATTGCAAGGGAAAATGAAAATGAGGGTTTGTTATTGGACAAGTTCAGGTAATACCTCCGTTTCACTCTGTTTCTGAGTGTTTTTTTCTGTTCCTTCCGGATCAGTTTTGCCTTTTCAGATCACAATGAATAAGACTGGGAGGACCTGATCCTAGATCAGCACTCCTACTTTGAGACACTTTGGGGCTAATTCTGACCTAAGTTAAGGATCCGCCCCTTTTTTCAATTTTTCAACCAAAATGACATACCCAAATCTAACTGCCATTAGCTCAGGCCCTGAAGCAAGGATATGCATATTCTTGGTAGCGTTTGAAAGGAAACACTTTGAAGTTTGTGGAAATGTGAAAGGAATGTAGGAGAATATAACACAATAGATCTGGTAGAAGATAATACAAAGAAAAAAACAACCGTTCTTTTGTATTTTTTTTGTACCATCTTTGAAATGCAAAAGAAAGGCCATAATGTATTATTCCAGCCAAGGTGCAGTTTAGTACTAGCTACAGTAAATTGGACAGTGCAGTTAGATTAACAAGAATTTAAGCTTTCTGCCAATATCAGAAGTTTTAACTAAATAAGGTTAAATAAAGTAAGGTTAAATAAAGTAAGGTGAACTAAAGTAAGGTGAACTAAATAAGGTTAAATAAAGTAAAGTTTAACTAAAGTAAGGTGAACTAAATAAGGTTAAATAAAGTAAAGTTTAACTAAAGTAAGGTGAACTAAAGTAAGGTGAACTAAAGTAAGGTTAACTAAACAAATATAAACTATAGAATAAAGATGGTTTTAACACATGGAAACAGAATTCACAAAGTGAAGACATGTAAAAAAAGAGTTTCTTTAAAGAGGAATTGATGGATTTTCCACCGCATTGTTCTCTGTGTGAGTTTCAGTAATGCCTCGTCTCCAAAAGACTTTCTCCATGAGAGAGAGAAACGGCTTGAATAAAAGGTAAGGTCAGAGAAAGGTAGAGAGAGCAGGAGATAAAGAGAAAACAAGAGAGACAGACAGGGTTAAAGAAAAAGGGAAAGAGAAAAGGAGAGAGAACAAAAGAGACAGACAAAGAAAGACAAGAGTGAGAGGAAAGAGAGAGAAGGGGAGGCAGAAAGTTGAATGATGGTACAATTAGGGTGGACAGGATGGAAATGGAACACTTATGCCTGGTGAATGGATGTGCTGAGAATTTTAAGGCTCTTCAAGACTCTCCAGGGGCCCTAGTTGATTCCAGGGCTCTGGGGTAATGGGATAGACTAGAGGGGAGAGGGTGAGAGAAGGGAGTGAGGGGGAGGGGAAGGGGTAGGAGAGGCAGGGAAGAGAGAAAGAGATGGGGGTAGGAGAGGGAGGGGAAAGGGAAAGAGAGGGGGGAAGAAGAGGGAGAGAAGGAGGTAGAGAGAGAAATAAAGGGAGGGAAGAGAGAAAGATGGGGAACAGAGAGAGGGAAATGGAGAGATGAAGAGAGAGGGGAGAAGAGTATCCAGGGTAATGGTGGATTGGAGAGGGGTGTAATTGTTAGCTGTTGAGAGGACCATGAGGAGGGGAGCCTGTGGGTTCAGTCCAGGCCACTTCGCTTCTTCAGGGCTCCCTTCTGTGTGTTTCTTTCCCTCTTACTTTCTCCGAGTGTGTGTGCCTCTTCCTTCCTTTCTCCTGCTTGGGTCAATGAATGTGTGTGTGTAGTATGTGAGTATGCCGATTTTAGGCTCTGTGTATGTGTGTGCTTGTGAGTGTGACTTTCTTCACAACTTTCCCCCCGTTTGTATTAATGAATGTGTGTAAGCCTCCTCCTTCCCTTGTGTGTGTTTGTGTGTGTGTGTGTGTGTGTGTGTGTGTCTAACTCCATGAGCTTGGCTCAGTCTCTGCTGGCTCATTATACAGAAGGTCTTGGACCGTAAGACTGAATCCTACTGTAACCCCTTTCCCTCCCTCCCTCCTTTTCACTCTCTCTCATCCCTGTTCTCTGCCTCTCTCCCTCTCATCCCTGCTCTCTCCCTTCTTCCTTTCCCTGCCTACTTGTCTCTCTCTCCCACCCATGGTCCTCATTCTCTCCCTTCCTAAATCCTTCCCTCTAACCTTAGTCCTCATTCCCTCTTTCACCTCTGTCTTCCTCCTCCTTTATGTTCTCCCCCTCTCTCTGCTTCATCTATCCCTCCCTCTCTCTGGTCTTGGGTCCTCTCTCCCTGCAGGCTGCGTCCCAGAGAGCTGGCAACCACCTGGAGGTGTGTGTGTGTGTGTGTGTGTGTGTGTGTGTGTGTGTGTGTGTGTGTGTGTGTGTGTGTGTGTGTGTGTGTGTGTGTGTGCGTGCGTGCGTGCGTGCGTGCGTGCGTGCGTGTGTGCAAGGTGCCCTCCAAGTGAGGGGAAGTAACACCTATGTGTCAAGTCATATCAATTCCCTCCTGCAATGTTGGAAGTAAAGACTTGTAGGATACTCTAGGAGAGATGCAGCTATTTAGGTCCATGTCTCAATCCTTCTCTTGTCTTGAAGTAGGATAAAGTTTACTTTAAACACTGATCTAAGTTTAGATTTGTGTTTTTTCCTTCTAATAGATGAGGTTAGGATTTTGGGAGGGTGATCTGATCCTAGATCTGTACCTAAGGGAAGCTTCATCCCATGACCATGTCTCCTCAGAGCCTGTTAAGATATAGGCTGAATTCCAGATTGACCACTAACCCTTTCTCCAAGGCTCTTTCTCTAGAGCTTAACCGTACTTTAGTTAACCGTACTTTAGTTAACCATACTTTATTTAACCTTCTTTATTTAACCTTACTTTAGTTAACCATACTTTATTTAACTTACTTTAGTTAACCATACTTTATTTAACCTTATTTAGTTAACCATACTTTATTTAACCTTCTTTAGTTAACCTTATTTAGTTAACCATACTTTATTTAACCTTCTTTAGTTAACCGTACTTTAGTTAACCATACTTTATTTAACCTTCTTTAGTTAACCTTACTTTAGTTAACCATACTTTATTTAACTTACTTTAGTTAACCATACTTTATTTAACCTTCTTTAGTTAACCATACTTTATTTAACTTTCTTTAGTTAACCTTACTTTAGTTAACCATACTTTAGTTAACCTTACTTTATTTAACCTTCTTTAGTTAACCTTATTTAGTTAACCTTACTTTAGTTAACCATACTTTAGTTAACCATACTTTAGTTAACCTTACTTTAGTTAACCTTACTTTAGTTAACCATACTTTAGTTAACCATACTTTAGTTAACCTTCTTTAGTTAACCTCTTGTACAGTAGTTGGTGGTAAAGAACAACTTTAGGATCCATACATGTGATTGACAGCTCGCTGTGAATTCCAGTTCTCCACAAGACTTGCACCCATGTATAACAGCAGAGAGCGCAACTTAACAGCAGAGAGCGCAATTTATTCCACATTTCCTCTGACTGGGGGAGAAAGAAGACCAGCTGAAGTATACTTTCAGATTTCATGCATATGATGACAGTAACATGCAATAATGTAGAGCATAACCCTTGCTTTTATGAGACTTGGCATGTCAGCCCTCTCGCTTCTTCCTTTTCTCCGTCGCTCTGCTCTCTCTCATTGCTTTTCTCTGCTCTCGCTCGTTGCTTTTCTCCTCTCTCTCTCTCTCTCTCTCTCTCCTTTTCTCCTTCTCTCTCTCTCCTCTCTCTCTCTCTCTCTCTCTCTCTCTCTCTCTCTCTCTCTCTCTCTCTCTCTCTCTCTCATTCCTTTTCTCCTCTCTCTCTCTCTCTCTCTCTCTCTCTCTCTCTCATTCCTTTTCTCCTTCTCTCTCTCTCTCTCTCTATTCCTTTTCTCCTCTCTCTCTCTCTCTCTCGTTCCTTTTCTCCTTCGCTCTCTCTCTCGCTTGGCATGTCAGCCCTCTCGCTTCTTCCTTTTCTCCGTCGCTCTCTCTCTCTCGTTGCTTTTCTCCGCTCTGTCTCGTTGGTTTCTCCTCTTTCTCTCTCTCTCTCTCATTGCTTTTCTCCTCTTTCTCTCTCTCTCTCGTTCCTTTTCTCCTTCGCTCTCTCTCTCGCTCTCGCTCTCGCACTCTCTCTCTCTTCTCTCTCTCTCTCTCTCTCTCTCTCTCTCTCTCTGTATGACTGTTTATGTGAGTCTATCCCTCCTACCTTACTAAAGTCAGAGCTCAAGGTGAGACACAGATGAATAACCCAACTCATCTCCAACCCACTGAATGTATCTCCTGTCCTCATGGTCAGTAGAGATAGGGTAGTATCAACGCATCTTACGTTGATACTACCCTATCTAACTGAAGTCTGTGGTTCAGGGGTTAAGTCCCTGCCTTCCATCCACTAGGTTGTGGGCTCAGATCTTACCTCTGGTGCTTTCTGTATGTTTCCACAATTCTCAACGTCAACCATACAAAGAGAAGTGTATGAAATATGAAGAAGTCAGTGGGTTTGTGGTTAAGTCCCTGCCTTCCTCCACTAGGTTGTGAGTGTGATCCTCATTTGTTGTACGTTACTGGAAATGTCTATTACGAAGAGAAGTATCTGACGCTTGACGCTCTGTGGCTCAGGTGTAAGGATCTCACCCCATAAGTACAAGGTCGCACGTTCAAACCCAGTTGCGGCTCTGGATCATGGACTCCGTTGCAGAGTGTAGCAAGGCCCCTGGGAGGGGATGAGTGGCTACCACAAGGCCCCTGGGAAGGGATGAGTGGCTACCACAAGGCCCCTGGGAGGGGATGAGTGGCTACCACACTAAGATGGGCAGTGGTGTGCATTGGGCCAGAAGGGTGTGATAAGCAGAGGGGGTTAAATCCTGGGGTCACCCCCCTGCGGCTCCTGAACAGTATTCATTCTGCAATGTATTCCTCGAAGAAATCGGGCAGCATTTTTTTCAACTGTCAGAAAGAAGGAGACCATGAAACTTGAAAAAAAAATCTTGAATTTGAACTGAGATATTCACCAGACTGTGGTTACAGCCTTTGTTTGAGGCCATTTCTGAATTCTAAACCAAACGGGTCAGGATACGTTTTACACTACGGTGGAAAACGTTGGCCCTCCGCATGTTAGGTTGAGTTACATTGGGGACACTAGGGTGGGTTACATTGGGGACATTAGGATGAGTTACATTGGGGACATTAGGATGAGTTACATTGGGGACATTAGGATGAGTTACATTGGGGACATTAGGTTGAGTTACATTGGGGACATTAGGTTGAGTTACATTGGGGACACTAGGGTGGGTTACATTGGGGACAGTAGGTTGAGTTACATTGGGGACATTAGGATGAGTTACATTGGGGACATTAGGTTGAGTTACATTGGGGACACTAGGATGAGTTACATTGGGGACATTAGGTTGAGTTACATTGGGGACATTAGGTTGAGTTACATTGGGGACATTAGGATGAGTTACATTGGGGACATTAGGTTGAGTTACATTGGGGACACTAGGATGAGTTACATTGGGGACATTAGGATGAGTTACATTGGGGACATTAGGATGAGTTACATTGGGGACATTAGGATGAGTTACATTGGGGACATTAGGTTGAGTTACATTGGGGACACTAGGATGAGTTACATTGGGGACACTAGGTTGAGTTACATTGGGGACAGTAGGTTGAGTTACATTGGGGACACTAGGATGAGTTACATTGGGGACAGTAGGTTGAGTTAAATTGGGGACAGTAGGTTGAGTTACATTGGGGACAGTAGGTTGAGTTACATTGGGGACAGTAGGTTGAGTTACATTGGGGACACTAGGATGAGTTACATTGGGGACAGTAGGTTGAGTTACATTGGGGACATTAGGATGAGTTACATTGGGGACATTAGGTTGAGTTACATTGGGGACACTAGGATGAGTTACATTGGGGACACTAGGTTGAGTTACATTGGGGACAGTAGGGTGGGTTACATTGGGGACAGTAGGGTGAGTTACATTGGGGACATTAGGATGAGTTACATTGGGGACATTAGGTTGAGTTACATTGGGGACATTAGGATGAGTTACATTGGGGACATTAGGTTGAGTTACATTGGGGACACTAGGATGAGTTACATTGGGGACACTAGGTTGAGTTACATTGGGGACAGTAGGTTGAGTTACATTGGGGACACTAGGATGAGTTACATTGGGGACAGTAGGTTGAGTTAAATTGGGGACAGTAGGTTGAGTTACATTGGGGACACTAGGGTGGGTTACATTGGGGACACTAGGATGAGTTACATTGGGGACAGTAGGTTGAGTTACATTGGGGACATTAGGATGAGTTACATTGGGGACATTAGGTTGAGTTACATTGGGGACACTAGGATGAGTTACATTGGGGACACTAGGTTGAGTTACATTGGGGACAGTAGGGTGGGTTACATTGGGGACATTAGGATGAGTTACATTGGGGACATTAGGTTGAGTTACATTGGGGACATTAGGTTGAGTTACATTGGGGACATTAGGATGAGTTACATTGGGGACATTAGGTTGAGTTACATTGGGGACACTAGGATGAGTTACATTGGGGACACTAGGATGAGTTACATTGGGGACACTAGGTTGAGTTACATTGGGGACATTAGGATGAGTTACATTGGGGACAGTAGGGTGGGTTACATTGGGGACAGTAGGGTGAGTTACATTGGGGACATTAGGATGAGTTACATTGGGGACATTAGGTTGAGTTACATTGGGGACAGTAGGGTGGGTTACATTTGGGACACTAGGATGAGTTACATTGGGGACAGTAGGGTGAGTGACATTGGGGACACTAGGATGAGTTACATTGGGAACAATAGGGTGGTTACATTGGGGACATTAGGATGAGTTACATTGGGGACACTAGGATGAGTTACATTGGGGACACTAGGGTGGGTTACATTGGGGACACTAGGGTGGGTTACATTGGGGACACTAGGATGAGTTACATTGGGGACAGTAGGGTGGTTACATTGGGGACATTAGGATGAGTTACATTGGGGACAGTAGGGTGGGTTACATTGGGGACACTAGGATGAGTTTCATTGGGGACAGTAGGGTGGGTTACATTGGGGACACTAGGATGAGTTACATTGGGGACAGTACGGTGAGTGACATTGGGGACACTAGGATGAGTTACATTGGGGACAGTAGGGTGGGTTACATTGGGGACAGTAGGGTAAGTTACATTGGGGACAGTAGGGTGGGTTACATTGGGGACACTAGGATGAGTTACATTGGGGACACTAGGGTGGGTTACATTGGGGACACTAGGATGAGTTACATTGGGGACAGTAGGGTGGGTTACATTGGGGACACTAGGATGAGTTACATTGGGGACAGTAGGGTGAGTGACATTGGGGACACTAGGATGAGTTACATTGGGGACACTAGGGTGGGTTACATTGGGGACAGTAGGGTAAGTTACATTGGGGACAGTAGGGTGGGTTACATTGGGGACACTAGGATGAGTTACATTGGGGACAGTACGGTGAGTGACATTGGGGACACTAGGATGAGTTACATTGGGGACAGTAGGGTGGGTTACATTGGGGACAGTAGGGTAAGTTACATTGGGGACAGTAGGGTGGGTTACATTGGGGACACTAGGATGAGTTACATTGGGGACACTAGGGTGGGTTACATTGGGGACACTAGGATGAGTTACATTGGGGACAGTAGGGTGGGTTACATTGGGGACACTAGGATGAGTTACATTGGGGACAGTAGGGTGAGTGACATTGGGGACACTAGGATGAGTTACATTGGGGACACTAGGGTGGGTTACATTGGGGACAGTAGGGTAAGTTACATTGGGGACAGTAGGGTGGGTTACATTGGGGACACTAGGATGAGTTACATTGGGGACACTAGGGTGGGTTACATTGGGGACACTAGGATGAGTTACATTGGGGACAGTAGGGTGGGTTACATTGGGGACACTAGGATGAGTTACATTGGGGACAGTAGGGTGAGTGACATTGGGGACACTAGGATGAGTTACATTGGGGACAGTAGGGTGGGTTACATTGGGGACAGTAGGGTGGGTTACATTGGGGACATTAGGATGAGTTACATTGGGGACATTAGGTTGAGTTACATTGGGGACATTAGGATGAGTTACATTGGGGACATTAGGATGAGTTACATTGGGGACACTAGGATGAGTTACATTGGGGACACTAGGATGAGTTACATTGGGGACACTAGGATGAGTTACATTGGGGACACTAGGATGAGTTACATTGGGGACAGTAGGGTGGGTTACATTGGGGACAGTAGGGTGAGTTACATTGGGGACATTAGGATGAGTTACATTGGGGACATTAGGTTGAGTTACATTGGGGACAGTAGGGTGGGTTACATTGGGGACACTAGGATGAGTTACATTGGGGACAGTAGGGTGAGTGACATTGGGGACACTAGGATGAGTTACATTGGGAACAATAGGGTGGTTACATTGGGGACATTAGGATGAGTTACATTGGGGACACTAGGATGAGTTACATTGGGGACACTAGGGTGGGTTACATTGGGGACACTAGGGTGGGTTACATTGGGGACACTAGGATGAGTTACATTGGGGACAGTAGGGTGGTTACATTGGGGACATTAGGATGAGTTACATTGGGGACAGTAGGGTGGGTTACATTGGGGACACTAGGATGAGTTTCATTGGGGACAGTAGGGTGGGTTACATTGGGGACACTAGGATGAGTTACATTGGGGACAGTACGGTGAGTGACATTGGGGACACTAGGATGAGTTACATTGGGGACAGTAGGGTGGGTTACATTGGGGACAGTAGGGTAAGTTACATTGGGGACAGTAGGGTGGGTTACATTGGGGACACTAGGATGAGTTACATTGGGGACACTAGGGTGGGTTACATTGGGGACACTAGGATGAGTTACATTGGGGACAGTAGGGTGGGTTACATTGGGGACACTAGGATGAGTTACATTGGGGACAGTAGGGTGAGTGACATTGGGGACACTAGGATGAGTTACATTGGGGACACTAGGGTGGGTTACATTGGGGACAGTAGGGTAAGTTACATTGGGGACAGTAGGGTGGGTTACATTGGGGACACTAGGATGAGTTACATTGGGGACAGTACGGTGAGTGACATTGGGGACACTAGGATGAGTTACATTGGGGACAGTAGGGTGGGTTACATTGGGGACAGTAGGGTAAGTTACATTGGGGACAGTAGGGTGGGTTACATTGGGGACACTAGGATGAGTTACATTGGGGACACTAGGGTGGGTTACATTGGGGACACTAGGATGAGTTACATTGGGGACAGTAGGGTGGTTACATTGGGGACACTAGGATGAGTTACATTGGGGACAGTAGGGTGAGTGACATTGGGGACACTAGGATGAGTTACATTGGGGACACTAGGGTGGGTTACATTGGGGACAGTAGGGTAAGTTACATTGGGGACAGTAGGGTGGGTTACATTGGGGACACTAGGATGAGTTACATTGGGGACACTAGGGTGGGTTACATTGGGGACACTAGGATGAGTTACATTGGGGACAGTAGGGTGGGTTACATTGGGGACACTAGGATGAGTTACATTGGGGACAGTAGGGTGAGTGACATTGGGGACACTAGGATGAGTTACATTGGGGACAGTAGGGTGGGTTACATTGGGGACAGTAGGGTGAGTGACATTGGGGACACTAGGATGAGTTACATTGGGGACAGTAGGGTGAGTTACATTGGGGACAGTAGGGTGGGTTACATTGGGGACACTAGGATGAGTTACATTGGGGACAGTAGGATGAGTTACATTGGGGACAGTAGGGTGGGTTACATTGGGGACACTAGGATGAGTTACATTGGGGACAGTAGGGTGGGTTACATTGGGGACAGTAGGGTGGGTTATATTGGGGACACTAGGATGAGTTACATTGGGGACACTAGGATGAGTTACATTGGGGACACTAGGTTGAGTTACATTGGGGACACTAGGATGAGTTACATTGGGGACACTAGGATGAGTTACATTGGGGACAGTAGGGTGGGTTACATTGGGGACACTAGGATGAGTTACATTGGGAACAGTAGGGTGGTTACATTGGGGACAGTATGGTGGGTTACATTGGGGACAGTAGGGTGAGTTACATTGGGGACAGTAGGTTGAGTTACATTGGGGACACTAGGGTGAGTGACATTGGGGACAGTAGGGTGAGTGACATGGGACACTAGGATGAGTTACATTGGGGACACTAGGGTGAGTGACATTGGGGACGTGGGAAGACTGGGGTCGGGATTCAATGCCAGTGCAACTAAAAGCTCTCTCTCTCATGCACACATGCACGCACACACAAACACTTGTGGTTTTTGTGAAGCAGGCAGGCAATCAGCAACGTCCTGGGGAGGCTTTGCTCCTGACTAAGCCAAATCTCCCAGAGAGAGAGAGAGAGAGAGAGAGAGAGAGACATTAAACAGCATGCAGCTCTGAGGAACAACAGAGGCATTGTCCCAGCCAGTAGAGGAACATTAGGGTGTTATGTTAGAACCTCCTCTATTCTCCTGTTCTGATCCCCCACTTTCACACCGCTGTGCCAGTCCCTCTGACAGGACTGCTGGAGTGGATGTGTGTGATATGAAATAGTTTTTTGCGTGTGTGTGTATATGTGTGTGCAAGTGTGTGTTTTTTTCGACAGAATCTCTGATGTTTCTGAGACTGATCAGTCATTCTGTGTCCGTCTGTCTGTCCGTCCGTCCGTCCTGAAAGGGTTTATGTGTGTAATAGGCTGCTCCTGGCAATCTGCACTAAAAGTGTGATGTCTCCAACACAACCCCCTGGCTGTGTGTGTCATTGTAGTCCCTCTGCTTTACACAACACCACAGTTACATGGTTATAGTGCTGCACATACTGGTTTGTTTGGGAAACGAGGCAAGCATTCAATATCAACATGATTAAAGCAATCTGTTTTGAAGGAGCTTTGTTTTGTTCAAGCATTGAAAAGTCATTGTTTTCTGATCGCATTTGAATAGAAGAGATCCAAGTTTCCTTCAAGGAAGAATTAGTAATTTGCTGAGAGGTTTCATAATCAGGTATGTTTTACCCTATATTTGACATGTTGTCAACAGTCTAAGCCAACCCTGTCTGTTTAGCCCTATAGTTGACATGTTAACAGTCTAAGCCAACCCTGTCTGTTTAGCCCTATAGTTGACATATTAACAGTCTAAGCCAACCCTGTCTGTTTAGCCCTATAGTTGACATGTTGTCAACAGTCTAAGCCAACCCTGTCTGTTTAGCCCTATAGTTGACATGTTAACAGTCTAAGCCAACCCTGTCTGTTTAGCCCTATAGTTGACATATTAACAGTCTAAGCCAACCCTGTCTGTTTAGCCCTATAGTTGACATGTTGTCAACAGTCTAAGCCAACCCTGTCTGTTTAGCCCTATAGTTGACATGTTAACAGTCTAAGCCAACCCTGTCTGTTTAGCCCTATAGTTGACATGTTAACAGTCTAAGCCAACCCTGTCTGTTTAGCCCTATAGTTGACATATTAACAGTCTAAGCCAACCCTGTCTGTTTAGCCCTATAGTTGACATGTTGTCAACAGTCTAAGCCAACCCTGTCTGTTTAGCCCTATAGTTGACATGTTAACAGTCTAAGCCAACCCTGTCTGTTTAGCCCTATAGTTGACATATTAACAGTCTAAGCCAACCCTGTCTGTTTAGCCCTATAGTTGCACACACGTCAGTTTTGTAGCTAAACAACCAACCCGTCTATGGCTGGGACTTTTATGTTTGCTGGTTTAAGCTTTAGGCTAGCTCTGTTGGCTTCATGCTTTAGGCTAGCTCTGTTGGCTTCATGCTTTAGGCTAGCTCTGTTGGCTTCATGCTTTAGGCTAGCTCTGTTGGCTTTATGCTTTTGATTTTTAATACCCATTTCAGACAGAAGATATGCTATATTACCTGTAAACAATATAAGGCAATGTTTTTATGACCCCCTTTCAAACAGACCCTTATTTTACCAATTTCTTGCAGGTACAGAGCCTTCAGAAAATATTCATACCCCTCAACTTATTCCACATTTTGTTGTGTTAGACTGAATTCAAAATTGATTCAATATTTATTTTGTCTCACCCGTTTATACACAATACCCCATAATGACAAAGAGAAACTGTTTTTAGGCATTTTTGCAAGTGTATTGAATATTAAATACAGAAATATCTCCTTTACATAAGTATTCGCACCCCTGGGTCATTACATGTTAGAATCACCTTTAGCAGCGAATACAGCTGTGAGTCTTTCTGGGTAAGTCTCTAAGAGCTTTGCACACTTGGATAGTACAATATTTGCACATTATTATTTTTCAAAATCTTTAAGCTCAGTCAAGTTGGTAATTGATCATTGCTAGACAGCCATTTTCAAGTCTTACCATAGATTTTCAAGCAAATTTAAGTCAAAACTGTGACTAGGTCACTCAGGAACATTCACTGTCTTCTTGGTATGCAACTCCAGTGTAGACTTAGCCTTTATCTTTTAAGTTATTGAACTGCTGAAAGACGAAATAATCTTCCAGTGGCTGGTGGAAAGCAGTCGGAACCAGGTTTTCCTCCAGGATTTTGCCTGTGCTTAACTCCATTCGGTTTATTTTTTATCCTGAAAAATTCCCCAATCCTTAAGGATTACAAGCATACCCATAACATGATGCAGCCACCACTATGTTTGAAAATATGGAGAGTGGTACTTCTTAATGTGTTGCACCAAACATAACACTTTGTATCCAGGACAAAAAGTGAATTGCTTTGCCACATTCTTCGCAGTATTACTTTAGTGCCATGTTGCAAACAGGATGCATGTTTTTGGAATATTTTTATTCTGTACAGGCTTCCTTCTTTTCCCTCTGTCATTTAGATTAGTATTGTGGAGTAATTACAACGTTGTTGATCCATCCTCAGTGTAATCCTATCATAGCCATTAAATCCCTTAGCAGTTTCCTTCCTCTCCGGCAACTGAGTTAGGAAGGACGCCTGTATTTTTGTAGTGACTAGTTGTATTGATGCACCATCCAAAGAGTAATTAAAAACTTCACCATGCTCAAAGGGATATTCAATGTCTGCTTTTAGTTTTTTTACCCATCTACCAATAGGTGCCCTTCTTTGCGAGGCATTGGAAAACCTCCCTGGTCTTTGTGGCTGAATCTGTGTTTGACTGAGGGACCTTATAGATAATTGTATGTGTAGGGTACAAGGGGTGTGAATTCTTTCTGAAGGCACTGTATACCCCTTTTACGCTTATCAGTAGGTAACTGCCAAATTGGGAGGGTCGGTAGGTTTTGCATTTCAAATTAGGGAGGCGTTAAACAATTTAAGTGTTAATGAATTTACCTGAAAAAAAGCAGAGAACCATTCACCCAGACCCGATACCTGTATTTTGGTTACAGGGTCTGTGAAAATGCAGAAATCATGACTAGGTCTTTAGGTGGCTTTAATTTTTATTTTATTTTACCCCCAACCCCTTTCATATATACCACAGAGCTGGGGTAAAACTATCAGGCATGGTACATTTGAGGGATGTTGGTATGTGTATGAAAGGGATATGAGTTTAGTCTGAACCTTGTACAGCTCTGAAAGAGCCAGGGTTTAATTAGCTTTTTCTCAATAAAAGCCTCTTTGTTTGCATTGCGCTCTTGTCTCCTGTGCCTTTACCTTTGAGTCATTGCCTATGCCCGATACCCAGACACTGTTAAACCCCATGCACTGTCACGGGCACCTTATTCCCTATATAGGGCACATTTAAACCACAGCCCTATTGTAGTAGTGCACTAAGGGTGTAGGGCGTCATTTGGAATACAGCTTAAGGCACCTTTGCCATTTCAACAATAGCCCCCAAACACATCCAGATCATTGCAGGAAGCCATTCAAAATTGTTTTCAGTTCATCTCACCCGGAGGGAACGGCAGAGGCGGCCATTACTGCCCTAATCAAAACCAGATGTGGCCAAGCCAGAAAGAACCGAACCAACAAAAGGGTGGGGGGGAGATTGAATTCGAACCCTTCTGAGATGGAGCGATTCCAACGAAACGTTTCATCTGCCCAGAGGATAAATACTGCACAACAATCCATCCCCCTTGTTGACGGGTTGTTTTTTGTTTTATTATTTTGTGCAGAAACAGTTGATAACAGTCAGAGACATGGTAGAGAGGGGGAGGTGTGCTGGCAGAAACAGTTGATCACAGTCAGAGACATGGTAGAGAGGGGGAGGTGTGCTGATGCAGAAACAGTTGATCACAGTCAGAGACATGGTAGAGAGGGGGAGGTGTGCTGATGCAGAAACAGTTGATCAGTCAGAGACATGGTAGAGAGGGGGAGGTGTGCTGGCAGAAACAGTTGATCAGTCAGAGACATGGTAGAGAGGGGGAGGTGTGCTGGCAGAAACAGTTGATCAGTCAGAGACATGGTAGAGAGGGGGAGGTGTGCTGGCAGAAACAGTTGATCACAGTCAGAGACATGGTAGAGAGGGGGAGGTGTGCTGGCAGAAACAGTTGATCACAGTCAGAGACATGGTAGAGAGGGGGAGGTGTGCTGGCAGAAACAGTTGATCACAGTCAGAGACATGGTAGAGAGGGGGAGGTGTGCTGGCAGAAACAGTTGATCACAGTCAGAGACATGGTAGAGAGGGGGAGGTGTGCTGATGCAGAAACAGTTGATCACAGTCAGAGACATGGTAGAGAGGGGGAGGTGTGCTGATGCAGAAACAGTTGATCACAGTCAGAGACATGGTAGAGAGGGGGAGGTGTGCTGATGCAGAAACAGTTGATCACAGTCAGAGACATGGTAGAGAGGGGGAGGTGTGCTGGCAGAAACAGTTGATCACAGTCAGAGACATGGTAGAGAGGGGGAGGTGTGCTGGCAGAAACAGTTGATCACAGTCAGAGACATGGTAGAGAGGGGGAGGTGTGCTGGCAGAAACAGTTGATCACAGTCAGAGACATGGTAGAGAGGGGGAGGTGTGCTGGCAGAAACAGTTGATCAGTCAGAGACATGGTAGAGAGGGGGAGGTGTGCTGGCAGAAACAGTTGATCACAGTCAGAGACATGGTAGAGAGGGGGAGGTGTGCTGATGCAGAAACAGTTGATCACAGTCAGAGACATGGTAGAGAGGGGGAGGTGTGCTGGCAGAAACAGTTGATCACAGTCAGAGACATGGTAGAGAGGGGGAGGTGTGCTGGCAGAAACAGTTGATCACAGTCAGAGACATGGTAGAGAGGGGGAGGTGTGCTGGCAGAAACAGTTGATCACAGTCAGAGACATGGTAGAGAGGGGGAGGTGTACTGGCAGAAACAGTTGATCACAGTCAGAGACATGGTAGAGAGGGGGAGGTGTGCTGGCAGAAACAGTTGATCAGTCAGAGACATGGTAGAGAGGGGGAGGTGTGCTGGCAGAAACAGTTGATCACAGTCAGAGACATGGTAGAGAGGGGGAGGTGTGCTGGCAGAAACAGTTGATCACAGTCAGAGACATGGTAGAGAGGGGGAGGTGTGCTGGCAGATCGTTGCTGATGCAGATCGTTGCTGCTGCTGGCCCTGCAGTGGTGCGTTATGGAGAACAGGAGCAGGGGAGACATTCTCCAGCAATACTCTTGGCCAGTTAGGGTGGCATTTGAGCTGGGCAATTGATTTGATGAGTCTTTTTTTTTTTTTACTTAATTGAACCAAATGGCATTGAGGTCAGAACACCTTTCTCAATAGAGAAAGAGCTTACAAAGGCTGTCATGATGGTGACATAGGAGAGGTCATTAGCTATTGGTCTTGAGTCCTGTTTTAAACAACTACCAGGTAGGTACAGTAGACTCCCCTTAGAGATATGTTTTCACCTTCAGAATAACAAGTGTGTGGACACAGGGTGAAGCTTGTAAACAAAAACACTTGATAGATATTGCTATGGCGGGTTTGATTGAATTTCAGCCTAGCTAGTCGGCTAATGTTACCGGAGACTCTGGCTGTATCCCAAAAAGACCCCTATCCTCTATTTATGGGCCCTGGTAAAAAGTAGTGCACTGCAAAGGCAATAGGTGCATTTGGAACAGGCTGCTATAGGGCCACAGGAAGCTCCTACCGGGCTCAGTGAAACCGGGCCTCATGCAAATAGCAGGATAAGTCAATATCCCCATATTGTGTCTGCTCTGGGACCATAAAGACACACAGACCGAGAATGGGGGAAGGAGACAAAAGAGTTTCAGCCATGTCTTAGGCTTATGCAGTCACACATGAACAGACGTCTCACACACACACACACACACACACACACACACACACACACACACACACACACACACACACACACACACACACACACACACACACACACACACACCACACACACACACCCAGACATGTCTACAAACAGGCAATCTCATAGACCTTCACAGACAGGCACACAGTCACAGACAGACACAGTCACAGCATTTGTCATCCACCCCAAACAGTATTTGAGATCGTTGCTTACCTGAAATGGAACCAATAGAATAGTCCCAAAAGAGCAAAGCCCCACCCATCAGGCACTCCAGACAGGCTGAAGCAAATGCTCAAGGTACCATGTGAACCCAGGTATGGATGCCTGTACCAGAAGTAACATAACTCCATGACTCCTTCAAAGAAATAAAAGATACCTAACCTAGTCAGTTGCACAACTGAACAACTCAAATACTTGGGGTGGCAGGTAGTGGTTAGAACATTGGGCCAGTCACCGAAAGGTTGCTAGATCGAATCCCCGAGCTGACAAGGTAAAAATCTATCGTTCTGCCCCTGAACAAGGCAGTTAACCCACTGTTCTTTGGCCGCCATTGTAAATAAAAATTTGTTCTTAACTGACTTGCCTTGTTAAATAAATGTAAAAAAAAAATGAAATGCATTCAAATGAAATGTGTCTTCCACATTTAGTCCAACCCCTCCACCTTAATCAGTGCCTGGGGAGCAATTGTTGCTGGGGGTTAACTGCCTTGCTCAAGTGCAGAACGGCAGATTTTTTTTACCCACCTTGCCAGCTCTGGGATTTGAACCAGTGACTTTTCGGTTACTGGTCAAACACTCTTAACCACTAGGCTACCTGGCTCCATATAGCTAGTGGTCTAGCAAACGTCTGGAAAGAGTAAAAAACATCACTTGCCACCTTAGAAAAGCTATATTTCTGAGAGGGAGATTCTTTGTGAAGAGGACAGAGCACAGCGTTTATCTGAACGGCCCGAGACTGGGTCTCTCCTCTCTGAGTTCTAGAAGCCACAGGATGCCATACGGCTGCTTTCTATTAAAGCTCACCACATGCTTCATAGAGCTAGGCCTAGGAGATCAGCTACAGCCATGATTCATCAGTTGTGTTGCGTCCCAAATGGTGCCCTATTCCATATGTAGTGCACTACTTCTGACCATGGTACATAGTGAACTACTTTTGACAAGTGCTCTATGTAGGGAATAGGGTGCCATTTGGAACATAGGCTTAATATTGTCCTGGTTTCAGTTGTCTCTCAGAGGAGATTCAGAAAACAAACTCTAGTCTCCTCCAGGCAGCCTCACTCCAGGGCACTTCTGTCCACGAGAACATACAGTACACTTTGATAATACATTTACTCCTAAATAATAATAATAATAATAAATAAATTGATTATGTTGCTTTTCTAGATGCGCTCAAAGCAGGAGCAAAAGTCTCCCCATCCACTATTAACGTGCTGCCCCCACCTGGGCGATGCACGGGAGCCATTTGGCCCCAGAAAGCATTCCAGTCATCAGCTTTCATAATGAAGAGGAGTGTTATTAGGTGGCCATGATGTTATGAAGCCAGGTTGGGAATTTAATACACCAGGGTTATCATATGAGTATTCATATGTTGTACATATGATTTTGCAAATAATAAGCAAACACTTATGCTGAGCAAATCTCTTGTCCAGGCCCATTTATGGTAGCCTGGTCCCAGATCAGTTTATGCCATCATGTCAACTCATTGTCAAGGAGTTGACATGATAGAATATACAGATCTGAGACCAGGGTACATTTGTGGATCCTACTGTACATTTGTGGATCCTACTGTACATTTGTCACATTCAAGCTCTGACAGTCTGACAGTTATCACCAAAGTTAGTACTACTATTGTTATGTCTTGACGTGCCTTGCCTGTAAAATGCAACTGTCATCATTTAAAATGGCCACATTGTCAATGAATGCTTATCTAAAACAGGTACACCACCACAACAAAAGCATTTTTGATAAACATTTTTCATTTTATTTCTTAAATATAAAACCTTTCCCAGTTGGACAGGGCTGAATGAACAACAGAAATATTAAAAAGCCCCAGAAAACCAAGACTATTATGGTAGAGCACAGTTGGCCCTCCTGCTCCAAGTGTAGCTGACCCGGTCTTCTCTTGGGCTTAAAGACTGTGTGGAGTAGAGGAGACCTTTAAACTTGAACCCAAAACCAGGGGAGTGCTACTGCACAGAAGACATTCTCCTAAATAGACAGGGACCAGATAATTCATAGAATTATAATTCATTCTCAGAGTTCTACACTGAACAAAAATAGAAACGCAACATATAAAGTGTTGTTCCATGTTTCATGAACTGAAATAAAATATCCCAGAAATATTCCATACGCACAAAAAGCTTATATCCCTGTTAGTGAGCATTTCTCCTTTGCCAGATAATCCATCCACCTGACAGGTGTGGCATATCAAGAAGCTGATTAAACAGCATGATCATTACACAGGTGCACCTTGTGCTGGGGACAATAAAAGGCCACTCTAAAATGTGCAGTTTTGTCACACAACACAATGCCACAGATATCCCAAGTTTTGAGGAACATGCAATTGGCATGCTGACTGTAGGAATGTCCACCAGAGCTGTTGCCAGAGAATTGAATATTAATTTCTCTACCATAAGCCGCCTCCAACATCGTTTTAGAGAATTTGGCAGTATGTCAAACCGGCCTAACAACCGCAGACCACTTGTATGGCGTCATGTGAACAGAGTGCCCCATGGTGGCGGTGGGATTATGGTATGGACAGGCATAAGCTACGGACAACAAACACAATTGCAATTTGAATGCACAAAAATATCGTGGCGAGATCCTGAGGACCATTGTGAGGCCCATTTCATTTAAGGTATCTATGACCAACAGATCTGTATTCCCAGTCATGTGAAATCCGTAGATTCATTCATTCATTTAAATTGACTGATTTCCTCATATGAATTGTAACTCAGTAAAATCTTTGAAATTGTTGCATGTTGCATTTATATTTTTGTTCAGTATAAAATCAGATTTCATTCTAAGAGTTCTATTATAATTCATTGTACCAATGGGTGCTGAGAAGGTTCTGGAATTCACTCCAAGAGTTCTAAAATGCTTTAGAATTCCTTCCAGTTCTATGAAGGAGCACAGCATTCCCATACCTTCCCCTTCCTTTGTTCCCATACCTTCCCCTTCCTAAATCTGGATGACTAGTTTGATATAGGCCTTAGATTCCTCATGAGAGCTAGTATAGAGCTGGACCCAGGACTATACCTCTTCATCTACGGTACATGTCATGTTTGTGCCTGCACCTCCTAGAAAACAACATGACACACAACACCTAAAACACACTGTGCAAAAACTCTTTGGTAATCAGATGAGTTTGAGAGAGAAAGAAAATGGAAAAACAACACTATCCAACAACAGATGGGTATACCATTTTTCTAATATACATATTCCAACAGTCAGGTAACAGAGAATGGAGACTGCAAATTCAATAAATTAGACAGCGGAAGAAGAATTGCAGATATTAAATCCAGCAGTTGTGTTCACAGAAGTAAATAAAAAGAAAATCTAAAATCAATGGAAAAAAACAACAGTGTTATTCTGTATTATAAACAAATCAAAAGGAATCAAAATGGCCCTTTAGTCTTAATTCAAATTGCTTTTCATCTAAGTCAACCTTTTTCAATGATGAAATGTTTGTTCATATCAACCTCCTGTAAACATTCACAATCAAGAGTCCAGTTCCATTTAGAGCACTGCTGGTCTGAAGACAACAACGTCCATCTTCTCCATGCACAAGACAAACGCTACACCTTTTAAAGAGCTTGTACATGCACATCACTGAGGTACACATAATGTAACCCCGAATATCACCATATCACCATACTCTCTTTATAGATCATGTAGTTCCCAGACACTTTCGCCCAAATGGGAAGAATCTGGTGGACCAACGCATCAAACTTGGCCTTCGTTAGTCAATACAGAATGACTGTGAGAAACTCCTTGGCTTAATCTACCAACCAATCATCTCCCATAACACACCTCACAGTCGTGTGATTTGCTCAAATTAAATGACGACAGGTACTTTACTCAGTAGGTCACTGCCATAGAATTCTATGGTCACTCCCACTAAGGCAAACTTTGAATTGTTGATATCCCAGGCTTATATGTGCAACAACCTGGGGACAAGGTTACTGTACAAATAACACAGAATGGTCTTTATTACTAGACTGGTAGAATAAGATATCAGAGCACTTTGTTCTTGCTACCAGAGTTATGGTAGGCTCATCCAAAGGAATATTCATCATCAATATTCTTTATTTTTCAGCATTAATTAAAACATATTCTACAGTCACGTTTGTCTCAGTCAGTTCAACGTTCACATGTTTTCTTAAAAAAAGCATATTTCCAAAATATATCCATGTAAGTCTTTTTTGTTTCTGTAAAAAATAAATTAGGTAGTTAAAAATGCTGCTAAGACAAATGGGAAGAGGGAAAGACACCCAGGCCTGGGGGACTCCACATACTGGTTTATGTCAGTCCTGGCCGGAGTGCTTTCTCACGCTGTCCTGAGGGATTCGTTATTTGAGCTCCCGACCTTCCGGAAGCCATGGTCATTCTTCTCGAGCCACAGTTCAGCCAGCTGCTGTGTCGAGCCGTGCGACGAGGCTTTGGAGCCCAGGCACATCTTGTACTGGTTGGGCTCCAGGTTGGGGTCGCACACTACTGGATGGTGAACGTGTACGATCCCCGGGTCCGTGCTCCGGAACAACCGGATCCCTGATTGGACAAATTTGTTAAAGAGGTCCACGTCCTCCAAGCCCCACCCTTGGATGGAGGTGTCGAAGCCCCCGGCCCCGACCAGGTCGCCCTTGTAAACACAGACAATCCCGAAGCCGTAGTGACGCCACAGACCCGTCTTGGCGGTGAACACATAGTGGTTCTCACTGGGCACCTTGCCAGCGTAAACCACCTTGGGGTCGTACTGACTGAAGATGATGGGGAAGTAGGTCTGCTCCCCCAGGACCGTGTTACCCCGGCACCTCTTGAGGAAGTCGGTTGTGAAGAGCAGGTCCACGTCGCAGTAGAAGAGCAGCGAGTCGTTGGAGAAGTGGGCCGAGCCCACCTCCAGAGCCAAGGCCCGGGAGAAGGAGCCCGACACGGGCTGGATCTCCATCTCGGCACGGGGGTACTTGATGTGGTACTCCCTCATCAGCTCCACCTGCTTGACCCGCTCTGTGTTGTTGTCGGTGCTGAAGAGGAGGATGAGCAGCTTGACGTTCTGGTTGGGGATCAGGCACACCCGTTCTAAATTGGCCATGAAGCGGACAAAGATGTCGTAGCGTCCAGATAGCGGCACCAGTATGTTGACCTTCGGCTCCTTCGGCTCCTTCTGGTCCTGGCTAGAGATGGACAGCTTGAAGGGCACGAACATCTTGAGGGAGTTGGAGAGGAAGGACAGGGAGTCAGAGTCCTGGTTGATGCTGCTGGCGAGCGCCTTGGCGTCCATCTCCTCTTCCTCTCTGAACTGGATCTGGCTGAAGGTCTGCTGGAGGTAGGCATGTCTCCTCACCGGCACCGTCATGGTCTTCCCTTTGTGCTTCTTGTAGAGGAGCAACAGGTCCAGCACGTACTCCGCCCCGTACATGGGGTTGACCCGGCGGTAGCCGTACTGGATTTCCTTGAAGTCGATCACCCGTCCCCGCGTCTTGGCGTTGGCGTTAATCATCTCCATCACCTGCATGATGATGTCATCCAGGGCCAGACGCTGGGAGGAGTCCATTCCCCGGCGGGGGGGTTGACCGTCAGACGAGGAGAACAGGTACTTGCCCGTCAGGAACTCCCACTCCAGGACCTCCTCGCGGAGCCGAGGGTGGAACCTCATGAAGGATGGAGGCATGCCCAGCTGCAGGTCCTCTCGGCTGGGCTCGGCCGCCCCGTAGCGGCCCATCTGGACGATCTCACGGTGGAGCTGGATGGTGCGGTGGCGGAGCTGGGCAATCTTGCGGCTGAGCATGTAGCTGTGCAGGCGGTACTGGTAGGGCGGGTTCTTGTTGGGGTGCAGGGTGATGGCCCGGTGGATCTTGCTATTGTGGAGGTCGCGGATGTATCCCTTCTTGTTGGGCTCGTAGTTCTCGTAGAACAGCTGCTGCATCTGGGGAGAGAAGAGAGGGAGACAACAGCTGAGGTTACATCAATAAACTACATATGGCACAATAGAACACTCGTGCATTATATAGACTAGGCCCTTTGTGGGAGTGTACAAAAGCACAACGCATACAGAGCGCCCTCTAGGACAGAAAACATTCTGCCCTCTAAAACATGAAAATAGCAGTAAACAAGTTGCACAACATAGCTTGAGCCTGTACTTGTATACTGCTCCACTGAGGATTTATTAAGATGGACGTCTATATGAATGTAAACTCCTGCAGCCCAACAGAGATGTTATTTTTATCAGACGTCCTGCTGCTAATGCAAAGTGCAAATTAGAACAGGCTGAAGGAATGCCTTCTGGAGGTGAGCTCTGAGCTTACAGAGCCCTCAAATATTGACCAGGGAGCGGGTAAGCCTCGGCGGTTCGATGAGTGTTTACTGCAAACCTGTTGAGGCTTTACAAACCTAATGTTCCCCCAATCACAGGGGCCGTGTGAGTAAACTTCGGGACAGCTGCTGAGGCCCCTATTGGCAGCGACTCAAGCGTGGCCAAGAAGGAAGGGTCTGTGTTGTTGACCAATCCAATGAAGGGAGCCCTCAGAGGTCTATTTGCGAAAGACAGACACCGCTCAGAAAAAGGCTTCCAATTTTGAGAAGGACGGCTCTGGAATGCAGCCACAAACCCACTCCCCTGGGGGAAAGGCAATACACAGAATCGGACAGGACCGGTACAGAGGCCAGGCCTGATAGTTTTTTGAAAGCGATACCTAACTAGGGTAAGTACGGCTGGTCACAAGAACTCACTGAATAAGTCTCTTTGCTTTTCCATGGGCTCTGCCCCTGCCTTCCTGCACCTAGGAGGAGTTGGCACGTGGCCAACCATAAAATCAAACAGTCTATTATCAATGGAAATCTTGAACAAACCCCAAGCTTTAGAGTGTGAGGGGTCAGGTAGGCTATTACATCAGAACCAAGAGGGCTATCGCATGGCAGCCTTCCACACATTTCTTTAATGAGCATATACAATAAGATGTAGGAAAAAGACTGTGCTGCAGTAGTCAACCCCTACACGTGTCCATGTTTCACTGGTTCTGAGAAGTGACTGGCAAATAGCCCTGTTTGGACACCAAACCAGCGGGTGCATCTTTATATTATAAAGTGGCTTCCTCTCTATCTCTCCTTCCCATCATCTCCTTCCATACTTTGGAGAAGTCAGTGACATGGAGAGCGTTCATCTACTTTCAGATGTTTTTAGATTTCCTCTCGTTCCCTTTTGCTCTGAGAGGTGGCTAAATGAAGATCTCCTCTCCTGCTCTGAGAGGTGGCTAAATGAAGATCTCCTCTCCTCTGCTCTGAGAGGTGGCTAAATGAAGATCTCCTCTCCTGCTCTGAGAGGTGGCTAAATGAAGATCTCCTCTCCTGCTCTGAGAGGTAGCTAAATGAAGATCTCCTCTCCTCTGCTCTGAGAGGTAGCTAAATGAAGATATCCTCTCCTTTTACATTTACATTACATTTTAGTCATTTAGCAGACGCTCTTATCCAGAGCGACTTACTGTAGTGAATGCATACATTTCATACAATTTCATACATTTTTTTCTGTGCTGGCCCCCCGTGGGAATCAAACCCACAACCCTGGCGTTGCAAACACCATGCTCTACCAACTGAGCTACAGGGAAGGCTGATCTCCTCTCCTCTGCTCTGAGAGGTAGCTAAATGAAGATCTCCTCTCCTGCTCTGAGAGGTGGCTAAATGAAGATCTCCTCTCCTTTGCTCTGAGAGGTGGCTAAATGAAGATCTCCTCTCCTTTGCTCTGAGAGGTGGCTAAATGAAGATCTCCTCTCCTTTGCTCTGAGAGGTGGCTAAATGAAGATCTCCTCTCCTTTGCTCTGAGAGGTGGCTAAATGAAGATCTCCTCTCCTTTGCTCTGAGAGGTGGCTAAATGAAGATCTCCTCTCCTGCTCTGAGAGGTAGCTAAATGAAGATCTCCTCTCCTGCTCTGAGAGGTAGCTAAATGAAGATCTCCTCTCCTGCTCTGAGAGGTGGCTAAATGAAGATCTCCTCTCCTTTGCTCTGAGAGGTAGCTAAATGAAGATCTCCTCTCCTTTGCTCTGAGAGGTGGCTAAATGAAGATCTCCTCTCCTGCTCTGAGAGGTAGCTAAATGAAGATCTCCTCTCCTGCTCTGAGAGGTAGCTAAATGAAGATCTCCTCTGCTCTGAGAGGTAGCTAAATGAAGATCTGCTCTCCTGCTCTGAGAGGTAGCTAAATGAAGATGATCTCTCCTTTGCTCTGAGAGGTGGCCAAATGAAGATCTCTCCTTTGCTCTGAGAGGTGGCCAAATGAAGATCTCCTCTCCTTTGCTCTGAGAGGTAGCTAAATGAAGATCTCCTCTCCTCTGCTCTGAGAGGTAGCTAAATGAAGATCTGCTCTGCTCTGAGAGGTGGCTAAATAAAGATCTCCTCTGCTCTGAGAGGTAGCTAAATGAAGATCTCCTCTGCTCTGAGAGGTAGCTAAATGAAGATCTCCTCTGCTCTGAGAGGTGGCCAAATGAAAGGAGGAAGATTAGAAGGAGCCACTTCAGAGTACTGAGACGTACCCCAGCAGGTAGGCCAAGTCGGATTGTTCTGAGTGCCCAGCTGTGAGGCAGTAGACATCAGCACTGCTGCGAGCCAGCCAGTCAGGATGTTTACCTCCCTCTCTCCCATGGCTTCCCCATCATTACCAACTCTAATGACCTGACTTTTGTCTTCCATGTCTCCATCAGCAGTTTAGACTCATTAGAATGATTTTTCACAGTCATTAAGCCTCCATAACACACCGCTCACAAGCCTCACATCAGCACACTTTCATCTAATCACCCTGAATGGCTCATTAAGAAATAAAAGGAAGAAAAATATAAATGGTAAGTTATTGCTGTGAGTTTTAAGCCTTGTGTCACACACAACCACATCAAGCAGAGCTTTGTGAAGAAGGTGGAGAAGCCCAAGCTCAGTGATGGACAGATAAGCTAAGCGCTGAAAAGCATACCATGTGTTTTATGCCAGGTTTTAACAACCTATTGTATTCAGACCTTCTGTGTTCAAACGCTTCAAAAATCTGTGCTTGACTGAGTTCACATGTAACCAATGGAATGGTGCAAACCCAGCCCATCTGGCACCCCAGGCAAGCTAGATCAAACACTTAAAGCATTTGAAATACATCAAATACTAGTTGAACCAAGGTCTGATTGTAGTAATCTGTTGTAATCACAACAACTGGTGGAAAAGCAGAGGCATCGGAATAGACGGCTCGGGAACAGAAGACAAAAGGTTCCCCAATATACAACCGTCTCTTCAGGCACTTCATCAGGAGGAGATCCTATCTGGACACATTAAGACGACAGCTCAGTGTTGTATCCTATCTGGACACATTAAGACGACAGCTCAGTGTTGCATCCTATCTGGACACATTAAGACGACAGCTCAGTGTTGCATCCTATCTGGACACATTAAGACGACAGCTCAGTGTTGCATCCTATCTGGACACATTAAGACGACAGCTCAGTGTTGCATCCTATCTGGACACATTAAGACGACAGCTCAGTGTTGCATCCTATCTGGACACATTAAGACGACAGCTCAGTGTTGCGTCCTATCTGGACACATTAAGACGACAGCTCAGTGTTGCATCCTATCTGGACACATTAAGACGACAGCTCAGTGTTGCATCCTATCTGGACACATTAAGACGACAGCTCAGTGTTGCGTCCTATCTGGACACATTAAGACGACAGCTCAGTGTTGCATCCTATCTGGACACATTAAGACGACAGCTCAGTGTTGCGTCCTATCTGGACACATTAAGACGACAGCTCAGTGTTGTATCCTATCTGGACACATTAAGACGACAGCTCAGTGTTGTAAATGTAGAATTAGTCATGCCACTGTCTCATCTTCCCTTCCCTGCTAACTCTTTATCTCCTAGCCTCCATAAAGTCAATATGGACGCCACTCCAAACAAAGCAGAGGGAAAACAAACAGAGCTATCAAGTCCATTACAAGAGGGCAACGCTATCGCAGCGGGACTAAATATCCCCCCTGAACAAACAAGTAGTCATTGTGGAACGATTGCATTCGGAGACAGGTGATACAATTGTCTTCCTTGGACCGCGCTACTTGGGCCTAAATCAACACATTACGGCTGGACGGCAGAACCCTGCAAAGTAATGTGAGTAGATATGCACTCTGGGGTTGTGTCCAAAATGGCACCCTATTCCCCATGTAGTGCACTACTTTTGACCAGAACCATATGGGACCCTGGTCAAAAGTACTGAGCTGCATAGGGAATAGTGTGCCATTTGGGACACTGGCTGGGTAAGTGTCGGTTCCAGTCTGGCTCATGTCGGGGCTAGCGCTGGCTAGCGTAGGCTTCCTCTGGAGTCGTGCGTAAACTGAGAGCCAGTCAAATCTGTGATGAACATACATCATTGCCAAGGGAAACACCAACGGCAGACACCATCTGCTATTTAACCAATATTACAAGGTGTCTGAAATCACCATTAAGGGGTGAGAATAGAGCCAGGTTGGCGTTCAGAAAACTTCTCAGGTGTTGGAATGTGAAGGGCTGTTGGAATGCCACTCGGCTTGAGGGCAACTCAGAGGGAAATATATGCTCCTCTGATCAGCAACCATCAGGGGCAGGAATGTGACTGGAAAAACTCAGGCCCTAGGCAACATGCAGGTATTATTAGGTCATTAGCATTAGTTGGGGGGACAGGAATGTAGGGAATAGGGTGCCATTACGGAAGCAGTCAGAGAATCCCACAGGGCCGTAACCTAGTCTATTGCTGACACCAGTTGAATCCTACAGGGAAGACTGGAGGACAGTAACCTAGTCTATTGCTGACACCAGTTGAATCCTACAGGGAAGACTGGAGGACAGTAACCTAGTCTATTGCTGACACCAGTTGAATCCTACAGGGAAGACTGGAGGACAGTAACCTAGTCTATTGCTGACACCAGTTGAATCCTACAGGGAAGACTGGAGGACAGTAACCTAGTCTATTGATGACACCACTGTGACAGGTTTGGTACAGCCTGGGACTAGCCACTCACATCTCTGGCCCATGATAAAGGAGCGCAGCACCAGACCTGTGTCTGTTGTGTGTGTGTCTGTTGTGTGTGTGTCTGTTGTGTGTGCATGTGAGAGAGACAGCTTGCGTGTATGTGTCTAAATGGTGCTTAATTCTAGGTGGCCAGTTCTGGTATATTTCAGCTCAGAGGTGCAATGTTCCATTATGGTCCAATGACATTACCGGCTCTCGCTGTCAACACACACGCCCCTGCTGCAGAGAGATAGCTACCATCCAGCTACCATCCACCTACCTACAACAAGAGAGGGGAGCTGACCAGCCAGAGGGGAGAGGGGGAGAGACAGAGAGAGGAGCTGACCAGCCAGAGGGGAGAGGGAAAGAGACAGAGAGAGGAGCTGACCAGCCAGAGGGGAGAGGGAGAGAGACAGAGAGAGGAGCTGACCAGCCAGAGGGGAGAGGGGGAGAGACAGAGAGAGGAGCTGACCAGCCAGAGGGGAGAGGGGGAGAGACAGAGAGAGGAGCTGACCAGCCAGAGGGGAGAGGGAGAGAGACAGAGAGGGGAGCTGACCAGCCAGAGAGAGACAGAGAGGGAGAGAGACAGAGAGAGGAGCTGACCAGCCAGAGGGGAGAGGGGGAGAGACAGAGAGAGGAGCTGACCAGCCAGAGGGGAGAGGGAGAGAGACAGAGAGAGGAGCTGACCAGCCAGAGGGGAGAGGGAGAGAGACAGAGAGAGGAGCTGACCAGCCAGAGGGGAGAGGGGGAGAGACAGAGAGAGGAGCTGACCAGCCAGAGGGGAGAGGGGGAGAGACAGAGAGGGGAGCTGACCAGCCAGAGGGGAGAGTGAGAGAGACAGAGAGAGGAGCTGACCAGCCAGAGGGGAGAGGGAGAGAGACAGAGAGGGGAGCTGACCAGCCAGAGGGGAGAGGGAGAGAGACAGAGAGGGGAGCTGACCTGCCAGAGGGGAGAGGGAGAGAGACAGAGAGAGGAGCTGACCAGCCAGAGGGGGAGAGACAGAGAGAGGAGCTGACCAGCCAGAGGGGAGAGAGACAGAGAGGGGAGCTGACCAGCCAGAGGGGAGAGGGAGAGAGACAGAGAGAGGAGCTGACCAGCCAGAGGGGAGAGAGACAGAGAGGGGAGCTGACCAGCCAGAGGGGAGAGGGAGAGAGACAGAGAGAGGAGCTGACCAGCCAGAGAGGAGAGAGACAGAGAGAGGAGCTGACCAGCCAGAGAGGGAGAGAGACAGAGAGGGGAGCTGACCAGCCAGAGGGGAGAGAGACAGAGAGGGGAGCTGACCAGCCAGAGGGGAGAGAGACAGAGAGGGGAGCTGACCAGCCAGAGGGGAGAGAGACAGAGAGGGGAGCTGACCAGCCAGAGGGGAGAGTGAGAGAGACAGAGAGAGGAGCTGACCAGCCAGAGGGGAGAGAGACAGAGAGGGGAGCTGACCTGCCAGAGGGGAGAGTGAGAGAGACAGAGAGGGGAGCTGACCAGCCAGAGGGGAGAGTGAGAGAGACAGAGAGAGGAGCTGACCAGCCAGAGGGGAGAGGGGGAGAGACAGAGAGAGGAGCTGACCAGCCAGAGGGGAGAGGGAGAGAGACAGAGAGAGGAGCTGACCAGCCAGAGGGGAGAGGGAGAGAGACAGAGAGAGGAGCTGACCAGCCAGAGGGGAGAGGGAGAGAGACAGAGAGAGGAGCTGACCAGCCAGAGGGGAGAGGGAGAGAGACAGAGAGAGGAGCTGACCAGCCAGAGGGGAGAGGGGGAGAGACAGAGAGAGGAGCTGACCAGCCAGAGGGGAGAGGGAGAGAGACAGAGAGAGGAGCTGACCAGCCAGAGGGGAGAGTGAGAGAGACAGAGAGGGGAGCTGACCAGCCAGAGGGGAGAGGGGGAGAGACAGAGAGAGGAGCTGACCAGCCAGAGGGGAGAGGGAGAGAGACAGAGAGAGGAGCTGACCAGCCAGAGGGGAGAGTGAGAGAGACAGAGAGGGGAGCTGACCAGCCAGAGAGGAGATAGACGGGAGCTGACCAGCCAGAGAGGAGAGACAGAGAGGGGAGCTGACCAGCCAGAGAGGAGAGGGAGAGAAGGGAGCTGACCAGAGTAAAGGGTAAAGAGTAAGAGTAAAGAAAATGGGCAGAAGTCCCAGGCAGTAGAACACAGGACAGAGGAGAGGAAAGGAGGAGAGGAGTCCCAGGCAGTAGAACACAGAACAGAGGAGAGGAGTCCCAGGCAGTAGAACACAGGACAGAGGAGAGGAAAGGAGGAGAGGAGTAACAGGCAGTAGAACACAGGACAGAGGGGAGGAAAGGAGGAGAGGAGTCCCAGACAGTAGAACACAGGACAGAGGAAAGGAGGAGAGGAGTCCCAGGCAGAAGAACACAGAACAGAGGAGAGGAAAGGAGGAGAGGAGTCCCAGGCAGTAGAACACAGAACAGAGGAGAGGAAAGGAGGAGAGGAGTCCCAGGCAGTAGAACATAGGACAGAGGGGAGGAGAGGAGTCCCAGGCAGTAGAACACAGGACAGAGGGGAGGAGAGGAGTCCCAGGCAGTAGAACACAGAACAGAGGAGAGGAAAGGAGGAGAGGAGTCCCAGGCAGTAGAACACAGGACAGAGGAGAGGAAAGACACCATTATGCAGGCGTAACTGGCCCCTTTGTGCTCGAGTGTTGTCTGTCCAAAGTGATTTCCCTGCCCGCCTATCCTCCCCTCACACCTATGGCAGCCTCACAATAGTCTATCATCTCCTCACACCTATGGCAGCCTCACAATAGCCATGAAATTGAGTCTCTGAAGGGATACGGATGTGTACCCTTCAGCAGTATTGTGACACCAGATTACTTTTAGTGTGTGCATCCCAAATGGCACCCTATTCCCTATATAGTGCACTACTTTTGAACAGAGCCATGGTCATATAGGGAATAGGGTGCCATTTGGGACACAGTCCAGATGACTTCATTGTGACACCAGACGTATTGTCATGCAGCAGCAGCCATTTGCCATTAGTGGACAAGCTGAAAGAGACAGTCTAAAGATCAATAGATCTTTGATGTATAGAGACAGCATACTGGAGACAGCATACTGGAGACAGCATACTGGAGACAGCATACTGGAGACAGCATACTGGAGACAGCATACTGGAGACAGCATACTGGAGACAGCATACTGGGGGGTGAATGCAGTGGGCTGTAGCCATAAAGATGACAGAGCCTTTCTCTGCAATGGCTGCTTCCATGACATGATTTGGGCCAAGTGAGCCCTCTATCCAACTCTATGGCTGTAGCTATAGAAAAGAATGCTGGACAGCAGAGTTGGATCAACGCCATTTCGTGTCTGTAGGAAATGATTTGAAATTTGATTCATACACGGAACACTGCCCAGAGTGCATTTCTGTGAGTTGGAATTGAATTGACTCCAACACTATTGGTTTAGTGCATCTGCATACTCAGCTGGGAGAGACACAATCCCCAAATTCCAAAGAACTGCGATCCCACAGATGTCCCAGACAACAGATTTCCTCAACTGCTCATCAAATCAGAGACATCAAAGAATCTCATCTGAAGATTCTACTCCTGGTTTAGTCTAGAGTCTAAATATTTTTACGAGCCTAAAGAGAGTGTGTTTCTGGTGTGTATTGCACACATGTGGTCGACTACTGTTCCAGTCATCGACTGAGATTTAAACATCTGCTTTTCAGCCATTAGCGCTTTCTGGTTTGCCAACAATTAATTCAACCATGTTTCCTTCAACTACGACACATCTGAGACACACAGACGATAATATGAACAACTAGCTGGATTCCTCTAGGGTTGTGGCTTCATTTCCCCGCTGTAGCTTCAGAGGTACTCAGTAACACTCCACTAACCATCTAGTTATTATCTCTCGTCAGTAGTCTTCTCCCTTCAATAACTAACAATCTGCAGAGTCAGCAGAGGAAGAAAGGAGAGGAGAAGGAAGTGGTTCTGGATGAACCAGGAAGAGAGGAGAGAGGTCCTGAGTTGGACCAGGAGGAGAGAAGAAAGAGAAAGCCTCATTTGAATAAAACACCACAAGCCAACATGCAGTGGCTGTGTTCCAAATGGCACCCTATGGCCCTGGTCAAAAGTAGTGCACTACATAAGGAATAGGGTGCCATTTGGGACGAAAAGACAGTCCAGAGTAGTGATATGGCATTTGTGGCCGATACCAATATCCGATATTTTCCTTGCCAAAAACCCGATACCGATAACCACTATTTACAATTTTCACAGCCTTTTAAGCATTCTAGTACAGTTAAATAGTTAACACACACACATGGACGCAGCGGTCCAAGGCACTGCATCTCAGTGCAAGAGGCGTCACTACAGTTCCTGGTTCGAATCCAGGCTGTATCATATCCGGCCGTGATTGGGAGTCCCATAGGGCGGCACATAATTGGCCCAGCGTCGTCCGGGTTTGGTCGGGGTAGGACGTATTTTAAATAAGAATTTGTTCTTAATTGACATGGCTAGTTAAATAAAGGTCACACACACACCAAAAAGTTATTTTGTTGGCATTTACGTATGTCCCCATTACCAGTAAAACATAATCAAAACCTATTTCTTTCACTAACTTGCTGTGCTGTTTCATTGTTCAGTTGTTTCATTCTCAACCAGGATTTCTATGTAAAACCTGTTTGGGTTTTTGCGTGTCAAAAAAAATACACGTTAAATAACACTATTTGACGTGTCAAATAAGCTTGTTGACCAATCAGGACCTGAATATGACTGCATGTCACAAAAATGTAACGAGTTCATACATTTTTTTTAACGTAATTATTACACAAATCACTTGTATTTCATATGTCACAATGATTCATCGATACATATGCTATGATGCCGGTAAAGTTGTCTCACGCACCTACAGTTCTGGTCATAAAAAATGGATGAAAACAATGTTCTTCCCCAAAAACATAGCAAAACGACAATCTGTTTCAGTAGCTATCATTAGCTAGCTAACTATATTGCTAGGTGTCATTATCTAAAATAACCCTAATTTATAAGACGGTTATTATTTGATTAATGGTGGTCGGACCCATCTATGTTAAGCTAGCCACAATAAGGATTAGCCACAATAGTGGACTATGCGGTTTGCCTTTAAAATAAAAGTCATTGACAGTGATGCAAATTAATACAAATAGTAGAATTCTGCCATAATTGAATAGATCATGCTAAACGAGGTTGGAATGTTATATAAAATCAACAAAAGACAATAATTTGTTAATTTGACAAAATCTGTTGAAATCACACTGGATGTATTATACTTTAGAATTACACTGGGGGCATACTTATTTCACTGTACAGCCTTACCTATGGATTGTGGATCAATGACATGGGGTATCAGTCTACTCAGTGATACCGAGAGAACGTAGCTCTTATTGCGGGACTCTGAAACAACTGTGAATTGAGCCGCATTTATTGTCAACCTGTGTGTTTTGAACACTATTCCCAAGGAAAAACAATACTGCGTGGATGTTTGAGTCTGATAACTCTGAGGTGGACGTTGGGAAAAAATATATTGGGTATTGAGTAGAATGTTACCCCCATTTCATTGATCCCCAATCCTTAGGTAAAGCTGTACAGTGCAATATGAATGTCAACACACAATAGGCTGACTGAGGATGCGATTTCACAGTCACAGTCCCGCGATAAGAGCTACAATGCTAATATTTGCGTAAACTCTTCACAGTTGTGTTCTGTGGGTGTCACCGAGTAGACCGATACCCCATTTCATTGGTTCACATTTCAACATTGTTTAACATTATCTAGTTTAAATATGGCATGATTCCACCAATTATAACCTTCTGCATCACTTTCAAAGAGGTACTGCTATTTTTAAGGCCAACCGCAAATTCCACTATTGTGCCTTATTCTTATTGTGGCTAGCTTCACAACACATAACCCGGTCAGGTCGAGCCTTACTAGCCAGATGAAGCTAGCTGGCTGCTTATAACATTAGCTTTGGGCAACAGGGTTAAGTAGCTGGCTAGCTATTTATTTTCATGAACTGAAGTTAAATTTCAATAGGCGAACAACAAGTCGCTACCTAGCTAATACTTACTCACAAAGACTCCTAAATCATTGCTAAGAATAGTGAAAATGACTGCAGTTTCTACTGCTTATTGTTTTCAGGCTGGTTGTACTGGCGAAGCTAGGTACCAAGCTAAAGCCAGCTAGCTACCCCAGAAGTTGCGGTCGAACAAATAATACTTTATTATCAACGCAGTATTGTAAACACATCGTTCGTGGCCGGTGTTTGTTTGCAGACTTTTTGTACAGCTTTGACAGTACTACTGATAGTTGTGGTGGCGCTTGGCTTGCACGTGCAAATTCAGAACACACAACATTCTATAATAGAACGGTGTTATTTGATGTGTCAAATTAAAAGATTATTTAAATGCATAAAATAGTGTTATTGTCAAAGTGTTATTTGACGTGTATCTTTTTTGACAGGCAAAGACCCAAACTGTGTTCCATAGTATGTTCTGAGCTAATAGCAGTGACGCTATTACTGTGCAACTCAGGTAGGGTAACATCTGAACAATAGCGCACTTGGTAATGTTAATGTGTACTGGTGCTCGACCAGTCGCGAAAGCCAACATCACCCACGACAGAGAACGGTTGATTGTCAAGGGCAATGAATTCCATTATCTTGGCTTTAACCTGTTGGGGCTAGGGGGCAGTATTTTCACGGCTGGATAAAAAAACGTACCCGATTTAATCTGGTTACTAATCCTACCCAGTAACTAGAATATGCATATACTTATTATATATGGATAGAAAACACCCTAAAGTTTCTAAAACTGTTTGAATGGTGTCTGTGAGTATAACAGAACTCATTTGGCAGGCAAAACCCTGAGACATTTTCTGACAGGAAGTGGATACCTGATGTGTTGAATGACCTTTAAGCCTATGCCATTGAAACACACAGGGGTTGATTAATGTTTTGGCACTTCCTATTGCTTCCACTAGATGTCACCAGCCTTTACAAAGTGTTTTGAGTCTTTTACTGTGAGATCTGACCGAACAAGAGCCATGGAACGGTGATGGCCGATTAGACTCTGGCGCGCGAGTTCATGTTGGGTACCCTCGTTCCAATACGTTATAAAAGAGAATGCATTCGTCCACGTTGAATATTATTCATGTTCTGGTTAAAAAAGGCACTAATGATTTATGCGATACAACGTTTGACATGTTTGAACGAACGTAAATATATTTTTTCCCCTCGTTCATGACGAGAAGTCCGGCTGGCTTAGATCATGTGCTAACAACACGGAGCTTTTTGGATATAAATGATGAGCTTTTTTGAACAAAACTACATTTGTTATGGACCTGGGATTCCTGGAAGTGACATCTGATGAAGAGAATCAAAGGTAATGGATTATTTACATAGTATTTTCGATTTTAGATCTCTCCAACATGGCCGTTTGTCTGTATAGCAAAGCATATTTTTCTGGGCGCAGTGCTCAGATTATTGCAAAGTGTGATTTCCCAGTAAGGTTATTTTTAAATCTGGCAAGTTGATTGCGTTCAAGAGATGTAAATCTATAATTCTTTAAATGACAATATAATATTTTACCAATGTTTTCTAATTTTAATTATTTAATTTGTGGTGCTGACTTGACTGCCGGTTATTGGAGGGAAACGATTTCCTCAACATCAATGCCATAGTAAAACGCTGTTTTTGGATATAAATATGAACTTGATAGAACAAAAAATGCATGCATTGTCTAACATAATGTCCTAGGAGTGTCATCTGATGGAGATTGTAAAAGGTTAGTGCATCATTTTAGCTGGTTTTATGGTTTGGTGACGCCTGTCTTTGAATTGACAAAACATTACACACAGCTATTGTCAATGTACTCTCCTAACATAATCTAACTTTATGCTTTCGCCGTAAAACCTTTTTGAAATCGGACAACGTGGTTAGATTAAGGAGATGTTTATCTTTCAAAGGGTGTAAGATAGTTGTATGTTTGAAAAATTTGAATTTTGACATTTATTTGGTTTCAAATTTGCCGCTCTTGAAATGCACCTGCTGTTGATAGGGTGCACCACGGGTGGCATGCTAGCGTCCCACATAGCCCCAAGAAGTTAATGGATTTCGCCTCCTTCAAATGACTGCTCGACTTGTTGACTGCTCGATTGACACAGCAGACATTGTGGGCTAGGTTAGGAATGCTGTGTTGCACGTGTAGCACAACATTTTATGTGGCGTCATTACGTCATGTACCTACGTTATATAGGTATGCACGTCAGCTTTGACATCGCAGTTAAACTAGACATCGGGACAATACTGATGTTGGCATTTTTAGATAATATCGGCTGATTCCGATATGTTCACCAATATATTATGCATCCCTAGTACAGAGGAGAGTAGAGGTTCCAGGTCAGGATATTACAGAGGCTGCAGTCAGGATATGAGGTTAAGGCCCAGACCAAAGCTGGACAGACTCCAGGACAGAGCCTACAGGAGAATACTCTGATCTCTGCCAAAGGACTGGACACACCAAAACATCAATCAAATTAGAGAGAGGCCTTTGGTTCCGTTAAGATGAGAATAAGAAGGCATACTGTCATATTTAATCTAGGTCTGCAAAAAGGTGCATGTCGAGGTCTTTAATGGCATAGATTGTGATGGTAGAAGTGTCCCTAGCTGAGAACCAGCCTGTTTCTACATTCAACCAAGCAAAACACAAGGCAGAACATGACACAGCAGGAGACACTCTAGGATAGGCTGTCAAGAAATCAGGACTTCTACAGAGTTGTTGTAAAGCATGTCCAAAAGATTAGTAGTCTAATGTCTTCCAGCATTCAGCCTTTCAGTAGAAGATGCCCAGTCATTACTCCTGTTCTGCCTCACCACCCTGTCACACACACACACACAGGTGGGATTTACAGGTGATTCAAATCAGTGAGCGTTATCCTTACAGATTTCCAGGTGATTACCAGAGGAAGTAAATAACAAAGCCCAGAGAGGATGCCTGGGCTTGTGCTAACATGTTACCTGTAGCGCTCTGCCAACCAACACACTATACTACAGGTCTCTATCTCAGAGAGAAATCTCAATCTGACACACAGGAAGATCCCTCACAGATCAAACTGTCCTACAACTTATCCTTCAACAAAGGTGTGTGTTTAAGAAATTGAGCAGAGTGTGCAGGTCCCATTCTTACTATGTAAACAGTCCTTTGATAGCTTGGTTACTTCAACTGCAAAGTAACTACTCAATAGCACGGTAGCAACAAACAGAAACACATGATCGAGGCCTTGCATAGAATCTCCCCAAGCTCATGTCCCAAACACACACACACACAATTCATAGCCTCCATTCCGCGACCTGCGTGCTAGCCGGTTTAATCGAGTTAACAAGCGGCTGTTGTGGGAAATTAGCGAGGCACGCCAAAGTGATTAGCCTGGCAGAGTGTTGCTATTGAAAAAGACTTCAGTACGGCTGCTAGTCACCTCTACAGTAATCCATGGGCTGTCCCAACACAGCCTCCTTCCCTACTAAGCATACACACAGAGTATACAAAACATTAGGAACACCTGCTCTTTCCATGACATAGACTGACCAGGTGAATCCAGGTGAAAGCTATGATCCCTTATTGATGTCACTTGTTAAATCCACTACAATGGGTGTAGATGAAGGGGAGGAGAGAAAATATTGAAGTGCCTTTGAACGGGGTATGGTAGTAGGTGCCAGGCGCACCGGTTTGAGTGTGTCAAGAACTGCAATGCTGCTGGGTTTTTCACGCTCAACAGTTCTCTGTGTGTATCAAGAATGGTCCACCACCCAAAGGACATCCAGCCAACTTGACACAACTGTGGGAAGTAATGGAGTCAACATGGACCAGCATCCCTGTGGAATGCTTTCAACACCTAGTGGAGTCCATGCCTTGACAAATTGAGGCTCTTCTGAGGGCAAAAGGAGGTGCAACTCAATATTAGGAAGGTGTTCCTAATGTTTTGTACACTCAGTGTATAACTACTGTTCAGCTAATGCTGGGTCCTCTCCCAATACTAACACAGATTCCTAGTCTTCTTTCCTACAGTACCACTGTAAATCTCTTGCAGTGATCCCTACACGGACCCTGTCCCAACAATCTAAAAACAGCCTCTTCTCTTCGTCTCCTTTGTGAGAGTTTTCAGATGCAGGCAGGGTAGAGTGTTGGAACTGTGCTGCAGGCCTGAATGGACATCAGTCACTGAGCAGAGGTTTTTCACACATGCTGCTTGTAATATTTCGATTAGACTTGATGAGTTCAGCCATATAGAATCTGAATGGGACTACATATCTCTTCTCCAGACTACATTTTTGTAATTTTACCGCATTCGAAATCAGTTACAGGGGTTTGAGAACGTACTGCTTCATCCCTTATGCTCTTTCATTTAAAGTGCACAGCTCAATAGAAAAACAATAACACCAGCTGTTAAATGCAATGGATGACATAAAGCTAGGCAAAGGTCAATATTGACCCTAACTACATGTCTGTGATGGCTCAAAGTCACCAGCAATCATATCCTGTGGACTGAATGCATCCTTCATTAAGCTCAAGGAAAGCGTGCACAGAACAAGGTAATACCATCCTAAAGGGACTGAGTGGTGCAGACCTAATACGATGGAGCAGAGAAAAGTTACGTTTGGCCAGATTGACTGTTTAAACTTGTGACCCATTTGATTTTGATTAGATTTATTAAGATCTCCATTAACGACAGCTAGTCTTACTGGGGTCTGACACAAACCGACAGGAGGGATAGGCTAGATTTGCTGCATACTGTTTTCACCTGTCAGTCTGTCACCTCCTTTCAGATCAGTGGGAAATAATGAAGGTAAGGAGGAAAGGAAGGACATTTGACACCCCTGTTCAGAACGCAGCACACCCCAGATGTCCATCTTGATAAGGGCCTTGTCAGTCAGTGTGCTGCCATATGAATTAGGTTCCGGTTATTCTTGGGAGCACTAACGAGGGGTGGAATCTGAAAAACTGCCATTAGTTTGGCCCAGCGCTATGCTGAGGACAACGACAGGTCTGGGTGGGAGACAAGAGACAGCAGAAAGGGTATTTTGTTCCCACTATCATCGACATCCCTCTATCCAGATGTCATCTTTCCCTAATGTCCAGGGCCTAGAGGGAGAGGTGGGGAGTCTATAGCCTGGTCCCAGATCTGGGTGTGCTTTAGCAAAGTTCTCCAACTACCCTTCGTCATGCCTTCTAGTCAGAGGAGTTGGCCAGAAATCACATAACAGATCTGGGACCAGCCTAGCAGAGATAGGGAAGGTTGACAAGTAACAACAAATTGAGGTTACAATGGAATTCCTGTACTCCCTTTCCCCAGATATTCAATTTAGTTCATCTTAACCACAGGGTAGAGTGCTGTAATTCCAAAACACGACGGTTAGAAAAGGGAAGGGGATTCTGCAGGGACAAACCCCAATGAAAGGCATGAGTCATCAGCTCCTTCTGGTTTTCTTGTCGTTGCCATTCTGACAGCTTTTCTCCCACTCTGTAGTTGAGCAAGTGGGGAAATTAACATGTTGGTGACCACAGGCTCACAGTGCCTGCCTGCCTGCCAGCCTGCCAGCCAGCCAGCCAGCCAGCCAGCCAGCCAGCCAGCCAGCCAGCCAGCCAGCCAGCCAGCCAGCCTTCTTTCCAGTGTCTCTACTGTTTCCTTCACCACAGCTCTAATTCTAAACCTAAAACAGACAACACCCTACCCAGGCCAATACATGGCAAACTTGTTTTGAGAGTTAGGATTTTAAAAGCCTCCATGTTGGCACCAAAAGTTCAAAGACAACTGCTTCTAGTCAGAGTTCTGAATTAGAATGCTATTGTCATAAAATGTTTGGTGCCAACATGGTGCCAACAGTTTTGCAGACCAAGCCCAAATGCATAGATATATCAGGGTATTGGGGCAACCTGATCCTAATGTCAATTGAGTTTTCCTCCCAATTGGTTAAGGTTAGGATTAGGGGAGGATAATACAATCCTAGATATGTGCCCTAGACCCGAAGCAGAACATAATCACAACATCCTACCAAACCTGGCTGGCCAAACCCACCATGACCCAATTCTGCCAAGGACATTTCTGCCATGGACATTTCCCAGTTGCTTTGAATGTTCAAAATCATAGTGTAAGAACACTTTTAAAGCCTCAAAGGATAAGATGATCCAACTTTCTAAATGAGTCCTAGCTAGGTAGCTGTTCAGCTTTCTAAATGAGTCCTAGCTAGGTAGCTGTTCAGCTTTCTAAATGAGTCCTAGCTAGGTAGCTGTTCAGCTTTCTAAATGAGTCCTAGCTAGGTAGCGGTTCAGCTTTCTAAATGAGTCCTAGCTAGGTAGCGGTTCAGCTTTCTAAATGAGTCCTAGCTAGTTAGCGGTTCAGCTTTCTTAATGAGTCCTAGCTAGGTAGCGGTTCAGCTTTCTAAATGAGTCCTAGCTAGGTAGCTGTTCAGCTTTCTAAATGACTCCTAGCTAGGTAGCTGTTCAGCTTTCTAAATGAGTCCTAGCTAGGTAGCGGTTCAGCTTTCTAAATGAGTCCTAGCTAGGTAGCTGTTCAGCTTTCTAAATGACTCCTAGCTAGGTAGCTGTTCAGCTTTCTAAATGACTCCTAGCTAGGTAGCTGTTCAGCTCTCTAGCACATTTACTAAAGTATTTGTAAACTATTAACAAGCTAGTTAGCTATCACATTATTTTGTCACACTGTCAACTGAATAGTTAGCAAGCAACACGATATGCCAAATAAGTCTAAAAACCACTTGAGGGCAAATCAATTCAGACAAGTCACATGGCCAGGAATCAGATTTGTATCGGACTTCAAAACCACCTACGAAGGTGGTTTGAAATATCCGATTTCATGTGCCTTTTGGCAGTTCAGACTGCAGGAAAAAGAACAGATTCGGATCAGATAAGCAAATGAATAGAATTGGAGTCACGTCAAAGTGTCAATGTGAACAAGGTGGCTCATTTCATATTGAGAATAAGATTTGCCTGTCTGGGCCATTTTCCCCATAGATATGTAGTTTACAAAGCCATTATGGTATCCAAAGACGTCGTTAGAGATATGAGAGTTGCGGGGGCTAAATCGTATGCCAGTAAGAGTGGGCCGATTTAGGATACAGGTGGCAAGGCAAGAAAAACTAATCAATCTCTAATCTTGTTCCATGGTGGCTGTCAGGTACATTAAAGTCAATACAATGGAACGGTTATCTGGCTTAGCTCAAGCTGTGGCCTCCACCCCCGAGCTAGGCCTTGACAAGCCTGGGACTCTCCTGATATCACATGCCCACACATAACCCCCTCCTTGGGACAGAGCGGCCGGATATCCTGATAGCAGACTCCTGATAGCATATTCAAAGATGCCGGGAGAGGTTTGAAAAAGCACATGTACAATGGACCTAAAATAAGCACCTATGTGGAGAAGAGGAGTCCATTGCATTGCTGTGCTCCATCTTCAGCATACAGTTCACGTTACACTAAACCAACCCATCTGCAGATGTAGAGGGGGGGGGGGGGGGGGGGGGGTCAAGGTGATAACCTCGGCATACAGAGACTCAATTGTCTCGCTGTAATTAGGATACCAAACAGTGGTCTTACAGACTTATTCATACAGTCGGAAAACGATAACCTTGGCATAAAGAGACCCCATTGTCTGGCTGTAATTACGTCTCAAAACCTCTCACTTATTCTTTAATAAAGTCAGAATCGCTCCTAGGAGGAGTGCTGAAAGCAGCCCCCTAAAAGCCTAGTGTTGAATTTCTACTCTTGGCACTGGACCAGCCACAGACAAAGCGCTGTTAACTGCCAAAGAACAGACAGAAAAATGGAATGGGCAGAAAGAGGAAGAAGAGGGAAAACCCTCTCAAAATCCATCGGAAAGTCTGGAAAGAAGAAAAAAACAACCCATTGGATATTCCATAAGTACGTTCTCCTATAGACAGAGGCTTATGACCAAGCTGCCTGGGAAGTTGAGAACAGTAGCCACGGTAACTACCTCGCTAATGTACCGGGCCACTACGGGTCACTGATACCCAGAATGCCTCTCACCACTCCTCCATGCCAGACCGGAACCCATAAATCAGCAGGGGGGCTTATACATCTTGCCAAAATAAAACTGCACACTAACCCCTGAGCTGGCCCCAATCACACAGCACGTGATGAGTATCTCCCATGTGGCTGAAACAACAGCGTTCCGTTCTCTCATGTGAAGACAGGGGCAGAGGAGGGTACCGATAGACAGACTGTATCGACCACAGTGACTGCTCTTTGGTATGGCTGACGCTCTAGGTTTTTTCACTCCCGGTCCTGGAGAGCCATTGGGCCTTTTGTTCCAGCCCAGCATGAACACATCCAAATCAGCTTAATTCAGGTCTTGACGATTAGTTGGTTTAGTTAAATCAGGGATTGTGTGTTCATGTTGGAACAAAAGCCTGCATACACTGTGGCTCAACAGGACCAGTAATGAAGAACACTGATGCAGTAGCAGCCATACAGACCACAGGGCTAGTCTGCCAGCCATACAGACCACAGGGCTAGTCGGTCAGCCATACAGACCACAGGGCTAGTCGGTCAGCCATACAGACCACAGGGCTAGTCGGTCAGCCATTCAGACCACAGGGCTAGTCGGTCAGCCATACAGACCACAGGGCTAGTCGGTCAGCCATACAGACCACAGGGCTAGTCTGCCAGCCATACAGACCACAGGGCTAGTCGGTCAGCCATACAGACCACAGGGCTAGTCTGCCAGCCATACAGACCACAGGGCTAGTCTGCCAGCCATACAGACCACAGGGCTAGTCGGTCAGCCTGCCAGACACCTCAGAACCATAGAAACATGTTTATTTCAGACACCTCGAGACTCGTCTACAGAGAGGACATGACATCAACCACTACACAGCTCACAGCTGAGGATAGCAGAAGTACAAACCCCTGCTGAGTTCTCAGAGGTCAGTGTGTGCTGGATGCTACTATTCTATTATCACAGACTGTATAGGAGGCTGGATATTAACAGTCTGACACTCATCACACTGTACAGGAGGCTGGATATTAACAGTCTGACACTCATCACACTGTACAGGAGGCTGGATATTAACAGGTCTGACACTCATCACACTGTACAAGAGGCTGGATATTAACAGTCTGACACTCATCACAATGTACAGGAGGCTGGATATTAACAGGTCTGACACTCATCACACTCTACAGGAGGCTGGATATTAACAGTCTGACACATCACACTGTACAGGAGGCTGGATATTAACAGTCTGACACTCATCACACTGTACAGGAGGCTGGATAGTAACAGTCTGACTGACACTCATGAAATTCAGTGTTTAAGAATTCAGTGTATCATACGTGAATGTGTTGAATCTGGTTCAAAGCAATATAGGGGAGATGACCCAGCAGGTGTCAGTGGTTTCCTAACAGCAGCTCAGATCAACATGGGGACTAGAAACACTTGATACACAACCACAGTAGCTGAATGAGTCCCAGATGTACTCACAATGCTTCACGCTGAAGCTGGGGTAATTAAGGTCACTGCTTATTATTATTATTGTGTGTGTGTGATGATGGTGTAAAAGGTCAGTACGATATCTTTGTAAGACCAAAAGCTACCTCAAATGTCAATGTATTGTACACCCCCTTCGAAATGTGTACAAATGGCACATAGAAGGTTACAGCACACATTACAGTGACAGTTGTAGAAATAAACCCATTTCATTTTCATGACGTGTTCAGACTGATAGGTTTTCACAGGGGGACTGATATTACCCATCAGGGTCGACTAAGTGATAGTCAATTCACAGTGGAGATAGATGCTGTTTTATTTCTACGGGATACGATGTGCACAAACAATCCATCATACCACACAAGTGGCTCGATTCACCTGCTGATCAATGCATTCTTTCAAAATGGGCTGACTTGGGGAGGGAGAAAACTATCAAACAAGTATCAAGGGCATTCATTTACCGTTCAGTCAGACGGTCACAGAGGACTGGGCAGCGCTCATCACCAGTCAGACGGGCACAGAGGACTGGGCAGCGCTCATCACCAGTCAGACAGTCACAGAGGACTAGGCAGCGCTCATCACCAGTCAGACGGTCACAGAGGACTGGGCAGCGCTCATCACCAGTCAGACGGTCACAGAGGACTGGGCAGCGCTCATCACCAGTCAGACGGTCACAGAGGACTGGGCAGCGCTCATCACCAGTCAGACGGGCACAGAGGACTGGGCAGCGCTCATCACCAGTCAGACGGTCACAGAGGACTGGGCAGCGCTCATCACCAGTCAGACGGGCACAGAGGACTGGGCAGCGCTCATCACCAGTCAGACGGTCACAGAGGACTGGGCAGCGCTCATCACCAGTCAGACGGTCACAGAGGACTGGGCAGCGCTCATCACCAGTCAGACGGTCACAGAGGACTGGGCAGCGCTCATCACCAGTCAGACGGGCACAGAGGACTGGGCAGCGCTCATCACCAGTCAGACGGGCACAGAGGACTGGGCAGCGCTCATCACCAGTCAGACGGTCACAGATGACTGGGCAGCGCTCATCACCAGTCAGACAGTCACAGAGGACTGGGCAGCGCTCATCACCAGTCAGACAGTCACAGAGGACTGGGCAGCGCTCATCACCAGTCAGACAGTCACAGAAGACTGGGCAGCGCTCATCACCAGTCAGACAGTCACAGAAGACTGGGCAGCGCTCATCACCAGTCAGACAGTCACAGAAGACTGGGCAGCGCTCATCACCAGTCAGACGGTCACAGAGGACTGGGCAGCGCTCATCACCAGTCAGACAGTCACAGAAGACTGGGCAGCGCTCATCACCAGTCAGACGGTCACAGAAGACTGGGCAGCGCTCATCACCAGTCAGACAGTCACAGAAGACTGGGCAGCGCTCATCACCAGTCAGACGGTCACAGAAGGTCTTTAGAACCAGTCACCACCAGTGGAGGCTGGGTCATATTCATTAGTGCACACCACAGCAAAATGATTTGCAACAGAAAACTCAAAACTTTTTTTTTTTATTGGGCAGATTTAGTCAGGTCCCTCCCCGTTTCAACCTGTTGGCTTCCATTTGGTCCCTAGTAAATACGACCCTGGACGGGCCCATTGTAATGGTTGGAATGGAATGAAGCCGTATCAAACTTTCCATTCATTCCAGTCCAGCTATTAATATCAGCATGTTCCCAGATTTCTCCCTTCACTGGTCACCACTACCAGAAACATGTTTCTGTCCTGAGTCCAGACTCCCTTCTTCTGTCTTCACACACAGAAAATGAAAAAAAAGCAGACAAAGTGGCCTGGTGAGGAGTGGAAGTTGAAAGGAAGGTGTGCCAAGTATTTGAAGAGACTTTAGGGGGGGGGCTCTTTAGTTCTCAAGTACTGTAGTGTAGCCTGGGACTGGGGAGGGAGGTTACAGTAGTCTATCCTAAACAACCATGTTATTGTGCTGCTGAAGAGAGGAGAGACTCTACAATAGACTGGGACAAGCCAGGGATGTGTGTGTCTGAAGTGTCCGCTGAGAGTTTGATTTGACTGGGATCTGGGCGGAGGAGAGGAGGCCTGGGACCTGGCAGGAGAACACAGAGATGCGCCCTCCACAGGCTCCCTCTCTTTCCTGTCTCCTCCCTCCTTCACACAGTTGGACAGAGGGGCATGACCTGGACCCGTGCAAGGGGAACGGCACTACAAATGCAGGGCAGAGAGGAAGACGGGCGGAGGCGGTGCATTCAAAGACAGGCCGGTTTAGGCGTTACAGCAGAGTACTGTTATCTCCATCTATGCCATGGCTGATGTACTTCTGCTGAACTGAAAATATACTAATCCACCAACTCGGGAACAGAAATTAACGCACACAAATATCTTCATGCTTCCACTGCAATCATCACCTTTATACAAACACACACGCACCCTTTCATCAGGCTTACAAACACTACAGGCATGAATAAACTAGAATAGGGCTTTGTGTATATAGGGTCATTCCCACACGTGGTGTTTGATCAGAAAAGAGCGAGAAACATTAACATAACCTGATAGGAGAGCTCTTAACGGCAGACATCCATCTTTAGCTCGGCGTGAAAAACATACCGCTGCGATCGAGTGTAATATCAAATTAGTGTCGCTGTTTGATTGGGTGTGATTTATAGGTCTCACCCTGGGCCCCTGAATCATTCATCGTCCCAAACTAGAAGGCAGAGGAGCTGAGCTGACAACTCCTTCATTACCGCCCCACCTGTCCTCAGAGGGTGGATACACTGCAGAAAAAAAACATTTCCCCTTTAACTGTTACCATTTCCCCTTTAACTGTTACCAAAGCCAAAATTAAAACCCTCAGTAAAAGATGTGGAGTTAGAAAATGTAGCCGATGTCGGTTGTGTTTTTATTTCCAGCTGAAAGTAATTCCGGCGTTGCGGCTGGGTAGCAGCGTACTGGTGGACTGGTCCATGGGGTTAGTATTAGACAGTGCCACCCTAGGGAAGCTGCAGGGAGGTGGACTGGTCCATGGGGTTAGTATTAGACAGTGCCACCCTAGGGAAGCTGCAGGGAGGTGGACTGGTCCATGGGGTTAGTATTAGACAGTGCCACCCTAGGGAAGCTGCAGGGAGGTGGACTGGTCCATGGGGTTAGTATTAGACAGTGCCACCCTAGGGAAGCTGCAGGGAGGTGGACTGGTCCATGGGGTTAGTATTAGACAGTGCCACCCTAGGGAAGCTGCAGGGAGATGGACTGGTCCATGGGGTTAGTATTAGACAGTGCCACCCTAGGGAAGCTGCAGGGAGGTGGACTGGTCCATGGGGTTAGTATTAGACAGTGCCACCCTAGGGAAGCTGCAGGGAGGTGGACTGGTCCATGGGGTTAGTATTAGACAGTGCCACCCTAGGGAAGCTGCAGGGAGGTGGACTGGTCCATGGGGTTAGTATTAGACAGTGCCACCCTAGGGAAGCTGCAGGGAGGTGGACTGGTCCATGGGGTTAGTATTAGACAGTGCCACCCTAGGGAAGCTGCAGGGAGGTGGACTGGTCCATGGGGTTAGTATTAGACAGTGCCACCCTAGGGAAGCTGCAGGGAGGTGGACTGGTCCATGGGGTTAGTATTAGACAGTGCCACCCTAGGGAAGCTGCAGGGAGGTGGACTGGTCCATGGGGTTAGTATTAGACAGTGCCACCCTAGGGAAGCTGCAGGGAGGTGGACTGGTCCATGGGGTTAGTATTAGACAGTGCCACCCTAGGGAAGCTGCAGGGAGGTGGACTGGTCCATGGGGTTAGTATTAGACAGTGCCACCCTAGGGAAGCTGCAGGGAGGTGGACTGGTCCATGGGGTTAGTATTAGACAGTGCCACCCTAGGGAAGCTGCAGGGAGGTGGACTGGTCCATGGGGTTAGTATTAGACAGTGCCACCCTAGGGAAGCTGCAGGGAGGTGGACTGGTCCATGGGGTTAGTATTAGACAGTGCCACCCTAGGGAAGCTGCAGGGAGGTGGACTGGTCCATGGGGTTAGTATTAGACAGTGCCACCCTAGGGAAGCTGCAGGGAGATGGAGGGAAGGAAGGGGAACTGAACTGTGGGTGTTGGCTTCTCTGAGACAAACGTTTACGCAAAACCTCTCCATGATTGAAAGCGAAACGAGCTTTAAGTATAATCTTTTTGCTGCGTCTCTGCCCTAAACAATCCTGGAAATCTCAGGCCTCGGGTCCTTTGAAGTGGAGCTGTGTGACCTCACTGTGTTTCCGGGTTTATTGCCGAATGTAAACTAAGTGAGGGGTGCAAAATGGCGGATATGCATCTCAATGGAACTGACTTCCTGGTTTAAATACAGGTGGGGTAGAAGTGATCAAAGTCATACTGTAAATGACTGCTTCCAGACATTCACATAAACATCAACACTGGCTCCTCAACACCTCTATTTCAGTCAGTGGTGATGTTGTCTGACTAAGAGCTTCCTGTTGAAGGGCCTTATGGCACGCTTGCTTTCAGAACCTTTTTTTGTACCGGAGTCTGGCAATCTATGGTGTTCCTCCTTGGTAGGACTTTTCAGTTGAAAAGTCTGAAGGGTAGGGTAGCCTAACTTACAGCAACATCCTAGGAATTGTTAGCCTGGTCCAGTATTTTCTATGTGCTGTGGTCAAATCTTCTACCGGTGTTTTGCCACACAATGCCTGTCCAATATGCCAGATGTTTGGTGTGAAAATGACTGAAGCGGGGACTGAAACGGGGACTGAAACGGGGACTGAAGCAGGGACTAAAACAGGGACTGAAGCAGCGACTGAAACAGGGACTGAAAACAGGGACTGAAAACAGGGATTGAAAACAGGGACTGAAACAGGGACTACATGGTGTGTCCAATAAGAAACACCAGTTTTCATTTTCCGTTGCAAGCGTTGTGCCCTAATGAACACGACCCAGGCTAAGGATGTGGTGGTTGAGAACACACAGCGTTATGGGAGCAGCCCTAAGGTCACTGTTCCATCCTCTCCAGCCACAGGCCGTGGCAGAGTTCACTACTCTTCACCAGACACTGAGGAGCACCATTCAGGACGCGTCCTAAACACACCAGACACTTCCATCACTGATCACTAAAACATCCCACACTAAAATAGATTGACACTTCTCAATACTAAATGACAAGCCAGTACTGAACATCTGTTTCAACTAATCAACGTCTTCATGATGACTTGGAATGATTGACTGAAACCAGGTGTGGTAACGCTGGGCTAGAACAACCGGCACAGCCCGTGGGGATCTCTCCAGATCTTTCTTTAGCCTACAGCCTTTCTCTCAACCCTGTTTAACACCACACACACACACACACACACACACACACACACACACACACACACACACACACACACACACACACACACACACACACACACACACACACACACACACACACACACACACACACACACACACACACACACACACACAGAGAGCAAGAGCTAGGCTCCTGACCAAGTGACCACGCGCCGCTGTGTTTCCAATGTGCCGCAACAACTGGCCCCGAGCCAGAAGCCACTGAGGGATCAATATGGAACGGGGCCTGGAAGAGGAGGGAGGACAGGGAGGAAAGGATGTGAAAGAGGCAGAGGAAAAAACTCCTTCAATCATGTACGCCATGTAAGACATATTCTCCTCGGTAATGAACATGCATGTCAGAGATAACTACAGAAGAACAAAAAGGTCTGCTTCTTGTAAGACTTGGGGCTAAATGATGAATAAACCCAATGTGAGAGGTGACCAGTGCCATGGAGGTGAAAACCTTGATCAAGTCCTCAGAGATTAGCGGGGAGCTAGGTCATCCATCCCAGTAGCCACACATGTGAAGGTACGGCTAGTTAGGCTGTGAGTTGACGTGGAAGTAATTACAACCCCGGCCCCCCATTTGATCCTGCCGTCGACACGGCCAGGCGACCCCTCAGGGAGAGGGAGCAGCAGCTGTGGGCCCCTGGGTTTCTGCTCCGCGTCTCCCTGGGTTTCTGCTCCGCGTCTCCCTGGGTTTCTGCTCCGCGTCTCCCTGGGTTTCTGCTCCGCGTCTCCCTGGGTTTCTGCTCCGCGTCTCCCTGGGTTTCTGCTCCAGAGTCCAGATGTCACCACTCAGAGAGAGTAGAGCCTGGGAAAACTACCTGGGTTACTGCCACTCTGCTATGCTGAGCTCTTCTCTCCTACTCCCCTCTCTACACCCAACCAGTGAAATGGCCCACGGAGAGGACGCTGTGTGTGAAGGGTTCCCCTGGTCAGGCTGGTGGTGAGGGTGAATGAGAACAGGAGCAGTGGCACTTTGTTGGAATCCTCCTCCATCACTGTGGTCTTTCCTCCATACTCACAACTAACTGAATGAGTGTTACCTTTCCAGACGTCCAAGCCGAGCTGATGCAGGAAGAGAGGAGGTCCTGTGCTCGTCTCTGACCTGGGCTCACACCAGGGACTCTGTACAACAACACTTGGTACTCAAGGAGCTCCGTCAATATCAGTGGCAGTACCTCACACCACGTTGAATGACTAAGACCTCTCTGATAGGTGGTGGTTATGAAAACACTATTGCTGAAAGCAACACAGTGAAACTACATCCACTCTCCTTGTCAATCAGTGATCTCACCAAGGAAAGGGGAGGAGGAGAGGGCATACCTAGTCAGTTGTACAACAATGCATTCAACCAAAATGTTTCTTCTGCATTTAACCCAACCCCTCTGAATCAGAGAGGTGCTGGGGGCTGCCTTAATCAACATCCACGTCATCGGCACCCGGGGGGCAGTTGTTGTTGGGGGGTAACTGCCTTGTTCAAGGGCAGAGCAGGAGGAGTAGGAGGCTGTATGTGTTTAGAGTATAGGGCACCAGAAAGCTCCAGCTGAAAGCTTCAGATGGTTGCTTCACACTATGCATCACAAACACCTACGCCTCCTTCACACATATGCTTCACAGACTCTCACACAGGGCTCTGTGATGTCTGTAAACAGACACAGCTGTAGAGCGGATGCAACAATGGCACTAAAAACCCATTTTGATTCCAGAAACTGGAGCTCCATTCTGGTTCCTGAGAATCTAGCCTAACTGCTTCTGATTCAGCAATACAACCGCTTCCAGAATTGTGAACTAAAGCTAAGGCCATTTCTGACTGGAAACAACCAGCATTTCACCAGATGAGTCATTAATCAACTAGACTCCCTAAGGACCATACACCACAGGGACCAAGGCCTTGCTAGGGTCACCTGGGAGATCCCTATGGGGGCTTCAGTTGCAGCACGATCAAGCCTAATTAAATGTGTTGATCGGTAGCCGGTCAAAAGACACAGAGCCAGCACGGTACGCCCCATGCTGTGCCCAGTCAGTGGGCAACAATGGGCATTGACGTGCCACAAGATAAGCTCCTTGGTGCGCTGCTGGCCTGGTTTCCACCTTAGGAAGTAGTTTAATTGCAAATTTAATTCAATCTAACAGAGGCTGGTATGTCTGGGGGAATGGAAACGATGGGGGGGGGGGGGGGGTCTGTATCAACTTGGCAAGGGGGGGGTGTGTGTGTGTGTGTGTGTGTGTGTGTGTGTGTGTGTGTGTGTGTGTGTGTGTGTGTGTGTGTATCAGCCAGTGAGCAGGAAGTATGCATAACCTAGCAGAGCCCTGCCTTCACAATAGTGAAACATTTTCCAAATGTTAATTTGGGTCTCCTCTGGCAGCCTCCTCCCTCTGAAATGGAAGGCACTATCAGCATCAGTGGAAATCAGCCACGCTGGCTGGCAGAATGAGCCAGGAACGCACTCACAGTCGCCATTAGATTACAGACAGGGGTAATGAGCATGCACACAGGTACACGCACACAGGATTAGACACAGGGGTTGGGCTCGTTATGACAACACAGAGAGACAGGAGCAGACAGACGGGGGGTAAACCCAGGGTTCGTTATGACAACACAGAGAGACAGGAGCAGACGGGGGTAAACCCAGGGCTCGTTATGACAACACAGAGAGACAGGAGCAGACAGACGGGGGTAAACCCAGGGCTCGTTATGACAACACAGAGAGACAGGAGCAGACAGACGGGGGTAAACCCAGGGCTCGTTATGACAACACAGAGAGACAGGAGCAGACAGACCGGGGGAAACCCAGGGCAGAGGTCTACATGCCTCTACTGACGGGGAGAAAAGAGGCGGCTGATATTTTGACCGATTCTTAAGGAAACCCATTTCCACATAATGCACAGGAAGAGAAGGTCTTCACACGCCAGGGGTTCCACAGCATTATTCTGGTTAGGGAATGTCAGACTGGGTTGGAGTATGCAGAGGCCTTTAGGGTAAATAAGATGCTGATTGTGGGTGTGTGTGTGTGGGTGTGTAAGAGTGTGCACACGTGTGTGTGTGTGTGTGAGAGAGAGAGAGAGAGAGAGAGAGAGCGCACGTGTGTGTCTGCCTCTGTGTGTGCATGTGTCCGTGTGTATCCTAATGAAACATGGTTCTCTTTGCGGAGGAGGAGAGGATATAGAGGAAGTACTTGTGAGACGGAGTCTGGTGCCAGAGAGTCCATTAACACACGCTGAGGAAGAAGCCCTCTCATTGTCTCAGACGTAAACCGTAAGTGTGTGTGTGTCAGACATAAACAGTAAACTGTAAGGCTAGTTCCCGTCATGTAAATGGTTTGTTTCTCTCTCCCTCTCCCTCCTCCTTCTTTCTCTCCTCCTCCCTCTCCTTTCCTCTGCTTTCTCTCCTCCACCCTCTCCTTTCCTCTGCTTTCTCTCCTCCTCCCTCTCCTTTCCTCTGCTTTCTCTCCTCCACCCTCTCCTTTTCTCTGCTTTCTCTCCTCCACCCTCTCCTTTCCTCTGCTTTCTCTCCTCCACCCTCTCCTTTCCTCTGCTTTCTCTCCTCCACCCTCTCCTTTCCTCTGCTTTCTCTCCTCCACCCTCTCCTTTCCTCTGCTTTCTCTCCTCCACCCTCTCCTTTCCTCTGCTTTCTCTCCTCCACCCTCTCCTTTTCTCTGCTTTCTCTCCTCCACCCTCTCCTTTCCTCTGCTTTCTCTCCTCCACCCTCTCCTTTCCTCTGCTTTCTCTCCTCCACCCTCTCCTTTCCTCATCTGGAGGTCCCAGAGATGTGGCAGAGCACCCCTTTCATCCATCTTTCTGTCAGGAAGCAGACGTGACGGAACACACCCTTTCCCCTCACACACACACACACACACACACACACACACACACACACACACACACACACACACACACACACACACACACACACACACACACACACACACACACACACACACACACACACACACACACACACACACACACACACACACACACACACACACACACACACACAGCTGAAACCAAGTTGTCTGATGGAATGGAATGTGAAGGGGAAAAGAGATGGTGTGGGAAAAAGGGATGAAATAGCTCCACAGACATGGACTGCCAGCAACTGTGAACAAAGCATAGATGCTATCAGACTGCCCACTCAGCCATTTTACATCTTTAACGAGCCTTCATCAACCAACCAATGAACTAATGTACTTTTAATGTATGGTGTCCTTGAGTGTCCTGAAAGGCAAATTATTATTCTAACTGCATATCAAAAACAGAGCCCCATTGTGTTGGGGCTGATGCCACGTGAGCCAGCAGTTCCAGTGGAATGTGGTTGAACTGTCCCTTTAAAACATGCTTAATGCTTCCGCTTTGGGAGCTGACCCCATTTCTACACCACATCACCTGGATACGGGCAGAGGGCAGTCCTGGACCACCCTCCTCTCCCTGTCCTCAGATGGCACCCTCCTCCCCCTGTCCTCAGATGGCACCCTCCTCCCCCTGTCCTCAGATGGCACCCTCCTCCCCCTGTCCTCAGATGGCACCCTCCTCCCCCTGTCCTCAGATGGCACCCTCCTCCCCCTGTCCTCAGATGGCACCCTCCTCTCCCTGTCCTCAGATGGCACCCTCCTCTCCCTGTCCTCAGATGGCACCCTCCTCTCCCTGTCCTCAGATGGCACCCTCCTCTCCCTGTCCTCAGATGGCACCCTCCTCTCCCTGTCCTCAGATGGCACCCTCCTCTCCCTGTCCTCAGATGGCACCCTCCTCTCCCTGTCCTCAGATGGCACCCTCCTCTCCCTGTCCTCAGATGGCACCCTCCTCTCCCTGTCCTCAGATGGCACCCTCCTCTCCCTGTCCTCAGATGGCACCCTCCTCTCCCTGTCCTCAGATGGCACCCTCCTCTCCCTGTCCTCAGTTGACACCCTCCTCTCCCTGTCCTCAGATGGCACCCTCCTCTCCCTGTCCTCAGTTGACACCCTCCTCTCCCTGTCCTCAGATGGAAACTAGAGCAGCGTCTCTAATAGCAACTTTATATTAAGTGCAGATCAATAGGGCTCTGGGTAAAAGTAGTGCACTGTATAGGGGATATGGTGCCATTCGGGACGCAGACTGAAGGGCGTTCCCTCCCCAGCGAGGTCACTTCCCATAGGCTGACCGTAGCAGAGTTTGATGGTCAGAGCTGGCCGAGCCTGAGGAGCCATTCTAAGACCTGTCGGTCATTCCACACACACGGGAAACTGTCACAATGAGCACTAATCAGCGTGCCCATCCGCTTGCTATGCACTCATGTGCCTCCAGAGCAAAACGATCACACTTATTTCCATCAACAAGGGAGAGTCATGGAGAAAATAAAGGCAATAGAAACCAGCACCGGGGGAGGCTGACAGAGAATAGAAGGGAGGTTCCAGATTTGGTGCTTTAATGGAACAGTCAGAGTTTTATTGGGAGTTCCAGGCAGGATATCTGGGTCTATACAGCCTACACAGTGGATGAATATTTTAAACTGTATGAGCTTTATCACACACACACACACACACACACACACACACACACACACACACACTCAGGCCCCAAAAACTGCTGAGTAACCTCCCATTCACACACACAGAGACAGAGACAGACACATTTGGAAGTGTGAACCGTTTGATTAAACTCCCTGAACTCTTTGGCCTGGTTTCCCGGACACAGATAAATCCTAAACCTGGACTAAAAAGCTTTTTCAAGGGAGAATCTCCATCGATTGTTTGTTTTTGTCCAGGCCTAGGCTTAATGTGTGAACGGGAAAGCATCCCTGATGCTTCTAAAGAAGTAGGAGTTGTTGATTGTCAGGGTAACGTTTGACTGCAGTGAGCCATTTAAATCAAATGCTGTAGAAAAAGTCTTTAAGTAGGCCTAGCTAGCAGCAGTGGAAAAAAAAGACAAGTGGTAGTGCGATACTTTCCCATGACAATATTCACGTCCCTCTCCAATTAAAACAATGACTCACCAGGCAGATTGGGACAAGAAAACCAATGTTTCCTGGCTACTGAGGGACAGACAGACAGGCAGACTACTGAGAACTGATAAAGATTTCATTACCACATACAGTTGAAGTCGGAAGTTTACACACCTTAGCAAAATACATTTAAACTCAGTTTTTCACAATTCCTGACATTTAATCCTAGTAAGAAATCCCTGTCTTAGGTCAATTAGGATCACCACTTTATTTTAAGAACGTAAAATGTCAGAATAATAGTAGAGAGAATGATTTATTTCAGCTTTTACTACTTTCATCACATTCCCAGTGGGTCAGAAGTTTACATACACTCATTGAGTGTTCGGAACCATTGCCTTTAAATCGTTTAACTTGGGTCAAACATTTCGGGTAGCCTTCCACAAACTTCCCATAATATGTTCAGTGAATTTTGGCCCATTCCTCCTGACAGAACTGGTGTAACTGAGTCAGGTTTGTAGGCCTCCTTGCTCACACACGCCTTGTCAGTTCTGCCCATAAATGTTCTATAGGATTGAGGTCAGGGCTTTGTGATGGCCACTCCAATACCTTGACTTTGTTGTCCTTAAACCATTTTGCCACAACTTTGGAAGTATGCTTGGGGTCATTGTCCATTTGGAAGACCCATTTGCGACCAAGCTTTAACTTCCTGATGGATGTCTTGAGATGTTGCTTCAATATATCCACATAATTTTCTTCCCTCATGATGCCATCTATTTTGTGAAGTGCACCAGTCCCTCCTGCAGCAAAGCACCCCTACAACATGATGCTGCCACCCCTGTGCTTCACGGTTGAAATGGTGCTCTTCGGCTTGCAGGCCTCCCCCTTTTCACAACATTATAGACCTACATTACAGGATACAACATTATAGACCTACATTACAGGATACAACATTATAGACCTACATTATAGGACACAACATTATAGACCTACATTATAGGATACAACATTATAGGATACAACATTATAGACCTTCATTATAGGATACAACATTATAGACCATTATAGGATACAACATTATAGACCTACATTATAGGATACAACATTATAGGATACAACATTATAGACCTTCATTATAGGATACAACATTATAGACCTACATTATAGGATACAGCATTATAGACCTGCATTATAGGATATAACATTATAGGATACAGCATTATAGACCTACAACATTATAGACCTACATTATAGGATACAACATTATAGAATACAGCATTATAGACCTACATTATAGGATACAACATTATAGACCTACATTATAGGATACAACATTATAGGATACAACATTATAGACCTACAACATTATAGACCTACATTATATGATACAACATTATAGAATACAGCATTATAGACCTACATTATAGGATACAACATTATAGACCTACATTATAGGATACAACATTATAGACCTACAACATTATAGACCTACATTATAGGATACAACATTATAGACCTACATTATAGGATACAACATTATAGACCTACATTATAGGATACAACATTATAGACCTACATTATAGGATACAACATTATAGACCTACATTATAGGATACAACATTATAGACCTACATTATAGGATACAACATTATAGACCTACATTATAGGATACAACATTATAGGATACAACATTATAGACCTACAACATTACAGACCTACATTATAGGATACAACATTATAGAATACAGCATTATAGACCTACATTATAGGATACAACATTATAGACCTACATTATAGGATACAACATTATAGACCTACATTATAGGATACAACATTATAGACCTACATTATAGGATACAACATTATAGACCGACCATCCCCCAGATAAAAAATAAATAAAAATGCACACAATCTTTTTATCTAAATTAAATCAAACTAAAACACTTATTTATGGAAACTCCATAAATACAACTTTAAAAAAAAAAAGATACATGATCTTAATGACATTGTACAGTAATTGAAATAGACATCGCATTTCATCACATCAAACTCCATTGATGAATAGGCTCCTGCTGTGAGATGTAAGGACATTATACACTGCCGTAGAGTCTAGATCCAATACCACAGTAACAGAGTTTGTGGGTGAAATGAAAGATTAGAGGGAAACTTGACGTTTCATGCTGAGGCAGATGCACATAAAGATCGAAAAAGGCGCATTTAAATGCTTTTTCCATCATCGATATAAAAATACTTCAGATAAATGCTGTTTAAACACACAGCATAGGGAACATTCCACCATGATGTGGTGAGTAGGTTTGCGTCCCAAATGGCACCCAGGGCTCAAAAGTAGTGCACTATATAGTGAATAGAGTGCTTATTGGGGAAAAAGCCTAGATTTTGGCCAGTTGCGAGTCATTGCAGCCTTGATGTGACACAAACCATAGAGGGGAACAAATATGGTAACTGCAAGAACAGCTTTAAAAATAACAGTTCAGCACAAATGACTTAGTCTTTCCACTCAATACCAAGTTACATTTTCAATAAGGCAAAAATGGAAGGAGCTCACCTGGTGAACAGAAAAAACTAAAGAACCCCCAATCAAAACTTACTTTAATTTCCTAAAGAAACATGTGAAAATTAAGAATAATAAATCAAAACACTTCCTGGGTCATTTGAGATGCTTCGCCATCGCTGCTTTCTTTCCTAACTGTGCCTGTAGACTCAAGCTCTTTCCGGAATAGAGTCTCTATACACTGAGCTAAGGACAGTTGACCCTCCTAATGGTACAGGATAGCAACTTGAACAAGGGTAATCTGATTCTAGATCTGCGCTGGGGCTAGGCCTAACTTTACTTTGCTCAACAAGTTATTATTGCAAGCCAGGGAAGGGAAGTCTTCCTGGATCCTGGGGTGTGTCTGGAGGACATTTCATGGATGTTCGTGGAAAAAGGGAGAGGGAGAAGACTGGAGGGAAAGTATGGGAAGCTACAAGGTTTTGCCTAGTCTTAACCAGGGGATTTGGTGAGACGGCTCTTTTCGCTGACTCTAGCAGGGAGGAGTGAGGAGATGGAAATAGTGAAGAGCCTCCAGACAGCAGTCTCTCTACTGGTTTGGGTGGATGTCCTATTGGAAGTCTTTATTTAGGCTAACTGGTTTGGAAGGTAGACGATGGAGAATGGAAGAGCTAAAAACGTCCTACTGTATGTCATCATGACACTGACTGGGAAGAACAAGAAACAAATGAATCACTCCTCATTTGAGTGACATTTAGGCACAGTCCAGGCTGTGTTGAGTTAGTTATCGGTTTGATTCTGAGGTTGTTCCTCTGGCTGAGGTCTACTATTAGACAAGGGTGGACAGGTGCTTTACTTTACTGTCTTTAATAAACAACTGTTAGACGGTTGCTATGAAACAAGGATTAATTCCCGTAGTTCCATAACACATATTGAACAAATCAACAAAACTCCAACCAAGATATAACTTCGATATTAATCTAGGTGTAGCCAGGCTGTCTCTCCGCAGTCTCAGTTATTAATCCAGGAGTAGCCAGGCTGTCTCTCTGCAGTCTCAGTTATTAATCTAGGTGTAGCCAGGCTGTCTCTCTGCAGTCTCAGTTATTAATCTAGGAGTCCAGGTGTTGCCAGGCTGTCTCTCTGCAGTCTTAGTTATTAATCTAGGAGTAGCCAGGCTGTCTCTCTACAGTCTCAGTTATTAATCCAGGAGTAGCCAGGCTGTCTCTCTGCAGTCTCAGTTATTAATCTAGGTGTAGCCAGGCTGTCTCTCTTGCAGTCTCAGTTATTAATCTAGGTGTAGCCAGGCTGTCTCTCTGCAGTCTCAGTTATTAATCTAGGTGTAGCCAGGCTGTCTCTCTGCAGTCTCAGTTATTAATCTAGGTGTAGCCAAGCTGTCTCTCTGCAGTCTCAGTTATTAATCTAGGAGTCCAGGTGTAGCCAGGCTGTCTCTCTGCAGTCTCAGTTATTAATCTAGGTGTAGCCAGGCTGTCTCTCTGCAGTCTCAGTTATTAATCTAGGTGTAGCCAGGCTGTCTCTCTGCAGTCTCAGTTATTAATCCTGGAGTAGCCAGGCTGTCTCTCTGCAGTCTCAGTTATTAATCCTGGAGTAGCCAGGCTGTCTCTCTGCAGTCTCAGTTATTAATCTAGGAGTAGCCAGGCTGTCTCTCTGCAGTCTCAGTTATTAATCTAGGTGTAGCCAGGCTGTCTCTCTACAGTCTCAGTTATTAATCTAGGAGTCCACGAGGTCTGTCTACAGTCTCAGTTATTAATCTAGGTGTAGCCAGGCTGTCTCTCTACAGTCTCTCTAATTAATCTAGGTGTAGCCAGGCTGTCTCTCTACAGTCTCAGTTATTAATCTAGGAGTAGCCAGGATGTCTCTATACAGTCTCAGTTATTAGTCTAGGAGTCCTGGAGTAGCCAGGCTGTCTCTACAGTCTCAGTACAGAACCAGGTACAGCCGAGCTGGCTGGCTGGCAGGCTGACTATGATCAAGGCGGTGAATGATTAAATGGTGGGTCATTGAGAGCTAGGTTAATAATTAAAGATGTTTGATGTGGCAGGACTCCGAGGCATTTGGAAGACAGAGAAAAAAGTGAAAAAGTTTGGTTCCAAAAAATTCTCCTGTATTCCAACCGGTATACATTTTTTTGCTGATCCTGGATCTGTACCTAGGGCAAACTTTCCCCTGGAGCGTTTCTAACACAGGGTTAAGATACCAGCAGAAGACAACCCAGAGCATGTTAATGAGGCCTACATTCATCTACTGTAGTCTAATTTGACATTGGTTATCTATTTCTCACGTGGTCTGCTGCTGTTTGTACCGTTACGGTCAGTCTGGGTAGAATAGTCCTTAGAGAACAAATCAAGTTCACTGAATTGAACTTGTCCTACTATTAGAGAAGGCCATACCTACCCTGATGGTTCTCCGCGTGTTGGAACTTTTAATGGGTTACAGAGTTCATGTTTACAGTTCATTCATTGATCTGTATCTAAAGATATTTTCATTACAGTTATTTACATATGTAATTGTATTAGAATTCTTGTGATGGAGATTGAGAGAACTACATACATATTTCTGTTGTATTGGTTAGTATTGGATTACACTATTGACTGCAAGTTCCAGAATGCCTTGCAACAGGTAGTAGGAAGAGGGGAGAACGCACCAGTGATGTCCAAGTGATTATCCTGACTTTCGCTAGCAACTTTCTTTTATTGTTTTTGTAGAATCTAAAGTTAAATGTAACGTGAACAAGTATTATTACTAAAATAAGCTTTCATTTCAAACCTGACGTCCCCGAGTCATTACTTTGACGATGGTTATTCTATACCGTGCACAGCCCTGGACAGCGTTCTCCATCCCTGTCAGAGGTGACAGTGGGGGAACCAAGAGATATGGCAGCAGAAGGTAGCGGTAGAGTGGGCATACAGGACAGCCTTGGTTCACACCCTGCTCAGCACCGTCTGCCAAGCTCCACAACACTTTAAAAAAAAAAGTCATCTATGATCAGTTTACCCTCCAACCATCCTGAGTCATTAGAGGAGGCAATTCAAAACTGACCTGAGATCAGAGTCTAAGGGCAACGCTCCAGTCTACAGACAGCAGCAACCTGAGCCATGGTGGAGTCTTCACCTGCCTCAGCTCAGGAACAAAGATATCATTCTAACCAGAGCTTCTCACTCACACACACACACACCTCTCTGGAATGGGGTCTAAGATGTACTCAGAAGACCCCCCTCGACAGTCACACACACACCTCTCTGGAATGGGGTCTAAGAGGTACTCAGAAGACCCCCCTCGACAGTCACACACATTCACACGCACACACCTCTATCCAGTCTTGAAACAGTGAAGGGATACTCTGTTCTAAATATGACCAACTCCATTAGCCGGCCATCTGAAAAATGCCCCCCCTTACCACTACTAACCCTCAACATAGGAGGGAAGGGGGGGGGCTCTCTCTGCTGTCAACAGCTCAGCTGTGACACACGTATACCCCTCCCCTCCCCCCACCTCCTCTCGGACCAGACAAGGTTATCCTCTATCAGCCCGGCTAAGACCGTAGCTAATCTACAGAGGAACTGGGAGGGGGGAAGCTACAGCCCCTACAGGACTCTGGAAAATTGATCCCTGATCAGAGGTAGACAAACTAATTCTCAGCAGAGCTCAGGAGCGACACGGCCTGACAAGATGACCGCAAACCCTGTCTACTTCAGACTAGTTGACAGACTAGCATACATACCACAGTGGTAAAAGCTGTTATTTCTGCTAAATATAAAGTGTACAATGGAGAATGATCATGTGGTTGGTTTTGGAAGGCCAGAGATCGACTGTGCTGTTTTTAGGGGCTGTTTGGTTTATAGAAGCGCTTGTTGCAGGTCGACTAGTCTCGGTTCACATGGACGGGGGCTCAGCCACTGCGGTGTTGACTGACCGCGATGGGGTGAACCGAGACGCGGTCACATGGACGGGGGCCCAGCCGCTGCGGTGTTGACTGACCGTGATGGGGTGAATCGAGACGCGGTCACATGGACGGGGGCCCAGCCGCTGCGGTGTTAACTGACCGTGATGGGGTGAATCGAGACGCGGTCACATGGACGGGGGCCCAGCCGCTGCGGTGTTGACTGACCGTGATGGGGTGAATCGAGACGCGGTCACATGGACGGGGGCCCAGCCACTGCAGTGTTGACTGACCGTGATGGGGTGAATCGAGACGCGGTCACATGGACGGGGGCCCAGCCGCTGCGGTGTTGACTGACCGTGATGGGGTGAATCGAGACGCGGTCACATGGACGGGGGCCCAGCCACTGCAGTGTTGACTGACCGTGATGGGGTGAATCGAGACGCGGTCACATGGACGGGGGCCCAGCCGCTGCGGTGTTGACTGACCGTGATGGGGTGAACCGAGACGCGGTCAACTGCTCTGCATGTTGTTTGCCATTTGTGCTTTTGTGTCTTGCTCCTAATTACTGAAGACAATTACATTTAATTCAATGGGACTTAATCAATCCCCTCGGGGGCAATTAAGGTATTAACCGGGGCTCAGCCACATATATCGCACGCAACACAGGGTGAACACATACATCAGCCTAAATCCTTGCTAAAATCCTCAAAAGCTTAAACATCTTACAGAATTGAAATGTTATAGAAGTAGAGGTAGCAGTAATAGTAGTAGCAGTAATAGTAGTAGCAGTAATAGTAGTAGCAGTAATAGCAGTAATAATATTAGTAGCAGTAATAGTAGTATCTTTATCACAAGAGCCTTGAGAGGTAGAAAAAGAGACTGAGAATGCATTCTAAAATGCCAACCTATAGCCTATAGAGTGCACTACTTTTGACCAGAGTCTTATGGGCCTTGGTCAAAAGTAGTGATCTAGAAAGGCTATATGGTGCCATTTAGAACACGACCTCAGTCCAGTGGGTGGTCAACCATAGAGAAAGAGAGGGGACCAACTAGTGGATTAAAGGACATGGTGAAATAATGAACCCCCCAGCCAGGGGCAGGCCAGGCCAGGAGGCCAGAGGAGAACAGGGTGGTCTGGAGGGCCATGGGGTACAGCTAGGCTACCTACCTACATCCTTCCTCCTAGAGTAAACCACAGGGGCTTAGGTCAATCAGAGGTGGGGATGGGGGGGAGGGGTGTGTGTGTGTGTGTGCGCGTGCGTGGCAGGAGACTGTGCCGTCAGGCTGAGGTCTTAGCGTGGGACTCTTACTGAGGATTACAAGAGCTAAGATCTGGGCCACAGGCTACTGTTTCTATGTACCTTGAAAGAAATGACAAATCTCTTTACCGAGAAGACAAACTTATTTAAAGGGAAAGTCAACTATTTCCTTGAACATACTCCTAAATTCAGGGGGGAAATCCCATATTTGGAGGGAAAAGAAACTCACAGAAATGTTGTAGTGTTTTAGAGTACATCGATTAGTTATTGTAGAGTAGTAGAAACAAAACATACATTTTGTCGCAGTTTATTCTACATCAATTGGTGTTTGTTGACTAGAGGAAAGAAGTGAACTTGTGCCTTTCCTGTGAGAAGTAGTTGGGAGACAGGTGAGGAGAGGTGCTCTTTTCTTTAGGGGTAGATCAGCTTTAATATTGCAGATAGATTGTAGCTTCCATCAATGTAGTTGTTTGCTTCATTTCCAAACCCCCTTATATTTTTTTTGTAAATAAATAAAAATAAATAAAGTAAATATATATATATTTCTCTCAGCAAAAAAAGAAACGTCCTCTCACTGTCAACTGCGTTTATTTTCAGCAAACTTAACATGTGTAAATATTTGTATGAACATAAGATTCAACAACAGACATAAACTGAACAAGTTCCACAGACATGTGACTAACAGAAATTGAAAAATGTGTCCCTGAACAAAGGGGGGGGGGGTAAAAAAAAAAGTAACAGTCAGTATCTGGTGTGGCCACCAGCTGCATTAAGTACTGCAGTGCATCTCCTCCTTGGACTGCACCAGATTCACCAGATTTGAGATGTTACCCCACTCTTCCACCAAGGCACCTGCAGGAGGACATTTCTGGGGGGAACGGCCCTAGCCCTCACCCTCCAATCCAACAGGTCCCAGACGTGCTCAATGGGATTGAGATCCGGGCTCTTCGCTGACCATGGCAGAACACTGAAATTCCTGTCTTGCAGGATATCGCACACAGAATTAGCAGTATGGCTGGTGGCATTGTCATGCTGGAGGGTCATGTCAGGATGAGTCTGCAGGAAGGGTACCACGTGAGGGAGGAGGCGGCCTTCCCTGTAACGCACAGCGTTGAGATTGCCTGCAATGACAACAAGCTCAGTCCGATGATGCTGTGACACACCGCCCCAGACCATGACGGACCCTCCACCTCCAAATCGATCCCGCTCCAGAGTACAGGTCTCGTAACGCTCATTCCTTCAACGATAAACGTGAATTCGACCATCACCCTTGGTGAGACAAAACTGCGACTCCTCAGTGAAGAGCACTTTTTGCCAGTCCTGTCTGGTCCAGCGACGATGGGTTTGTGCCCATAGGCGACGTTGTTGCCGGTGATGTCTGGTGAGGACCTGCCATACAACAGGCCTACAAGCCCTCAGTCCAGCCTCTCTCAGCCTATTGCGGACAGTTTGAGCACTGATAGAGGGATTGTACGTTCCTGGTGTAACTCTGGCAGTTGTTGTTGCCATCCTGTACATGTCCCGCAGGTGTGATGTTCGGATGTATCAATCCTGTGCAGGTGTTGTTACACGTGGTCTGCCACTGCGAGGACGATCAGCTGTCCGTCCTGTCTCCCTGTAGAGCTGTCTTAGGCGTCTCACAGTACGGACATTGCAATTTATTGCCCTGGCCACATCTGCAGTCCTCATGCCTCCTTGCAGCATGCCTAAGGCACGTTCACGCAGATGAGCAGGGACCCTGGACATCTTTCTTTTGGTGTTTTTCAGAGTCAGTAGAAAGGCCTCTTTAGTGCCCTAAGTTTTCATAACTGTGACCTTAATTGCCTACTGTCTGTAAGCTGTTAGTGTCTTAATGACTGTTCCACAGGTGCATGTTCATTAATTGTTTATGATTCATTGAACAAGCATGGGAAACAGTGTTTAAACCCTTTACAACTAAGATCTGTGAAGTTATTTTGATTTTTACTAATTATCTTTGAAAGACAGGGTCCTGAAAAAGGGACGTTTCTTTTTTTTGCTGAGTTAATATATATATATATATATATATATATATATATATATATATATATTCCCCTAACCATACCACCCCTCCCTTAACTGGAGTAAACTAATGGACAACAACACTTAGGCTTTCCTGTGAGGAGTTAGGAGTCAGGTGAGGAGAGGCTCCTGGTATCTGCTTCAACTAGGGCTGCACGATATATCGGCAAACATATCGGAATCGGACAATATTAGCTAAAAATGCCAACATCGGTATCGGCCCAATGTCTAGTTTAACGCCGATGCACAAAACCGATGTCAAAGCTGACGTGTATACCTATATAACACAGATAGATGAGAACATCTTTGTATATAACGTAGGTACATAACGTAATGACGTCACATGCAATTTGCGCTACAAGTGCAACACAGCACTCCTAACCTAGCCCACAATGTCTGCTGTGTGGGTCGAGCAGACAAGTCGAGCAGTCATTTGAAAGATAAGGAAATTTCAGCGAGACAACTCAAAGGTGCAATCCATTAACGCCAAGATCATTGCCCTTGACAATCAATTGTTCTCCGTCGTGGTTGATGTTGGCTTTCGAAGACTGGTCGAGCACCTGTTACACTTTTTTAATATATATTTTTTACTATTTTTCTAGATGTTGCTCTACCAGAGTTACACAGTAATAGCGTCACTGCTATTAGCTTCACGACTGACATTTGGACCAGCGATATCAGCCCCATGAGCATGCGGAGTCTGACAGCACAGTGGGTCGTTGAGGATTTCGTACTGAGGAAAGTCGTATTGCATGCTCATGAATATGCTGGTTGTCATACCGCTGCTGCCATTTCAATGGCATTTGAGAACATGTTTGAAACATGAACACACTAGCTAGCTCCATTCAAACAGCTGACTGGAGAAATAAGCTCATCAACAGCGTCTGCAGCAGACGTGATACCTTCTCTCACGGCATTGAAACGACTGCTCAACAAAACTGACAGGGATGTAAACAAATGTGCACAACATTTGAGATAAGCTTTCTGTGAGTATGGAAAATATCTGGGATCATTTTTCAGCTCATGAAACATGGGACAAACACTTTACATGTTGATTTATATTTTTGTTCAGTGTAGTATTCGTATTCCTAATTCTAATGCCACTGATTCTGTCACATAATAGTGGAGTGCCCATGCCCATTCTGATTTCGTCAATGCTAAGCTAACCAGTTAGCTAGCAGCTAGCGTGCGACGTTAGTGCTGACTAGTTTCTAGTGAAGATGGCCCCTTTCCCCGACGAGGTGGATGTTTTTACTGGCCCACATCGGCGAATGAAATGTTTGAATGCTAAAATGCTTAAAATTTGTATTGTTCTTTTTTTGGGAATGAAAATATTGGATATTGGCCAAAAATGTAATATCGGTGCATCACTAGCTTCAAGAGGAGAGAAGGATGGAGGAGAAGCCGTGGTGTGGTGTCAGAAGAGGAGAGGAGAGGGGGATGGAGAGGGGAGGAGGAGCCGTGGTGTGGTGTCAGAAGAGGAGAGGGGGATGGAGAGGGGAGGAGAAGCCGTGGTGTGGTGTCAGAAGAGGAGAGGGGGATGGAGAGGGGAGGAGAAGCCGTGGTGTGGTGTCAGAAGAGGAGAGGGGGATGGACAGGGGAGGAGAAGCCGTGGTGTGGTGTCAGAAGAGGACAGGGGGATGGAGAGGGGAGGAGAAGCCGTGGTGTCAGAAGAGGAGAGGGGGATGGAGAGGGGAGGAGAAGCCGTGGTGTGGTGTCAGAACAGGAGAGGGGGATGGAGAGGGGAGGAGAAGCTGTGGTGTGTAGTGGAGCAGCCAGACAGACAGCTTACTGCCATACAACTGACCCGCGAGCGAGAGAGAGGAGAAGTCATTCCAATAGCGTACACACACACACACACACACACACACACACTACCCCTGCAGTTTCTGGGACCCACCGTGCCACCTCCGGTGCAGAGCACTCTGGGACCCACCGTGCCACCTCCGGTGCAGAGCACTCTGGGACCCACCGTGCCACCTCCGGTGCAGAGCGCTCTGGGACCCACCGTGCCACCTCCGGTGCAGAGCGCTCTGGGACCCACCGTGCCACCTCCGGTGCAGAGCACTCTGGGACCCACCGTGCCACCTCCGGTGCAGAGCACTCTGGGACCCACCGTGCCACCTCCGGTGCAGAGGGCTCTGGGACCCACCGTGCCACCTCTGGTGCAGAGGGCTCTGGGACCCACCGTGCCACCTCTGGTGCAGAGCGCTCTGGGACCCACCGTGCCACCTCTGGTGCAGAGCGCTCTGGGACCCACGATGCTACCTCCGGTGCAGAGCGCTCTGGGACCCACGATGCTACCTCCGGTGCAGAGCACTCTGGGACCCACGATGCCACCTCCGGTGCAGAGCACTCTGGGACCCACGATGCCACCTCTGGTGCAGAGCACTCTGGGACCCACGATGCCACCTCCGGTGCAGAGCACTCTGGGACCCACGATGCTACCTCTGGTGCACCCGCAATTTGATGAATGGAAAGAGACAGTTTCAAAAAAACTAAAAGTGTAATGAGATTCAGATATGGTCATTAGGACCACTATACTACACCACTACACTATAGTGTAATGAGATTCAGATATGGTCATTAGGACCACTATACTACACCACTACACTATAGTGTAATGAGATTCAGATATGGTCATTAGGACCACTATACTACACCACTACACTATAGTGTAATGAGATTCAGATATGGTCATTAGGACCACTATACTACACCACTACACTATAGTGTAATGAGATTCAGATATGGTCATTAGGACCACTATACTACACCACTACACTATAGTGTAATGAGATTCAGATATGGTCATTAGGACCACTATACTACACCACTACACTATAGTGTAATGAGATTCAGATATGGTCATTAGGACCACTATACTACACCACTACACTATAGTGTAATGAGATTCAGATATGGTCATTAGGACCACTATACTACACCACTACACTATAGTGTAATGAGATTCAGATATGGTCATTAGGACCACTATACTTGTAGTCTGCTGTAGGCTACAAGCGCATCTCGGCCACTTATCTCCGCATTGGCTAAATGTTTGTGTTCTTGTCGAACCACAACGCAATTTGGAGGGCATACCGCCCGTTTTCAAATTAAGTTTGCTCATTTTCATGCAGCTGACATGCGGTAAAGTTAAATAATGGTGTAATTGCCTATAGTTTTCTTGGCTTCTTCGTTTTAATTATTGTGGTAGACTCATGCTTTACCGGTACGAAGTACATTACCCTCCACTATTTATTTTGCCGGGAAGCTGTACCGGACCATACCGGCTTACTTTCACCCTTGCCCCAAACAGAACAGGCATCCAATAGAAGCATTTCAAAGTCAAATGCCAAAATATGTTTGTGGAAATGGAAATTGTGAACTTGTGTGAATAAACCAGACTACTTTTCCAAACATGGGTTTCTCTCAAAAAGAATTTGAGACAGTTCCCAAACAAAGCTGTTCTATGGAAGGGGTTCCAAAACAGAGCATGAGTCATGCAGATAAAGTCAGGTTATGTCAGTGTGTGTGTTTGGTTTTTGTGCCGGGGATTGAGGTTGAGTGGCACTGAGCAGTACTAGCACAACCACACACATTTTAGTCTTTAGCAGACACTCTTATCCAGAGCAACTTACAGTAAGTAGTGATACATACTTTTTTCATCCTGGTCCCCTGTGGGAATGGAACCCCCAACCCTGGTGTTGTAAGCACCATGCTCTACTGACTGAGCTACATGGGGTTGAACACATCCATGGCATACCCCCTTCCTGTGGTCACCTGTCAGACATCCTTACTAGTCCAGTAACCTCCATCCCCAGCACACACACACAGACAGTCCCACTCCACCCTGCAGTGACAGAGCAGGTCTCTCCCTGACAGACGTCTCCCCAGAGTAAACAAACAGAGGGATGTGAATCCATCACCACCGGGCCACGTCGCTGACACGTCCTCTCACTAGCATGGCCTACAGCAGCAACCAGGCCAGCCAGCAGATGTGTGATTATACACACACACACACACCAGCTGTGCCCATCTGTCCCAGCAAAGCGCTGTAGTAGCTGTTAGCCCTCTCCATCAGTCCCACAGCAGGATGCCAATAAATACGATCTGCCAGTGAATGATTTAATCCAACCCAATAAAGAGCCATGACATCATTAACCAGGTGGAGCCATCAGGTCCACTGGGAATGGAGGGAAGGAGAGGGGGAAGGAGGGGGATGGGAGGAATGGAAGCTTTTTGATAGCATCTGTCGCATTCTGACCCATGCTAGCCTGAGTGCCAGTCGGTTTGTGCTGTCATGCCAAATCATTGTCATTCATTGTCATGCCAAAACAGCAATGGCGTTGTCAGGAGCACAAACAGATCTGTGATCAGGCTAGACCTATGCACCTGGTGCCCAGATTGGAGTATGTCCTGTATTCTCTGTTCTGTCATGATGTTTAATGCCCAGGGTTTTAGGTTTATGCCATTGATACTGGAGACCACTCCATGATGTTTAATAATGCCCAGGGTTTTAGGTTTAGGCAATATATAGAGATTACAGATGGACATTAGCTGTAGCTAGCACATAGCTTAGTTACATCTGGTGTACGGGGCTAGCACATAGCTTAGTTACATCTGGTGTACGGGGTTAGCACATCGCTTAGTTACATCTGGTGTACGGGGCTAGCACATCGCTTAGTTACATCTGGTGTACGGGGTTAGCACATCGCTTAGTTACATCTGGTGTACGGGGCTAGCACATCGCTTAGTTACATCTGGTGTACGGGGTTAGCACATCGCTTAGTTACATCTGGTGTACGGGGCTAGCACATCGCTTAGTTACATCTGGTGCACAGGGCTAGCACATAGCCTAGCTACATCTGGTGTATGGGGATAGCACATAGCCTAGCTACATCTGGTGTATGGGGATAGCACATAGCCTAGCTACATCTGGTGTATGGGGATAGCACATAGCCTAGCTACATCTGGTGTATGGGGATAGCACATAGCCTAGCTACATCTGGTGTATGGGGATAGCACATAGCCTAGCTACATCTGGTGTATGGGGATAGCACATAGCCTAGCCTAGCTACATCTGGTGTATGTAGCCTACTAGCTTGGCCTATTATAGCCAATAAATCTGGCACAATACTGTGATACTATGATATACATGGTCCTGGAGACATCACGAAACACATAGAGGCCATAATGAAGACTTAAGGGAACCAGGTCCACCAATAACAAGCTGCTGCCCCAAACTATTAGCAGCAGTAACAGTATACTTTATGCCTGCCTTCTCACACTAAGGCTAAGTCCAAAATGGTACCCTATCCCTACATAGTGCATTCCTTTTAACATAGGGTCCTGGTCAAAAGCTGTGCACTGTATAGGGAATAGGGTGTGATTTGGGATGCAGCCTAATTATGAACACATAATAGTCTTGCTGGCAGGCATACTTAGCCCGTCTGGAAATCAATCTCTGAAACATTATTGAAAGAAAAAAAGCAGTGGTGAGGGATTATTATGTGAGCAGTTCTCTTTTCCTAATTCCTTCCTGGATTTGAGGAAAGCAGCCAAGATGGCTGACATGTAGAGGGGCTGGCTATGGACTGGGACACAAGAGAAACAGCAGGGAGTGAATAAACGTAGACATCTCTGTCTAAATAATGGGCTGTGGCCATTGGGCCTGTGTGAGTGAGTGAGTGAGTGAGTGAGTGAGTGAGTGAGTGAGTGAGTGAGTGAGTGAGTGAGTGAGTGAGTGAGTGAGTGAGGATAGTTGCCAAACTGGAGGCTTGGAGCAGGCATCAATCAGTAACTATAGCAACACAGACATATAGCTCTAGCCTACAGTCAAATATATTGGACTATTGACAAATGCAATGACCATCGTGACAACATGCCCAAGACAAACCAGAGTGCAGATATCAAGAGCATTTATGATCGAAACTGTTTATCCACAGTGCAAATCTCAGGAGTCAAGTTGACTGTAGGCCACTAGTCTGGACCCGGTCAGTACCAGGTAGCCATTCTAGAACAATCACAACAGAAGAGCAGCATATTTATTTATACATGGGTTAACCTAGTCGTTGCTCATTCAGAGTTTAGGTTAAACATTTTATTTGTGCTTCTAGGTACGTCCTTCCTAGCACAGTGCAGTGATGACCATGGACATGTACCAAATGTCACCCTATTCCTTATACAGTGCACTACTTAGACCATAGCCCTATACACCCTGGTCAAAAGTAGTGCACTAAATAGGGAGCCATTTGGAAAGCATCTCATAACTAGTGCAGCATCTCCTATCCACTCCAGGCACCAGATGGCTTACAGAAGGCCTGTCCCCTACAGCCAGAGAGGGCAGCTACCCAGGGTATTAACGGCTCCACTTATCCCAGCCTGTTCAGTGTGTTTGGGTCAAGGTAAAAAGGTACAGCAGAGAGGAGCACACCCCCTACAGACAGACAACACTGGGCCTGCCTGAGGCCACCTGGGTTGTGTTCATTATGGCACAACTTTTTATGTTTTGCTACAGAAAAAATGTAAATGAGCATTTCTGATTTTGTCGAGTCCAGGTAGTCCCTCCCAGTTTCAATCTGTTTTTATCCGTTTGGTGCCTAATGGACAGAAGCTGTTTAAAAACCTAGCTGTCGGCCATTTACTTATCTATTCATCGTTGACAGGGAACCATGCCTTGCATGGAACAGGCTGATTATTTTTCATGCACCAAAGGAGTGTTGCTCGTTAGTGCATATATTTTGTTGAAAGAGATTAGATAATATTCCATGAGAGACGAGCAGCAGGAACGTCAATACAGGACAGACAAAGTGAGTGACACATGGCCTGACAACACACACACAACACAATACTGCAGGGACAGGAAGGATCTAGGCTTCAATCTGTCCCTAAAACGTAGACTGAGAAATGCATGAACTGAATGAACCTAAAAGGATAAAGAAGAGGGAGGCTGGAGGGAGCCAGACACCAGGAGCATGACGAGGGCTACACTGGCACAGAGAGGAAGGATAGCCAGCGGATGCCAACACTGCCCAGCCAGACAGACAGACTGTGTGGAGAGAAACGGTGGTGGGCTACTGAGCAGAGAAGGAGAGAAGAGAGGGAAGAGGAGTGTCCCAGCGCTGACCAGACAGAAGAGGAGAGGAGTGTCCCAGCGCTGACCAGACAGAAGAGGAGAGGAGTGTCCCAGCGCTGACCAGACAGAAGAGGAGAGGAGTGTCCCAGCGCTGACCAGACAGAAGAGGAGAGGAGTGTCCCAGCGCTGACCAGACAGAAGAGGAGAGGAGTGTCCCAGCGCTGACCAGGCAGACAGACAGAAGAGGAGAGGAGTGTCCCAGCGCTGACCAGGCAGACAGACAGAAGAGGAGAGGAGTGTCCCAGCACTGACCAGGCAGACAGACAGAAGAGGAGAGGAGTGTCCCAGCGCTGACCAGGCAGACAGACAGAAGAGGAGAGGAGTGTCCCAGCGCTGACCAGGCAGACAGACAGAAGAGGAGAGGAGTGTCCCAGCACTGACCAGACAGACAGACAGAAGAGGAGAGGAGTGTCCCAGCACTGACCAGACAGAAGAGGAGAGGAGTGTCCCAGCACTGACCAGACAGACAGACAGAAGAGGAGAGGAGTGTCCCAGCACTGACCAGACAGACGGACAGAAGAGGAGTGTCCCAGTGCTGACCAGAAAGATGAACAGAAGTAAAGACAGAAGAGAGAAAAGGCTGAGAGGGGCATTATGGTTAGAATAGAACAGAGAGAGAGACATGAGGGAAGAATGTACAGGGAAGGGAGAGGATAGGAAGTCTGCCAGCACTGTCCAGGCTGTCAGACAGAGAGGAGAGGACTGAGACTGAGCAAGGGTGGAAGGAAAGGAAAGGGAGGGGGAGGAGGAGGAGGAAGAAAGCTCCTGGCCGCCGCCTGCTAAACGATTCCTGGCATGGCGGGTGAGGGAGGAGACAATTAAAGAGGGGAATAAAGCCAACGGGGAGAATAAGGAAACCAAGACGAATGAGTTGGCAGGCCGGCGGAGGGCCTGCAGTGCACCGTGGCGGTGCAGGAGAGAGAAGGCTTTGATTGGATAGGGGCTAGGGCTGAAGCTGGGACTGAATGGAGGCCATGTTGGTTGGACGTGCCCAAGGAGGGAGGCCAGGGCTTGCAGGGTGGGTGGAACTGGTTTTGGGCTGAGGATGAGGCTGGAACTGGCTGCAGGGCATTCTGGTTGGACAATGTGCCCAAGGAGGGAGGCTGAGGCTGGGCTTGCAGGTTTGGAAGACAGGGGGCTGGTGAACTGGAGCTGGGGCTGCGACTGGGCTAGCAGCTGACAGAGGAAATAAACAGAGCTCCTGTGGCTCCACAGATGCAGGGGGTAGTGATAGACTTGGTTGCTATGGCTGATGCCACAACTATTGCCAATTCAAATACTGCGTCTCCGGCTCCTGTTAGGCTCTGGACCGGATCCATTTGGTTGTTCTAGAACAGGGGTGGGCAACTCCAGTCCTCCAGGGCCTGATTGGTGTCACAGTTTTGCCCCAGCTAACACACCTGACTCCAATAATCACCTAATCATGATCTTCAGTTAGAATGCCATGTGATTAATCAGCTGTGTTTGAAGGGATGGAGAAGAAGAGTGACACCAATCAGGCCCTGGAGGACTGGAGTTCCCACCCCTGCTCTAGAGGCACTACTTTCACATGCCACTTGACCACGGCAATGTGGTCAAAGCGCTTTATGTAGTGAAAAAATATTGACTGCCCCTGGCAGCAGTGTCTCGGACTGTCGTCAGTAACATGAAACGGGGCAGCAGCACAGACTGTCAGGCTGTTTGTGGTCAGTTTCTCAAGCAGAAAGTATGAACACAGGCAGGACAGACACAGGTACCTCAACAGCCATGGTCACCTGAACAGGGACAGGGATAGATTAACCAGGTTGTAGGGGGGGCTGGAACTGTGCCCAGCTGGATGGCTAACCCCCCACTAGTCAAATTGTATTGCTTAAGCGTTACAGATTGTGCAATATACATGAAGATCATTTCTGATTGAGCCGACATACAGTATGCAGAGTTTACCGTGAATGTAGTCTCCGCGGGAACATTGCCTTCAAATGTGGATCACGCTGTAACACTGACCTTCTGCAATACAGACTGAATAGAGTTCTTAGTCACAGGAAGCAGCCAGCCCACGTAATAAAACAGGACACGTCAGAACAGAGCCTCTGATCTAATAAACCACTTCATATAGCGCATCAAAGAGGCCCGTCTGCATTCAACCACCACCACCACCTCCACCACCACCACCACCACCACCACCACCACCACCACCTCACTTCCCACTCTCCACAACAAATCAATGTCACCAATGTATTTATAGCTGTCCCAATCAGGATTGATTTGGGATGGATATCTCTCCCAAACTCTAGCAGAGCGGGTGGGTATGTGCTGTTGTATTATTCCTGCAGTACTTTACACAGACTATGTTTTCTCTGTGAGAAGCAGGAAGTACCGGAAGTGTCAGACAAGTTAGGACTAGTGGTACGTGGTTAAAATGACCACTATCTACACAGGTTATATTCTAGTGTGTACTTAACGCCCCCCTATTTGAAACGCTGGTCAAATATAATACATTATATAGGGACTAGGGTGCCATTTGGGACATAAACCTAATTGTGTCAAACATGAAACATATGGGACAGGGACACAGACACAGACAGGGATAGACACACACACAGACAGACAGGGATAGACACACAGACACAGGGATAGACACAGACACAGGGATAGACACAGACACAGGGATAGACACAGACACAGGGATAGACACAGAGATAGACACAGAGATAGACACAGAGATAGACACAGAGATAGACACAGACACAGAGATAGACACAGACACAGGGATAGACACAGAGATAGACACAGACACAGGGATAGACACAGAGATAGACACAGACACAGGGATAGACACAGACACAGGGATAGACACAGAGATAGACACAGACACAGGGATAGACACAGACACAGGGATAGACACAGAGATAGACACAGACACAGGGATAGACACAGAGATAGACACAGACACAGGGCGTGGCGGGGGAGGGGGGAGACAGAGGAGCAGAGATGTCAAAACACACACACGCATCATACTGTGACACTTTCTGTATTTTGAAAGTTCTTGATCTTGAAAACTTGATTGCTGACATGAAAAACATGACTGTATAAACAGTAGACTAACAAAATAAATTCCAAAAGATTGAGTTTGAGTGGAATTTTCCTTTAAGCATGGCCAGCCCCTTCACTTACATTTACGTCATTTAGCAGACGCTCTTATCCAGAGCGACTTACAAATTGGTGCATTCACCTTATGATATCCAGTGGAACAACCACTTTACAATAGTACATCTATATCTTTTTTTGGGGGGGTTAGAAGGATTACTTTATCTTCACCTCACATTACAGGTGCCCCCAGGAGGATCAGAGAGAGACCTGTCATCTGAGAAACAGAGAGACACTGGTAAAAAGATGGGGTGAGGCAGGGAGAGGAGAGGGGGCAGCAGACTGGAAAGGTAGAGAGATAGCGGGGGAGAGAGAGGTGAAGAGTCTCTGCGATGACAACTTTCCCATTCCTCATGAGACGTGGGAGTCAAGGTCATGTGCATTCATTCAGTCAAGACTGTGCCCAACGCGCACACACACACACACACACACACACACACACACACACACACACACACACACACACACACACACACACACCTTCATCTGTCTCTGTTAGAAGTGGGTGATTGATTAATTAGTTTGTAGAAAGGAAAAGTTGTGAAATCACAAAAAAATACACAAACATCATTCATCTCTTGATGGTGATATCAGACAGAGTGGCCGTATTGAGTAGCCATGGTAAACAGAATGACTTGTGTAAACACTCACTGACTCATAGCCAAAGACGAGCTGAAGGGCTAATCACCATCCACTGAAAGGAAGAAAAAAACATGAGAAGAACCAAAACAGGAAAGGCCTCTTACTCTAATGGTTTGTCCAGAATCACTTGATAAGGCTGTGGTGGAAGTGACATGTCAAACACACAAGCTAATCAACTTCCTGTCAGACTGTCAAACTGCCAGATAGGTGCAGAAGAGACAGAGAAAGAAAGACAGATGAAGTAAGAGAGAGAGGGGACAGAGGGGAGACAGAGAGAGGGGCTGCAGAAGAGAGATAAAGGATAGAGGCAGAAGTGGACAGAGAGAGAAAGAGAGAACCTTTATAAGTGTAATGTTTACTGTTCATTTTTCAAGTCAATACATGACTTAGCAAGAGTTACATGACAAAACAGGCTAAAGCAGAACCATTGTTGATACGACAAAAGACTAATCACGGGCGATTAGTGGGTACAATTGGGCAATTGTGTAGCATTGTGTTGTACCAAGGTATATCTTAACCAGGACCAATTCCATTTCAATTAAGTCCATTCAGGAAATGAATTGAAAAGCGCTATTGACTATGCTTTCCATGAGGGATTCTCAATTCATGAATTGAGTTTCAATTGCCTTCCAACGTTACCAAACTTATTTTGGTAAATACATTTTTATAAATGTTTTATTTAACCTTTATTTAACTAGGCAAGTCAGAAGTTAAGTGACAAAGAAACCTAATGATGACCTTAACGATAACAACTAGCCTAACCACAGAGACAGCGATCACTCAGTCAAGTCGATTCAGACAAACAGGAAATCAAATAGCTGAACTACCACTGAGACTGTGGAAAGAGGACATCAGAAGATCCAGTAGTGAGAAAAGTTCTGCTCACCTCAGATAAACCAGTGGGGTGTTTGATAGGCTAACTGATGCTGCTTTCTGATAACATCTCCTCAGATCATACGCCTGAAGAGCATCGCCGCAGCCAGTTAGCTCCGCACCAGCTAACGCCGTCCCTGAACAAAACCCAGAGGGTGTGAGAGAAATCACTGATTGCAGAGATAATATCTCCCCTTGGCCCTGTGACAGCCAGAACAGATTGTACGGCTGCAGCAGAGCAGCGCAGCTAGTTAACTACCTCTGCGCTAACTAAGCACTGCTTTTGATGCGCATGATCTGTGCCACAGAGCTAGTTAGCACAGAGCTAGGTAGCTAAGTTAGTACATAGCTAGCACAGAGCTGGTTCGCCAAAAGTGCCTGTTTAACACAGAGCCAATTTAGCACAGAGCTAGTTAGCACAAATCTAATTAAGTTAGAGCTAGTTAGCGCAGAGCTAGTTAGCACATAGCTAGCACAGAGCTGGTTCACCAAAAGTGCCTGTTTAACACAGAGCTAGTTAGCACAGTGCTAGTTAGCACAAAGCCAGTTAGCGCATCACAGCACCAGTTAGCATGGCTGTCCACCTGCAGTTACTATTAACGCTATCAGCCTAGAATCCTGGCTGGCAAGCCTTATTCACTTCAACCAGCCTCCTGGCCGTGTGGCTGGGCCATACCACCTCTCTTTGTCTGCGTGGTGCAGAGGGCCCCTGTTCTCGGAGCGCCTGAGTTAACCCCTACCCTGTTCTCTGGGCCCTGCCCTGTTCTCTGGGCCCTGCCCTGTTCTCTGGGCCCTGGAGGCAGGGGGAGAACGTGACACCTTGTCGACACAATAATTCCTCGTACTGGATCAGCTGAGCACACAGGGTAAGTCGGTAAGACAGAAGGGCTAATGACACTCTTTCATCTCCACAGCTTCGGCTGGTCTGAGGAGTCTGGGTTTCCTCTAGTACTGACAGCAGGGAAGGCCATGTTCATTTATGCAGATGGTTTGGGCCTTGTGAGGGTACACAAGTCTTGTCTGCTGTTGTGCTGCATGTTTAATTGTGATGCATCGTTGTGCTGCATGTTTAATTGTGATGCATGATGTATCGTTGTGCTGCATGTTTAACTGTGATGTTTCGTTGTGCTGCATGTTTAACTGTGATGCATCGTTGTGCTGCATGTTTAACTGTGATGCATCGTTGTGCTGCATGTTTAACTGTGATGCATCGTTGTGCTGCATGTTTAACTGTGATGCATCGTTGTGCTGCATGTTTAACTGTGATGCATCGTTGTGCTGCATGTTTAACTGTGATGCATCGTTGTGCTGCATGTTTAACTGTGATGCATCGTTGTGCTGCATGTTTAACTGTGATGCATCGTTGTGCTGCATGTTTAACTGTGATGCACCGTTGTGCTGCATGTTTAACTGTGATGCATCGTTGTGCTGCATGTTTAACTGTGATGCATCGTTGTGCTGCATGTTTAACTGTGATGCATCGTTGTGCTGCATGTTTAACTGTGATGCATCGTTGTGCTGCATGTTTAACTGTGATGCATCGTTGTGCTGCATGTTTAACTGTGATGCATCGTTGTGCTGCATGTTTAACTGTGATGCATCGTTGTGCTGCATGTTTAACTGTGATGCATCGTTGTGCTGCATGTTTAACTGTGATGCATCGTTGTGCTGCATGTTTAACTGTGATGCATCGTTGTGCTGCATGTTTAACTGTGATGCATCGTTGTGCTGCATGTTTAACTGTGATGCATGATGTATCGTTGGTGCTGTATTGTTGTTCAAGGTGGTCCTCTCCCAGAGGCTGATGCTGGGGACCAGGGGACCGGATCCACAGGCCTGAAATACAAGCAGTTCAGCCAGGCTGCTACCCAAACACTCTTCCTGAGTCACATGACCTGTCTTTAGTCACGTCTGGCTTAAAGCTCCAACTTCCAGTCCTGAAAAACACACAGAATTGAGGACTTTGATTTCCTGTGACAGCCACACCATTTCAGTTGAATCAGTAAACATGGTAGCAGCTTTAAAGTGGCTGACTACATTAATAACTCCAACCATTACCTTCTTTGTTGTTTGAAGGCCTATTCATTACATGGGCTCAGAGACGTGAGAAAGAAAACGAGAGGGAGTGACAGCTCTGTGTGTGTGTGTGCAACACGGCGTGAACAAAGTCACATATTAATAAGGACAAATTGAGGTAAGGTAGGAACGGCAGTAGTGGGGCCTGAAGAAAAGACCTACTAGAGACCCAGTACAGGGTTCAGACACATACACTAGTGTACCGGAGCAGGCAGGCCCCCGAGGAAGGCAGGCAGGCCCCCGAGGAAGGCAGGCAGGCCCCCGAGGAAGGCAGGCAGGCCCCCGAGGAAGGCAGGCAGGCCCCCGAGGAAGGCAGGCCACTCAGGAGAAATTAGGATTAAAACGGTGGGTTCATACCACGCAGCAGTGGATGCTTGTGATTCCCATTAGCCCTGTTCTAGCAGGTTTCTCTGTTGGCATGAAAGGAAAGCTGCTACTGCTGACAAGGGATGGGAATTCACTTCCTGGATACACACAGAGCTGTTCTATTACACACAGGAGATCAGATCCCATTTTGACTGATTGACTGACTGTGGTTGGACAAGGCCCACTCCCATTTTCCCATAAATCTTGCATCTCCCGATGCATGATATAGGCCTGCGCAAAAATGTGAATGACAATTGTACAACAAGACACAGAGAGGAAGTCCAGAGGTCAACAAACATATGGTTACAACAGACTATTATAAAGAAGGACTCTCAAGGCTTCATAATAATGGGTGACGGTTTACAATCACTGACGGTTTTCTTCAACAACACAGTGCTCAAATGCATCCTAATTTAAACCAAGTCTTAGTTTAAATGCGAGAGAGTGAGCGAGAGTAAGGGCTGACTGCTGAGAGTGCTCATGTACACAGGAGAGTGTAAAACAAGAAACACCCAGCACACGTCTCCAAACAAATGACAGTGTAATTCTCTTGAGCTCTCCCTCTCTCTCTCGCAGGGTGGGGATGGGTACACACTGCGCAGCCTAGATCCTTCAGCTGCAGCCCTACCAACAGCCCTCAGACAGACCGACCAACAGCCCTCAGACAGACCGACCAACAGCCCTCAGACAGACAGACCGACCAACAGCCCTCAGACAGACAGACC